>NC_053390.1:716050481-716359784 GCF_905171765.1 Bufo bufo | reverse complement strand
AGGTAGGAATAAGAGGACCAGGAGAGTTGAGGGGGAGACTTGTCAAACAAAGGAGTCAATAACCCATTGGAACAGAAACATTGGAAATACATAGACAAAAACAGTGACTGCACATCGGACTGTGCCTGCTGCCATTGTGCCCTGAGTCACCAAAAGTGTGGGGGGATCATGGAATCCAGATCCGCAGCATGAAAAACACAGGAAAAAAATTAATATACTGCTCTATCCTTGGAACAGTATATGAGACAGTCTAGCAGGTATGAGTGAGACATACAGTGCTAGAAAAAAAAACAAAGGAATATGGTGACTGCGGCGTTCCTCCTCGCCTTGCAATACGGCAGCAGCACCCTGATTGTCCAGAATAACCAAAGGATGGAAAGTGAAAAGAAGAACGGAGATGGAATGTGGAGGAGTATTTATTGACAGTCACAAGTTAAAGGGGTTGGCCACCATACGCATAAAATAAACAAAATGGCCCCAGATAATAACTAAAGCCAAGAGGTATTAGTATAATGAGAGATATACGGTGTATATATAATTTTTCTAATGTGTTCAGCATAGTATGCTCCCATAGATGAGAGGCTGTGTGGGCGGAGCAGCTGCAAAGTGAAAGAAAGAATCCCAGCATGCATCACTGCAAGCATCTTCAGAGGAGGGGTCACATGACATCCCTGGCCAACTATGATACCATAGTAACAGCAGCATCTCCGGTGTCATTTCATCGCAGATAGAGAAGTAATTTTGACGTCCAAGATATGGTCAAAAGGACATTAGTCTGGTTTATACATTACCAATATATATCGGCACAAAACTAATAATATCAGGAGCAATATCATCTGAACTATTATCCTGATATATTCCTCTTATATACTGGACTACCAAACTGGCAACCACATTAGTGACTTTCACTTAAAAAATAAAAAAAATGTTACCGTTTCTTTTTTTACCCTTATTTTTATATTCTATTTTTGAAGTTGATCAACTACAGCAAACAATGCTTGTGTGATATATTGTCTCTATATTTAGTGGATGTCTGATAGGATTAACCCTAATGTTTCAGGGAGATTAGTCACACATCCACATATTTGTATGTGCACTTTATGTTTATAATAAATCTGTATATATTTCTATACCAGCTGACTATTGATTATACATATAGTGCCAGATAGCTGAGTGCCCCCCAACCAATCCTTTATCTTTACATGTATACATGTGTATATATACACACACATATATCCATCTCCTCCTCCACGACGGGTACATAGTTCTCCACGGCTTCCCTGGAGAAGGCTTGTACGATGACCTTCTTCATGTGCTTGTGCTGGCTGTATTGCAGATTGGAGAGGCAGTCGGCCACCAGGATGGTACGGACTGATTGTGGCCAGTGCACGGACACCAACTTGTGCTTCCTCAGGAGGATCTGTCAAACGTTTTCAGCGCCCATGATGTGTACGGTCCGGGTTCCAAACAGATGCGTCTTGTAGATGCGTCTGTAATTTACGTCTCTGTAGCACCATGGTATGGAGGGGAGCCACTGTCACTTAGCCACTATCTTGGACCTGTACACCCTGGTGCTGCCAGTCCTGCTGCTGCTCACTGCAGTCAAGCTGTGGGAGCAGTACTGTTACAGCTGCAGAGACCCCGGCTGCCAGTACCCGCTGCCCCTGGCACTATGGGGCTGCCTTCATAGTAACATAGTACATAAATCCGAAAAAAGACATTTGTCCATCCAGTTCGGCCTGTCATCCTGCAAGTTGATCCAGAGGAAGGCAAAAAAAAAACTGTGAGGTAGAAGCCAATTTTCCCCACTTTAGGGGAATAAAAAATTCCTTCCCGACTCCAATTAGACAATCAGAATAACTCCCTGGATCAACGACCCATCTCTAGTAGCTATAGCCTGTAATATTATTACACTCCAGAAATACATCCAGGCCCCTTTGAACTCTTTTTGCGAACTCACCATCACCACCTCCTCAGGCAGAGAGGTCCATAGTCTCACTGCTCTTACCGTAAAGAATCCTTTTCTATGTTTGTGTACAAACCTTCTTTCCTCCAGACGCAGAGGATGTCCCCTCGTCACAGTCCTGGGGATAAATAGATGATGGGATAGATCTCTTTACTGACCCCTGATATATTTATACATAGTAATTAGATCTCCCCTCAGTCGTCTTTTTTCTAAAGTGAATAACCCTAATTTTGATAATCTTTCAGGGTACTGTAGTTGCCCTATTCCAGTTTATTACTTTAGTTGCCCTCCTCTGGACTCTCTTCAGCTCTGCTATGTCTGCCTTGTTTACAGGAGCCCAGAACTGTACACAGTACTCCATGTGTGGTCTGACTAGCGATTTGTAAAATGGTAGGACTATGTTCTTATCACGGGCATCTATGCCCCTTTTGATGCAACCCATTATCTTATTGGCCTTGGCAGCAGCTGCCTGACACTGTTTTTTGCAGCTTAGTTTGCTGTTTTTTAAAATTCCTAGATCCTTTTCCATGTCAGTGTTACCGAGTGTTTTACCATTTAGTATGTACGGGTGACTTGCATTATTCCTTCCCATGTGCATAACCTTACATTTGTCAGTGTTAAACCTTATCTGCCACTTATCTGCCCAAGCCTCCAATCTATCCAGATCCCTCTGTAGTAGTATACTGTCCTCATCAGTGTAAATTACTTTACACAGTTTAGTGTCATCTGCGAAAATTGATATTTTACTATGCAAGCCTTCTACAAGATCATTAATAAATATATTGAAGGGGGCGTGGCTTGCTAGGCATGTGAGCGGTCGCACGCTGTGAGAGCTCCCGCATCTACCCGGCCATTAATCCTGGATTTATCCTGCTTTCAGTGGAAACATCAAGCCTGAACAGTTGGGGATCTGCGCAGATTAGTGCGATAGCCAAGACTGAGGCTTCGGTCAGCAAGAAGGGCGGACATGTCAAGGAAAAGAGAAGGCAGAGGGACGGATAAGGAGCCCCAAGATGGCGCCGGGCTGAGCACGCCGAAGCGGCGAGAGCGCAATACAGAATTGCAAAAAGAAACAGCGGTGAAGCTGAGTCAATTCATGAGATCCTCTCAGGCTGCCAACAACAGGCTGCGCCAGGAGAGTCAAGATGAAGTGCCGCCGGATCAAGGAGACGACTCAGACCGTGAAGAGCGAGTTCCCGCCACTACAACGCGGCAGAGCGCCAACAGGTACGCAGCTTTGCAAGTGAATGGAGAGGAGTTGGAGCGTGAAGCCGGCGATTCGGAGTCTGGAGAACCTACGTTAAAATATGTGCTACATGCTATCTCTAAATGCGGCAAGTCCCTGAGTGCACTATCGGTTCAGGTAGGCGCCATTAAAGAGGACATTTCCATCATAAGGCATGACTTCAGAAAACTGGCTGAACGCACCACAGCCCTTAAGGATAGAGTGGGCGAGGTGGAGGATGAGGTACAACCTCTAAAGAGGGACACTGCTGAGCACTCCAGATTGTTAAATGTTATAATGGCTAAACAAGACGATATGGAGAACCGTCTGCGCCGCAATAACGTTCGTATTGTAGGAGTACCTGAAAAGGTGGAAGGGAGAAATCCCACCGAATATTTTGAGGCATGGCTGAAGGAGAATGTGGGGCAAGACGCCATAACTCCACTGTTTGCAGTCGAACGCGCTCATAGGGTGCCAACTAGGCCCTTGCCCCCAGGAGCACCGCCGAGAACGGTCCTGGCCAAATTATTACATTACAGAGACCGAGATGTACTTCTGCGCAAGGCCAGGGAGCTACAAGACCTGTCCATTGATGGTCACAGAATCTCATTGTTTTCGGACTACTCCATGGAAGTCCAAAAAAGGAGGGCCCGCTTCTTATAAGTTAAAAAGAGGCTGAGAAATCTTGGGGTCCCATACTCTATGTTATATCCAGCTAGATTGCGAGTAGTGGCTCTGATTACTACCAGCTTCTTTGAAGATCCTAGGGAAGCGGCAAAATGGTTGGATAGAAATGAACGCCAGATCAAGATGGAGCTTCAACTTCCTTCCTAACTAATGGGACTCAGTTTTCACTCTGCAAGTGATGATTTGAATGCCTTTTCTTTTTTCTTTTCCTTTCTTTTTATGTTTTGTCCTCCCTCTCTTTCTAAGATGTTATATATAGATCCCTCTCGTTAGATGGGATGTGGAGAAAGGAGGGGGAAGGGAATGTGATATGTCAGGATGTAATGATCGTATATTGCAGTATATCACGGTGAATTTATATGCTGATGCGCTGCCATAGAAAGAGACATGATTGTCTTACCTTGCTTTATATCCGAATGATGATCCAGATATCACGGGCAAAGTACTACACTGCATTTCTAACTTGTGGTAGTTATGTTATATATTCCCGGGTAAGATGCGGGAAGCTTTAGGGCGACGGGTTATAAGACGAAGTTCTTTCAATTGTTCGCATTGATAAAATAATACTAGTAGTCAGTTCTGACTACGCTCCTCCGGCTAATTAAGCTATTGGCCGATGCTTTGCTGATCTCACCGATTGGTGCAGTATTTTTTCACAGGCCTTGTACTGAGGCGGAGGGTGGAACCAATCGGTTAGCTCAGAAAACCGTAGTTCGTTAGGGTGTTTTGCCATCAAATGGCAAGTTTACAACTTGGGGGAGTGTTGGGGAAAGTTATGAGACAGGGTAATTTTGGGTATGACTGGCAATTTGACTGGGTGAGTGTGGTACGGATGGTGATGTGCCTCCCTCTGGGGCAAAGAGAAAAAGATACTGAGGTACAGAGTGTATCTAAATTGATATACAGGAGATTGTTTTCTAATACTAATGGCTAATTGCATTAATTTCCTTAGCTGGAATGTTCGGGGAATCAAGGAAAAAAATAAAAGGAAGGCGATTCTGGAAAGCGTCCGTCCGCTACATCCTCTCATATGCTGCTTACAGGAGACACACTTGCTGCCGGAGCAGGTACACTTACTTAAGTTGGCCTGGGTGGGGATGGGGTTTCACTCCACGTATTCTACGTATTCTAGAGGAGTCAGCGTCCTGATACATAGAAGTATTCCGTTTTGTTGTATCTCTAGCAAAGTGGATGCTGATGGGTGTTATGTGTGCTTATATGGTACACTATATAACCGGCCATGTGTGATATGTGGAGTGTATATCCCGCCCCCATACTCTCCGTTAGTGATCAGGAAGGTTTTAGCCTTCATGACGGATTTTCCAGGGGTGCCAACCATCATAATGGGGGATTTTAATAATGTAGTAAGCCCTGACATTGATAGGGTGGGAGCAACGGAAAGGGAATCCCTGGGAGAATATACCACATTTGGAAGACTCATACAAGAAGTGGCCCTAATAGACATATGGAGAGAGAGAAATCTGCAGGAGAGGCAGTATTCATGTTGTTCTAGTACATTTGGATCGCTGTCCAGGATAGACTTGGCTTTAGTAAACTCTGAAATGGGGGGTTTAATACAAAAAATTGCATATCTTCCGCGTCGGCTGACGGATCATTCCCCTTTGATGGTCTCAGCTGCTTTTAGGCCTGCTAGAATAGGACAAGGAATGATGTGGACATTTAATCCATTCTGGTTATCTGTCTTGCCAGAAGTAGGTAGCATTAAAGAACAACTAGAGGAATTCTTTAGGATTAATTTGCCTACCACCACTAGATCAATAGTATGGGATGCCATGAAGGCTTTCATGCGAGGGTTGCTGATAGCCCAAATTAGCAGGAAAAAGAGTGAAACCAAAGCTAAGGTCCAGGCTTTAATGCGGGCGGTGGAAATAACTGAAGCTAATTATGTAAAAACGCCGGATGATAGGAGTAGAGAATTGTGGAAGGGGGCGCAAAAGGAGTTAAATGACAGACTGCTAATTAATGCCAAAAACAAACAATTCTTCCAAAAACAAGTATACTATGAAGAGGGGGAGAAGACGGGAAGAATGCTGGCTCTGGTATCTAGGGCATAACGACCCCCCAATTATATAGCGGCCCTTAGGGATGCAGCTGGGAATTTGTGTAGTAACCCGGAGCAAATACTGGAGATCATGAAGGGATTTTACTCTAACTTGTATGTGTCTCGTCTGGCAGCCTCAGATGAAGAAATAGACTCATTCTTGGATGGGCTTCATATGCCCACTCTTACCCCTGACCAGCGTAATAAATTGGATTCTCCTATAACAATTACTGAGTTGGAGGTGGCGTTATCAAATATGTCTAACAATAAGGCTCCAGGAGGTGATGGGTTACCGGCGGAGATATACAAACGATTTGCCTCGGTCATGCTGCCTCAGTTGTTAGAGGTCTTCAAGGAGGCGATGATACAGAAAAAACTGCCCCCCAGCATGACTGAGGCGACGATTGTGGTCCTTCCAAAGGCAGGCAAAGACATACAGGAGGCCGAGTCCTATAGACCGATATCACTACTTCAGGTGGATATTAAAATCCTGGCTAAGGTTTTGGCTAATCGCCTGAACCAGTCTATATCCAGTCTTATTCATACGGACCAGGCTGGATTTATGCCAAACATGTCTACGGCAGTTAACATCAGACGCCTCTACTTAAATATTCAGAGTAAGAGACGTGCTTCGGATGCGGCGGTCGCATCTCTTGATGCGGCCAAAGCATTCGATAGTGTAGAATGGGAATACTTATGGAAGGTACTGAGGAAGTTAGGGTTTGGCCAATCTTTCATAGGGTGGATTCAGCTTTTATATGATAAGCCATCGGCTAGGATTAGGGTAAATGGCAATTTATCAGATAGCTTCACACTATATAGGGGGACGAGGCAGGGTTGTCCATTATCGCCTCTGCTATTTGCGATTGCAGTCGAACCTCTAGCTGAAGCTATCAGATCCTCTGCAGGGATTAGAGGCTTTAAGTACGGCTCCTTGGAAGAGAAAGTGGCATTATATGCAGATGATTTATTATTATTTATGGATGATTGGAAAACCTCCCTCCCGGTAGCGATGGAAGTTATTAATGGGTTTGGGAAAATGTCAGGCTTATGTATCAACTGGACTAAGTCCGTGCTGATGCCACTGAAGGAGGGTATAGATGTCGGGGACTCTTGGGAGGAGGGCTTACAGGTTGTGCATTCTTTCAAATATCTGGGCATTCAAATCTCTTGTAATGACTTAGATTTTGAGAAATTGAACATCTCCCCTCTTCTCCAGAGGTTTAGACAGAAGGTGAATGCCTGGACAAAACTGCAGTTATCTATTATAGGTAGAGCAAACCTAGTTAAAATGATATTGATGCCACAGCTTCTCTATGTGCTGCACAATTCTCCGGTATGGCTCCCCCTGAGGATCTTTTACGTAATTAATGCTATTTTTAGGGACCTTATATGGAAGAAGGGAACACCCCGCATCAAGCTGGCAACTCTATGTAGGCCAAAGACTAATGGAGGCCTAGGAGTCCCAGATCCGTGGATGTATTACCTGGCAGCACAAATGCAGCATATGAGGGGATGGGAGTCGACGGATGGCTTGGGTACTGCTAGTAGGATTATTCAGTCATTGGTAGGATGTGCAAATTTGAGATCTGCTCTGGAGGAGGGTACTTTCCATGCATTAGGTGGTAAATACCGGATATTGCAAGCCATTCATAAAACGTGGTGGAAGGTTAGGGAAATAATAGGGATACAGGGCTACTCTGATATCACTCCTCTATGGCCAAACTATATGTACACAGAAGTGAATAAAGTTAAAGGGATCAAGGTATGGGCTGATTCTGGGCTTAAATACATGTGCCAACTCTTTGATAATGATGTCCTTAAAGAATTCTCAGGGTTACAGCAAGAATTTGGATTACAGAAATCCCAATTTTATCTTTATTTGCAACTTAGGCACGCCCTACGTGCTCAAGAACAGGTAGGGGCAGTACGTCCTGCAAAGAAAAATTCAATAGTGGATTTGGTAAAATGTGGGGGAGGCACAGCGGGAGTAATATCCCTGAATTATGCATGTCTTATGGAAGCGCAATTTAAAAGACAGGAATTCCTGCTTTATGATAAATGGAGGAAAGACGTCCCCGATTTGACTGAGGAGCAATGGGATACGGTATTGGAGGAGTTCACACAAGTAGCGGTGAGCGAAGCGCAAAGGGTATCGCAACTCCTATTACTGCACAGAGTATACAAAACGCCTGTCCTATTGAAAAGAATGGGGTACAGAACGGATGATTGCTGCCCGAGGTGTGATGTGACGAATGCTGACCTTATCCATATGATGTGGAATTGTCCTAGGCTAAGAAGATACTGGAGTGGGGTAGTGGGGACTGTGAAAACGGTTTGGGATGTTGAACTTAGTATGGATATTGTGACGTGTATTTTGGGGTGCGTGGAGGTACCAGGATTGGTGCCCGAAAGAAGGCTAGCTATAGTAAGAATCCTTTATCAAGCTAGGAAGGTAATCGCGTTCCACTGGATAGATGTTCAACCACCAACAGTGGATGAGTGGGTTAAAAAAGTGCATGTACTGATTAGCCTAGAAAAATATGTATACCAAAAAAGGAATTGTATTAAAAAGTTTGAAAAGATATGGTCACCTTGGATTCAACACTATAACTTACAAACATAGGAGAGTGAATGTGAGATGGAGTGAAGAATATATGAGAGATATGAAGGAAGGAGTGGTGTGAGAGGAGAAATATTAAAATAGGAATAGGATATCGATAGGGTAGGTTTGGAAATTGAATGCTCCAGGATGAGGGGGTCATACAACTGGGGAACATGAATAGGTGATTTTGTAGAATTTGCCATATTGCTGAAAATATGTTACACTGTTCTGAACTATTTAAATGGGTAAACATATTGTACTGAACTGAAATGTCAGATCATGCGGTACAGAATATTTTTTTTTATGCTCTTGTCTCAAGGGGTTATGTTGGGGGGTGGGGGGAATTGGGTGGACAGTGTATTTTCTGTGTTTAAAACTGAAATTTTTTTAATAAAAAATATCTGATTAAAAAAAATATATATATTGAAGAGAATAGGGCCCAATACTGACCCCACTAGTGACAGTGACCCAATCTGAGTGTGTACCGTTAATAACCACCCTCTGTTTTCTATCATTGAGCCAGTTACTTACCCACATACAGACGTTTTCTCCCAGTCCGAGCATTCTCATTTTATATACTAACCTTTTATGTGTACAGTGTCAAATGCTTTGGAGAAGTCCAGATATACGACATCCATTGATTCGCCGCTGTCAAGTCTAGAACTTACCTCCTCATAGAAACGAATTAAATTAGTTTGGCATGACCGATCCCTCATGAAGCCATGCTGATATGGCGTTATTTGCTTATTTCCGTTGAGATGCTCTAAGATAGCATCTATTAGAAAACCTTCAAACAGTTTACCCAGGACAGATGTTAAACTTACCGGCCTATAGTTTCCAGGCTCTGTTTTTGGACCCTTTTTGAATATTGGCCCCACATTTGCTATGCGCCAATCCTGTGGGACATTCCCTGTCAGTATAGAGTCTGCAAATATCAGAAATAAGGGTCTGGCTATGACATTACTTTATTCCCTTAGGATACGGGGGTGTATGCCATCCGGTCCTGGCGATTTGTCTATTTTAATCTTTTTAAAGCGAACCTTTCACCTGGATTTCACTTAATAAACTATCAAAAGTACCTTATAGATCATCCTCATTGTGTTATCATACAGTCTTGTCCCGCTTTTCTGCCATGTATATGCATGAAAAAATCGCTTTATAAAGTACTCTTCTCCAGCTCCACAAGTCACGTTAGAAGTCAAGGGGGTAGCCCTTCCCTTACTCCAGGTTGTAACTCCCCTGCCCTAACCCCGCCTCTATGCAGTCTAATTGACACCCAGCTCAGTCGCCGGGACAGCACTTGTACAGGCGGTGCATGCGCCGTCGGACTGAAGCGCGATCCTGTAGCTGAATCGCGCATGCGCCGTCCCCGATGCCTGCCTGTCTTCTCTTCCTCACGCGCGCGGGGACGGCGCATGCGCGATTCAGTTACAGGATCACGCTTGAGTCCGACGGCGCATGCGCCGCCTGTACAAGCACGGTCCCGGCGACTGAGCCAGGTGTCAATTAGACTGCATAGAGGCGGGGTTAGGGCAGGGGAGTTACAGCCTGGAGTGAGGGAAGGGCTACCCCCTTGACTTCTAACGTGACTTGTGGAGCTGGAGAAGAGTACTTTATAAAGCGATTTTTTTCATGCATATACATGGCAGAAAAGCGGGACAAGACTGTATGATAACACAATGAGGATGATCTATAAGGTACTTTTGATAGTTTATTAAGTGAAATGCAGGTGAAAGGTTCGCTTTAAGTCGCTGTTGTACTTCTTCCTGGGTCAGACAGGACACTTTTAATGGGGAATTTATTTTTACATTCTGCATGTCATCTGACAGTTTATTTTTGAATACATTGGAGAAAAAAATATTTAACAGCTTTGCTTTCTCCTCGCCGCTCTCTGCGATTCCCCCCTCATTACTCTTTAAAGGGCCAACACCTTCAGATTTATACTTTTTAACATTTAAATAATTGAAGAACATTTTAGGGTTAGTTTTACTCTCTTTGTCAATTAATCTCTCGGTCTCTAGTTTGGACGCTTTTATTAGTTTTTTACATGTTCTATTTTTTTCCTTATAGTATTTCAGTGCTTCCGTGCTACCCTCCTGTTTTAGTGATTTATATGCTTTCTTTTTGTCATTTATTGCTTCCTTTACAGTTCTATTTATCCACATTGGTTTCTTTTTGTTCCTTAAAGGGCTTCTGTCACCCCACTAAAGTCATATTTTTTTTTTTGGGCTAGTTAAATTACTTATATTGCGATATATGAAAATATAATGGTCTTACTTACTTTGATTCAGCAGTTTCCTCTAAAAACGAAGTTTTATAATATGTAAATTAGGTCTCTACCAGCAAGTAGGGCGGCTACTTGCTGGTAGCAGCTGCAGAAAACCGCCCCCTCGTCGTGTTGATTGACAGGGCCAGCCGGGATCTCCTCCTGGGATGTGGAGGCTCGCCTCCTCAGCACTCCCTCAGTGCGCCTGCGCCGATGACGTCTTCTATTTCGGTGATGTTATCGGCACAGGCGCACTGATGGAGTTCTGAGGAGACGAGCCTCCTCATCTCAGAGCGCCTGCGCCGAATGAACACAGGCGCACGATTTCTGAAATGCCGACAGGGCCGGCCGGAGGAGGAGATCCCGGCTGGCCCTGTCAATCAACACGACGAGGGAGCGGTTTTCTGCAGCTGCTACCAGCAAGTAGCCGTCCTACTTGCTGGTAGAGACCTAATTTACATATTATAAAACTTCGTTTTTAGAAGAAACTGCTGAATCAAAGTAAGTAAGACCATTATATTTTCATATATCGCAATATAAGTAATTTAACTAGCCCAAAAAAAAATATATGACTTTAGTGGGGTGACAGAAGCCCTTTAACCTTTTATTCCCATACGGTATGTACCTCTCAGAATGAGATTTTAGTATGCTTTTAAAGATATCCAATTTTGTGGCTGTATTTTTATTTTTGAGGACTTTGTCCCAGTTAGTTAGGCCTATGGCCTCTCTTAGTCGGCTAAATGTAGCTTTTTTGAAGTTTGGTATTTTTGTTCCTCCCTGTAGAAACGCTCTTTTGAATGATAATTGGAAGGTTATTACTTTATGGTCACTATTTCCCAGGTGTCCCCCAACCTGCACGTCTGTTGTTCTGTCAGGCCTATTGGTTAATACTAAGTCCAGTATGGCCGTCCCTCTAGTCGGGTCCTGAACCAGTTGGGAGAGATAATTGTCTTTGGTTATTGCCAAGAACCTGTTTCCTTTATGAGATATACAAGTTTCAGTTTCCCAGTCTATATCTTGGTAGTTGAAGTCCCCCATAATAACCACCTCATTATGATTTGCCGCCTCGTCTATCTCGTTTAGTAGTAGATTTTCTGTGGACTCTAGTATATTAGGCGGTTTATAGTAAACTCCTATTAGTAATTTATTATTGTTTTTAGCTCCATGTATCTCTACCCACAGTGACTCCACATGTTCATGTCCCTCACTTATATCTTCACGGAGTGTGCGCCTTAGGACAGGACTTTACATAAAGGCAAACCCCTCCCCCTCTCCGGTTTTGACGATCCTTTCTAAACAGACTGTAACCTTGTACATTAACTGCCCAGTCATAGCCATCCTCCAGCCATGTCTCAGTTATTCCCACTATGTCATAGTCCTCCTCACACATCACTAATTCCAGCTCCCCAGTTTTATTAGTCAGGCTTCTGGCATTAGTATACATACATTTGAGAGGTTTATGTATATTTTTTACCCTACACCTTTCCTTCTGAACTGTTCTAGTCCCTCTTTCCATTCCTCCCCCAGTCCCACTACCTTGCCCCCGGTCTCTATCTGCACTATCTTCCCCTCCTATAGTGTAATTTCCCTCCCCCCCAGTCCATAGTTTAAACACTCCTCCAACCTTCTAGCCATCTTTTCCCCCAACACAGCTGCCCCTTCCCCATTGAGGTGCAGCCCGTCCCTACGATAGAGCCTGTAGCCGATAGAGAAGTCGGCCCAGTTCTCCAGGAACCCAAACTCCTCCTTCCTACACCAGTTCTTGAGCCACTTGTTAATATTCCTAATCTCCCGCTGCCTTTCTTGTGTGGCCCGTGGTACCTCAACTAACTTGAGGTCCTTGCCCTAAGCTTTTGACCTAAATCCGTGAAATCATTTTTAAGGACTCTCCACCTACCTCTAAATTTGTCATTGGTTCCGATATGGACCATGACCGCTGGATCTTCTCCAGCCCCTCCCAGTAATCTGTCAACCCGAACCGCGATGTGTCGAACTCTAGCGCCAGGAAGACAGCACACTGTTCGGCGATCACAGTCTTTGTGACAGATTGCCCTATCTGTTCCCCTAATAATGGAGTCTCCCACTACCAGCACCTGTATGGCCTACCCTGCTCTCCTGGTTCCCTGCTTACTGGAGCTGACATTCCCCTGACTGGCAGAGGAAGTGTCCGGCTGCAGCAGTGTCGTCCCTGGACTGATATCCCCCTCATCTGCCAAACGTGCAAACTTGTTGGGGTGTGTCAGATCAGGGCTAGCCTCCCTGGCACTCTTCCTTTGGCGAAACCTTGCAGATTGCGCTATAGATGCATAAATTCCTGCAACTGAAGCTCAAAGTACGGACACGTCTATAAGACAAATCTGTTTGGAACCCCGACCGTGCGCATCATGGGCGCTGAAAATGTGCGGCAGATCCTCCTGAGGGAGCACAAGCTGGTGTCCGTGCACTGGCCGGAATCAGTCCGTACAATCCTGGGGGCCGACTGCCTCTCCAATCTGCATGACAGCCAGCACAAGCACATGAAGAAACACATATGCACATGCAGTGGCTTAACTAGAGGTCTATGGGCCCCAGGGCAAACTTTGAATTCATGAACCCTATAGAGGGCAGCTGAATCCATGGACCCTATAAAGGGAAGCTGAATTCAAGGACCCTATATAGGGTAGCTATATCCATGGACCCTATGAATGACCGCTGATTCCATGGATCCTACAGAGGACAGCAAAATCCATGGATCTTTTATTTGGGGAGCTAAATCCATGGACCAGTTCAAGCTATGGACCCTATAGAGAGCAGTTGAATTCATTGACCCTATGGATGACCACTGATTCCATGGACCCTACAAAGGGCAACTAATGATACCAACCCTACAGAGGGCACCTGTGTAAATGGACTACTGTAAGAACTCTACTGAGGCCAGCTGAATCCAGGGAGCCGGGCTATTGGTTGTTGCAGGGGAAGTTTTAGGGGTTTTACAAAAGGTTTTTAATTCCTTCATGACACAACCATTTTTACCATTTACCACTTTATGTGGTAATAACTTTAAAACGCTTTTACTTATCCAAGCCAGTCTGAGATTGTTTTCTTGTCACATATTGTACTTCATAACAGTGGTAAATTTGAGTCAAAATATTTCATTTTTATTTATTAAAAAAATACCAAATCTATCCAAAATTTGCAATTTTCAAAATTTCTATTTATCTGCTTTTAAAATAGATAGTGATAACTCATATAATAGTTATTACTTTACATTTCCCATATGTCTACTTTATGTTTGGATCATTTTGTAAAATACATTTTCTTTTTTGGGACGTTAGAAGGCTCAGAATGTGTTCCCTTATACGCTTGTTTTTTGTTTGATGGCTGCGGGTCCCAGAGATATGACCGTAGCTATCAGACATTGGTGCCATATCCTAATGATGCTTCATATTTCACAACCCCCAGACTAGTGGACATAAAGATTTAAATGCCATGCAAAAAAATAAAAATTCCATAGGCAGAATTTTCCAATTTGACTGTATAATTGTAGTACAACAAGGGAACTCCAGGTATGATCCAGTAACTGCAAAATAAGGCCACTAGATGGAGTATCCGCTCCAGAAATGGCAAAAAAACTGTAGCAGGCACGCAGTATCAACAGGAACATGAGCTTCCACTGTACAGAGGTAAGTCCCAGGGCCCTAACAGATCAGCCAGGCAGAGGACAGCACAGGGTGCAGCATGCACAAGAAAGTTAATGGGGGACATTTATCAATAATGGCATAATTGGCGCCAAAAAAATACTAAAGTTACAAATTAAAAGTGGTGATTTGTTTCACCTTGTATGTCAAAAGGCGCACGCCGCTTGTAAAATGTGACTTTTTAAAATGTCAACTTGATTATCCGCCTATTTCTCTTAATTTGCAATATTTTAACACCAATAGCACTAAAATGTGCCATTTTAGCCACCTCCTGCCCACACCACACTTGCGACTTTTGAAACATATTTGCGACATTTCCTGTGGTAAATTGCGACTTTTGTCTCAGACTTGGGACACTGTTGTCATTGTTTTGTTTTTGTTGAATGAGAATTTACTGACAAAACCCTGCTGTTTAGCTCATTTATATTAGATAATTCTTCAGTTTTATTAATTACCTGTCACTTGTTCCCACAACAAGTTGGTTTTTATTTTCATAAATGTGACTTTTTAAAAAAAAAAGTCAGTTTTCTGTCATGAAGAGGGCATTGGCTATTTGTTCAGTCCCCCAGATTAACCTTCACCTTGCCCCCAACCCCACCTACCCCATAGAAATAAACACACAACACCACTGCTTGGATTTAATCGGCCACAGCAGCCGTTTATTGAATAAATACATAATATAACATAAATTAACCAATGACGAGGGAGGTCCTAGAAGCCCCAATAACTTCATAAACACTGGAACACCTGCGTCTCCATCTTGCCCCCAGCCGTTGAACCCAGCTCGGAGGCAGCAACTGATGGACGCGTAATTAGTTACTACCAGCTCCTCAATGACAGTCCAGCCCCTCCCGCGGGGCCCTCCCATCCTCAGGTACCACCATATTCTTCCACTTCAAGGACCTCCCCCGCCTCCATGACTGCCACGACACATAAAAAACCCCAACTCTTCCCCAAGTACCACTTCCACTAGGGATGGGAGGGTGGGCGTTTCGCTCCCCTGGCCTCAATGCTCCTGTTCCCGCCTCCTCCTTCCGTCTCAGCACTGGCCGCACCCCCCACTGCCCTAGCAACTCGCGCCTCTTCACCCAATCCCGTCCCCACTCACACTTAACCCTTTCCTCACCTGTCCTTCACCGCCAAGCCCCTTCATGCTCGGCCTCCCCCACCGCTGCGCTCCTGTCCGGCCTGACTTGAAGAGGGCATTGGCTATTTGTTCAGTCCCCCAGATTAACCTTTACCATGCCCCCAACCCCACCTACCCCATAGAAATAAACACACAACACCACTGCTTGGATTTAATCGGCCACAGCAGCCGTTTATTGAATAAATACATAATATAACATAAATTAACCAATGACGAGGGAGGTCCTAGAAGCCCCAATAACTTCATAAACACTGGAACACCTGTGTCTCCATGTTGAACCCAGCTCGGAGGCAGCAACTAATGGACGCGTAATTAGTTACTACCAGCTCCTCAATGAGAGTCCAGCCCCTCCCGCGGGGCCCTCCCATCCTCAGGTACCACCATATTCTTCCACTTCAAGGACCTCCCCCGCCTCCAAGAACGCGCAGCTTGACTACCTCAAACCTGCGTGTCCCTCCACATACGTAAGGCTATTTCCACACCACTCTGGAGCCCCAGAGACCACAAATCCGTCCCCACCGCATTCAGGTGCACTCCATCCGCTCTCCAAAAGGCGCCAACGCCCTTCTCCAATACCTCATGCCGCACCATCACACCGCCATTCCTCGCCATAAACCGGCCCACTGCCCTATTCACCTTAATCCGTGCCTTATTAAGGCTCTCCACTGACCTCGCACCCCTCCAAGCCTTCCGCGGAACAATGTCCGACCAAACTGTGATCACCCCCGGAAACAACGCCCAGATCCTAAGCAGGTCGAACTTAACATCACGAATCAACGCCCTAAAAGGACGCCTCCCCAAGTCATTACCCCCCACATGTAAAACCAACACATCCGGAGGACGATCCAACCGCACAAAATGATGAACCTCCCGCAACACTCCGCCCCACAACATACCTCTCACACCTAACCACCTGACCGTAGCCAACTCCGGACTAACACCCAACTGGCGACCGCTCGGCCTCACGTCCGCTCTGATCGCCCCCCAAAACACATAAGAGTGACCTAAGATCCACACCAAAGCCGCCGTCGTCAGACCTGTGAACACAAAAGAACAAAATTAACACAAACCTACCCCCACAGTACCACTACAACAATGCAGGCCGCACATACGATTTAAAACGCACCGACTCCCAACGCCCTATCTTCTTAATCACCTCCTCACTGGCACCTGACCTGGCTGCCTCAGTCGCCGCCCCAATTCTGAACGAATGACCAGAATAATCCTTGACCGGCACACCCAAAACCTTTAAGCATTTTCTAAAGACTGCCAAAAATTGAAATCTAGACAAAAAGGAACCATCCTCATGCCTAAGAAACGGAACCGCATCCCTCTGAAGACCTGAACCATAAGACCATGCACACCGCACCGGGCACATACTACACCCTGGCACCGAAAACAAAGTAAACCGCTGCCCCCTACCCTCCTGATCCGTTTTTGACCTGCAAATGCGGACAGACACCCTGTCCCCTGCCAACTCGACATCCTCGCTCCTAAGCCCCCCTGCTCTGTGAACACTGGCACACACCAACTCCCCCAAACGGAAGGCACCGAAAAACGCTAGGGCAAACGCCGCCCTAAACAGCCCCAACTCCCAAGCGGAGCTACAAATGCCACTCAACTTATCACCCATTTGCAACAACAACTCAAAAGACACCGGCCCCTGACAATCCAGCACCCTACCTGCTCCCCTACGCCATCCCTTCAAAACCTGCCGCACAAAAAAACTCTTTGTCAAATCCGGTAGCCCCCGCAGCTTCAACCCAAACGCTACCCCTGCAATAAAATGATTCACCTTCGACACCGACCACCCCTCGCTCTTCAACTGCCCCAGCAACATCAACAACCTCACATCGCCATCCCCCACACCAGCCCCCCAAGTTCCATTCCAACTTTCCCAGGTCGTCCCTGCCTTATCATACTCCCTCCAAGTACCCGGACTCAACGAATCCCTCAACAGCCCCATCACTTCTCCTCCAGGATCCCCCACAGCCACGGCGGACACTCCAGACCCTCCACCTCCGCTTCTGGCGCTAGAAGCCGGAACCGCTCCCACTGTAAACGAGAAAGAGAATCCGCCACAGAATTAGACACTCCAGCAACATGCTCTGCCACCAACCACACATTAATCGACAAACATCGCAATACCAGAAACTGCAAAAGCCTAACCACCGGCGGAGAAGATGCGGACAAACTGTTGATAGCCTGAACCACCCCCAAATTGTCGCAATGAAACCGCACCTTCCTGTTCTCAAATTTCTCGCCCCACAACACAACCGCCATCACAATGGGAAAAAGTTCTAACTAAGCCATGTTCCTCACCTACCCGCGACTTACCCACGAATCCGGCCACCCGCCCGCACACCATTGTTCCTGGCAATAAGCCCCAAAACCCACTCCCCCCGACGTGTCAGTATATAACTCAAAATCCACACTATCACACAACTCCGCCATCACTAAAGACCTGCCATTGTACTGACCCAAAAACTCCGCCCACACCCTCAAATCCCCTTTTAACTCCTTACGCAACCTAATAAAATGATAAGGCGCTGACACCCCTGCCGTAGCCGCGGCCAACCTTCTACAGAAAATTCTACCCATTGGCATAATTTGACAAGCGAAGTTCAGCTTACCTAACAACGACTGCAAATCCCGCAACCTAATCTTCTCTCTCCCTATGGCCCTATCAATCTCCTGGCGCAAATCCAGCAACTTATCATCGGGAAGCCTACACTCCATCCGCTCCGTATCTATGACGATCCCCAAAAAACACAACTCCGTCACCGGACCCAACGTCTTTTCCCGCGCTAACGGTACCCCAAAACGCGCAAAAAACTACTGCACCGTGTGCAGCAACAAAGAACAAACCCGTGAATTCGCCGGCCCTAAACACAAAAAATCGTCTAAATAATGGATAACAAATGAACAACCTGAAACTTCCACTACTACCCACTCTAAAAACGAGCTAAAGGTCTCAAAATACGCACACGAAAGAGAGCACCCCATCGGCAAGCACCTATCCACAAAATACTCCCCATCCCAAAAACATCCCAACAACCCCATGCTCTCCACGTGAACCGGAAGCAAACAAAACGCCGCTTCCACATCAACCTTAGCCATCAACGTCCCCTGCCCCCACCGCCTCACCCATCTCACAGCCGCATCAAAGGAAGTATAGACCACCGCACAAAGTTCAGGATCTATACCATCATTGACCGACGCACCTTTTGGGTAAGACAAGTGATGAATGAGCCGAAACTTGTTCGGCTCCTTCTTAGGCACCACTCCTAGCGGAGACACCCTCAAGCCAGGAATCGGCAGTTCCTTGAATGGACCCGCCATCCGCCCCAACTCCACCTCCTTCCTCAACTTCTCCGCCACCACTCCCTTATTCCTTCCCCCCTTGAAGCAACGGTTAGCTCCATGGGGTCCCCCACACACAGTGCACTCGTGCTTAAATTTGCACTTAGCCCCAAATCTGCAGTTTCCTTCATTAAAAAGGAAACACAACCCTTTTGCCGATGCCGCTGCCAAAGCACCCGGGGATGACCCCCCGGACTCCCCCCGAAAGGACTGCCCAGCCCTAGGCGGCGCCGTCACCCTCAACCACAACCCAATATCCTTATGATCCCACCGGATATCAGGTCTCACCGCCTTACGCTGCCGGAACTGCTCGTCGTAACGGAGCCAACCCACACCACCATAAACCCTATAAGCTTCCCCAATGGCATCCTGGTAGCAAAACAGCGCCGAACAACAATCCGGAGACCTTTCCCCAATGACACTTGCTAATATGGCAAGCGCCTGTAGCCAATTAACAAACGTACGTGGGATCAATCAATGCCGACGCTTATCCTCCTCCTCCTTTTTTCCCCTCATCCTTCTTCCCCCTATCCAGGTTAAACCGTTCCAATGGGAGCAGCGAGAATATCTCCACATACTCTCCCTTCCAGATCTTTTCCCTCACTTCTTGCTTCAAATGAGCCCCCAGAGGCCCCTCAAAGCACACGTACACCTCCCCGCGAGCCCTATCATCCAACCTCTGCACCTCCTCCTCTCCCCCGCCTGAGTCTCAACCGACACCGACCCTGCCGTACCCCCTTGCGTCCCCGCCACAGACCCCGGCACCACTCCCCACCCTGGCAAAGGAGACCCACCGCTGGACCCCATACCAGACAACCATCCCGCCAATCCCCCCAAAAACTGCCCCAAACCCTTACCAAAATCACCCATGGCCCCCCCCCCCCCCACCAACCGGGAAACCCTGCGCTAACATGGAGCCCCAAGCAATCTCACTAGGCACCACGGGCACTGTGACTCCCGCTGCCGTAGATCCTGACTCCCGCAGAACGGACACTTCACTGACATAGCTCCTGGACGTCGACGGCTGTTCCTCCTGGACCACCTGCACGACCCTCTGCACCACGCTGGACGGACACCGGGACGAGACCGCGGCACCACCACCGCGGCAAGGGGACCTTCTTCTTCTCTGTTTTGGTCTTCTCTGGACCTGCACTGGTATTCACCTCCACTCAATGCAGCCCGAGGAACCCGGATATCGTCAAGAAGCCGAGTGATCCGCCCGCTGAGGGAAGGACTGGGCCGGTCCACCGATCCTGGTACAGAATCCTGTTGAACTGCCGCAGGAAGCGGGGGAAGGGGCGTCCCGCTCCTCTCAAGGCCCCGCCGTGTATTGGGATTCCTCCCGCAGCGAGAGCGACTCGCAGAGGGCTGAGCGGACGCTCTCCGCCGCCGAGGGTCCGCAGGGGGGCTCCCTACTCGGCGCCTGGCCCGGGGGGTGTTTTCAGGGCTTAGGCGCGCCGGTGGAATACTCCGCCGCGGCCGGGCAGCCCGAACAATGGGGGTAGCCACAGGAGCAGGTGAAACTATACACGCACCAACCTGCTCCTGCAGCCAGCCAGGCCCCCGCACCTCTGCTTCACGCCGCAGCCTCTCCAGCATTTCCTCCACAGTCATCACAGGCGCCGACATCATACAGCCTGTCGTTTCGCTCCCCTGGCCTCAATGCTCCTGTTCCCGCCTCCTCCTTCCGTCTCAGCACTGGCCGCACCCCCCACTGCCCTAGCAACTCGCGCCTCTTCACCCAATCCCGCCCCCTTTCACACTTAACCCTTTCCTCACCTGTCCTTCACCGCCAAGCCCCTTCATGCTCGGCCTCCCCCACCGCTGCGCTCCTGTCCGGCCTGACTTAAATGTGACTTTTTACACAAAACACCACTACATAAGCTGGCTTAATTGTCTGCAACAATTTGAGCCTTTTCTGCCGATAATGATAAATGAGGTGTAATATGCGCCAATTTGATAGCCCCACCCACTTTGACATTTACAACTCATTTCTGGCTTGATGCATTCTTTCTGGTAAAAATTCTGGAGAAAACAGTTGATGTATTTGACACAAATCAAAATGCCATTCTGTTTGGTGCATTTTACGCCATATTTCTGGTGCAACATGCTTAGTAAATGTCCCCAATGTGTGAAGGAAAATGGCCAGTAATAGCAGAAGGTAGCTGAATATAGTGTCGGTGACTATTGGGCTCCTCTTTTGTCCTTTTTTGGATGGTAGCTGTGCGGCATCAGTAGCCCTTGGCAGCAAGAGAAGAGGTCAGACAGACTAGCTCCGCTAGTCACCAATGCGGTCCACTGGAACCAGGTGGGCACTGACTGTACAGGACCGACCTACCACCGGTAGAGGTAGACGTCTGGGTATAGTGGGCAGCTGGGAATGTGCTTGAACTTGTTGCATGTCCTGTAGAACTCAAGTGCACTTGACTCAAAGGCAGGGGCTGCAGGTCTAGTTTATTATAGAACCTGGGCGGTTCAGCAGTTGTGGCTCCGGACAGGGCCTCTGGAGCCCAAGTGAAGAGATTCAAAAGTCGCAGTACACCCTTTTATTTCAGAAATGAAAGAGAAAATGAAATATCTGACTACCGCAGCAAGAAATGGGTGAGGGGGCCTATCTTTTAGACTATGTCCAGAACATGGCTGCCATCTTGAAAGCCGCCATATTGGATCGAGGGCAAATTTTTCCAATGGGAAGGGGGTCATTTAGCATATCAAAGAAGACCAGAATTTTCTCAGAAATCGATTGCCACAATCAGATTTTGTTGTTCAAAAGTTATCGATTTGATTCGGCTGCTTCGCCGATTTCACAAAGCAATTCACTTTGTGGTGAATTACTTTGTCACAAAGTGCGTTTCTTTGTAAGTAACGGGCGCAATGATGAGAAATGGCAATTGCACGCCCCCAGTCATTGAACTCCTTAGATGCCACGACCAGTGATGTTAAAATAGAGGTCTTTCAAGGGTTAAAAAAAATATATAATACTCACCTTATCTATTTTAGTGCGAAGAGGCCGCCGAGACCATTTTGATAAAAGATCCCGCGCGGTGCATGATGTTGTCATTACGCTGGCTGGCGTGGTGATGTCATATGTCACTGTGCACAAGATTTCGCGCAGGCTCTTCAATCAAGATGGCTACGGCGGCGCTCAAATAATAAGGTAAGTGTGTATTTATTTTAATTTTTTTTATGCCGTTTCAGGGAAAATTGATTCGTTACCACGAAGCACAAGGAAGTTCGACTTCGCTGTGAATCAAACTTTCCCTGAAATTTGGATCGAAGTCCACTTCGGATACTACAATTCACTCAATCATAGCTCTCAGCGTTAATTTATGTAGGATCTTCAGGTGCCCTCCTGAATTCAACTGTATTGCTGCATTCAGGATAACGATGCAGTTTCATACTGTGGCGCGGGCGCTAGTATTTTGTGGTGTGCTGTGGTATTTGGTTCTGCTGAGGCGGTATTTAGTTCTGCATTACGGTATTACTGGCCCCACCTACTTGTGTTGTCCCTGCCTACTTGTGTTGTCCCACCTAATGTCAGTTTGGTCAATGTGTTTTGTAGGACCGCGCATTCCCTACCCGATCAGCAGAAAACCTCTTTAAGCTCAAACCATCCACTTCAATGTATATAGGCAAAACATCAGGTCCCAACGGTATCCTTTTCAACCAGATATTCCTGTGGGATATCAGAAATCGCACTAATAGTGAAGCACTGTGACTCAATGCTCACACACGCTCGTATTGTTATACTCACGAGCGCAGGTGGTAATGCAGGCACATCAGATTAATCACAACACCTCGTTTTTTTTCTTGTTTCTTTTTATTCCTTTTCTTCGAAGTGACACTATGAAATATTTAAAATCGCTCCAATAGTGAAGCACTATTATAAATACCAGTATAAAATAATTTTATTGTACTCACAAGCACACGTAAAAACCGTCAAATAGAGTAAACATCAGTCCAGCGATTGCTGGATGTGCCTGCATTACCACCCGCGCTCGTGAGTATAACAATACGAGCGTGTGTGAGCATTGAGTCACAGTGCTTCACTATTAGTGCGATTTCTGATATCCCACAGGAATATCTGGTTAAAAAGGATACCGGTGGGACATGATGTTTTGCCTATGTACAGTTGTGTTCAAAATAATAGCAGGGTGTTTAACCCTTCAAGGACCCATGACGTAGCTGTACGTCATGGGACCGATCCCTAAACATGGCACCCGCCTTTTAAATAGCAGAGACCCGTGGCACATGTATGCGATCAGCCATAAGGCTGATCGCATACATCTTACCCTTCAGATGCCGTGGTCAAATGTGAATATAAACGTCATCGCCGCATGCGAAAATGCCCATACTATTAAAATATAACAATTCTAATGGCATACGGCAAATGGCGTAGCGGGAAAAAATAAAAAGCCAATTTGCCATTTTTTGTCACTTCAACTACCCAATCATTTTTTTATAAAAAGTAATCAAAAAGTCGCACACACTTAAAATTGGTATCGCTGAAAAGAACAGATCGTCCCGCAATAAATGAGCCCTCACACATCTCCGTAAACATAAGTACAAAAAAGTTATAGGGGACAGAATATGGTTATGAAAAAAATATATATTATTCCTCAAAAATTATACAAGTGTGGTATCGTTGGAACTGTACTGACCTGGAGAATGAAGATAACAGGTCAATTTTACTGCATAGTGTACAGTGTAAAAAAAAAAAAAAAAACCTTTATCAGAATTGCGTTTTTTCCCAATTCTACCCCATTTGGATTTTTTTTCCCACTCCCTACTTCATGGTATGCAGCCGTAAATGGTGCCATTAGAAAGTACATCTTGTCCTGCAAAAAATAAGCCCTTATAAGGCTATGTGAATGGAAAAATAAAAATGAAGGCGGGGAGTGAAAAACGAAAACAAAAAAATGGAAAATCCCAGGATCCTTAAGGGGTTAAAAAAAGTAAATAAAGCTCAAAATCCTTCTAATAGCTTTTATTTCCATACACACAAATGCATTGGGAACACTACACATTCTATTCCAAATCAAAACATGAAGAAAAATATATCAAATTTGTGTTGTTCCTCAAAATATATCAAATTTGTGTTGTTCCTTAAAAAATTGAAGAAAAGTGAATATTAGACTGTTCAAAAAAATAGCAGTGTTTGTATTCTTCATTACAAACTCAAACATTCACTATATAAACTGAAAACTGTTTGAAGATTTTGCTTTCCTTTGAATCACTTTACTAATATTTAGTTGTATAACCAGTGTTTCTGAGAACTGCTGTACATCTGTGTTGCAGGGAGTCAACCAACTTCTGGCCCCTGTGACCAGGTATTCCAGCCCAGGATGATTGGACTACATTCCACAGTTCTTCTCTATTTCTTTGCTTTGCCTCAGAAACTGCATTTTTGAGGTCACCTCACAGGTTTTCTATTGGATTAAGACCCGGGGATTGGGCTGACCACTCCAAAATGTCAATCTTGATGGTCTGGAACCAAGATGTTGCACGTTTACTGGTGTGTTTGGGGTCGTTGTCTTGTTGGAACACCCATTTCAAGGGCATTTCCTCTTCAGCATAAGGCAGCATGACCTCTTCAAGTATTCTGATGTATTCAAACTGATCCATGATCCCTGGTATGCGATAAATAGGCCCAACACCTTAGAATGAGAAACATCCCCATATCATGATGCTTGTGCCGCCATGCTTCACTGTCTTCACTGTGTACTGTGGCTTGAATTCAGTGTTTGGGGGTCATCTAACAAACTGTCTCCGGCCACTAGACCCAAAAAGAACAATCTTTCATCAGTCCACAAAATGTCTCTTTAGGCCAGTCAATGTGCTCTTTGGCAAATTGTAACCTCTTCAGGACATGTCTTTTTTTCAACAGTGGGACTTTGCGGGGGCTTCTTGCAGATAGCCTGGCTTCACATAGGCGTCTTCTAATTGTAACAGTACTCACAGGTAACGTTAGACCTTCTTTGATCTTCCTGGAGCTGATTGTTGGCTGAGTTCTCGCCATTTTGGCTATTCTTCTGTCCATTCGAATGGTAGTTTTTTTGCTTTCTTCCACGTCTTTCAGGTTTTAGTTGCTATTTTAAAGCATTTGCAATCATTTTAGCTGAGCAGCCTATCATTGTCTGCACTTCTTTATAATGTTTTCCCCTCTCCAATCAACTTTTTAATCAAGGTACGCTGTTCTTCTGGACAATGTCTGGACGACCCATTTTCCTCAGAATTTCAGAGAGAAATGCAGTGTAACCAGCATGTACAACACTTGCTGCCTTCCTTCCTTAAATAAGGGCAATAATTGCCACCTGTTTTTCAAAGAATGAATGACCTCACTCATTGAACTTCACACTGCTATTATTTTGAACATGCCCCTTTCAATTAGTGATTCAATTACAGAGAATCAGCAGCATGCATGTCATGACTGTTGGGTCTGTTGGGTTTCTATTACTCTACTACACCTGCTAGTAAATTATTTGCCATGTAGAAATATCATTTCTACCAAAAACAGTGATTGATCAGGTTAGTGATGTCTGACTGCTATTATTTTGAACACAACTGTGCATTGAAGTGGATGGTTTGAGCTTAAAGAGGTTTTCTCCTGATCGGGTAGGGAATGCGCGGTTCTACAAAACGCATTGACTGAACTGTGAACTGTGCCCACCTTACTTTTGGGACCTGCAGCGGCAAATTTTTGAAGCAATGTACTGGAGTTTTAAAGTTTTATTTATTAATGTCAGTTTGGACCCACCTACACCATGGGACCACTTTTAGTTTTTTTTTCCTGGGCCGCCCCTGGTTCAAATCAAAGTACAATCCTACTTGCTCCTTCCTCAGTGACAAAGTTGCTATTTCTGGAATTCCCATAGAAATGAATGGGGCAGCAAAGCACATCGCCATCCAGCTGCTCCATTCTTTTAGGGGCTCCAGGGGGTATAGGGCCCCTGTTCTTGTTATCAGTGGGAGATCCGAATTGTAGGATGGGGATAACAATATAATCGGAATTTCCTTTTAATATATGAACAGTAGCCATATAGGTGACGGCCCCACTTTGGCTTTTGCTGGACCAGGATTATCTATATTATAAAAATCGATGTTTGTCTTCTATAGGCATCCAAACGGCTGAACCGTTGGACACCAAATTTAGCACATAGGTACATCAGGTGTCTGAAGAATTTTAGCTCTCTAAGCTGTTTTGGGGGAGAAGATGGCTAGAAGGTTGGAGGAGTGTTTAAACTAGGGACTGGGGGGGGAGGGAAATTACACTATAGAAGGGGAAGATAGTGCAGATAGAGACCGGGGGCAAGGTAGTGGGACTGGGGGAGGAATGGAAGGAGGGACTAGAACAGTTCAGAAGGAAAAGTGTAGGGTAAAAAATATACATAAACCTCTCAAATGTATGTATACTAATGCCAGAAGCCTGACTAATAAAACTGGGGAGCTGGAATTAGTGATGTGTGAGGAGGACTAGGACATAGTGGGAATAACTGAGACATGGCTGGATGATAGCTATGACTGGGCGGTTAACGTACAGGATTACGGTCTGTTTAGAAAGAATCAGCAAAACCGGAGAGGGGGAGGGGTCTGCCTTTATGTCAAGTGTGAACATTTTGAGTCACTGTGGGTAGAAATACATGGAGGAAAAAAACAATAATAAAATATTAATAGGAGTTTGTTATAAGCCACCTAATATACCAGAGTCCACAGAAAATCTACTTCTTTTTTTTTTATAGACTTTATTTTTATTTTCAAAGTTAAAAAAAAACAATACAAATTTCAACAGAAAATACAGTCATAGTCAGAGACATTCAAATGACAGTCAAAGAAAAGGGTTAGGTAGCATTTACATATTAATTCGGATCAATGCATCTCCATCTTTTTTACACATTTATTATGAATTTATATCCTATTTTATTTATTCTTTCATCTCTGTATTAACGTCATGTTCTTTATTAATCTAATATATACACTGCTCAAAAAAAATAAAGGGAACACTTAAACAACACAATGTAACTCCAAGTCAATCACACTTCTGTGAAATCAAACTGTCCACTTAGGAAGCAACACTGAGTGACAATCAATTTCACATGCTGTTGTGCAAATGGGATAGACAACAGGTGTAAATTATAGGCAATTAGCAAGAGACCCCCAATAAAGGAGTGGTTCTGCAGGTGGTGACTACAGACCACTTCTCAGTTCCTATGCTTCCTGGCTGATGTTTTGGTCACTTTTGAATGCTGCCGGTGCTTTCACTCTAGTGGTAGCATGAGACGGAGTCTACAACCCACACAAGTGGCTCAGGTAGTGCAGCTTATCCAGGATGGCACATCAATGCGATCTGTGGCAAGAAGGTTTGCTGTGTCTGTCAGCGTAGTGTCCAGAGCATGGAGGCGCTACCAGGAGACAGGCCAGTACATCAGGGGACGTGGAGGAGGCCGTAGGAGGGCAACAACCCAGCAGCAGGACCGCTACCTCCGCCTTTGTGCAAGGAGGAACAGGAGGAGCACTGCCAGAGCCCTCCAAAATGACCTCCAGCAGGCCACAAATGTGCATGTGTCTGCTCAAACGGTCAGAAACAGACTCCATGAGGGTGATATGAGGGCCCGACGTCCACAGGTGGGGGTTGTGCTTACAGCCCAACACTGTGCAGGACGTTTGGCATTTGCCAGAAAACACCAAGATTGGCAAATTCGCCACTGGCGCCCTGTGCTCTTCACAGATGAAAGCAGGTTCACACTGAGCACATGTGACAGACGTGACAGAGTCTGGAGACGCCGTGGAGAACGTTCTGCTGCCTGCAACATCATCCAGCATGACCGTTTTGGCATTGGGTCAGTAATGGTGTGGGGTGGCATTTCTTTGGAGGGCCGCACAGCCCTCCATGTGCTCGCCAGAGGTAGCCTGACTGCCATTAGGTACCGAGATGAGATCCTCAGACCCCTTGTGAGACCATATGCTGGTGCGGTTGGCCCTGGGTTCCTCCTAATGGAAGACAATGCTAGACCTCATGTGGCTGGAGTGTGTCAGCAGTTCCTGCAAGACGAAGGCATTGATGCTATGGACTGTCCCGCCCGTTACCCAGACCTGAATCCAATTGAGCACATCTGGGACATCATGTCTCGCTCTATCCACCAACGTCACGTTGCACCACAGACTGTCCAGGAGTTGGCAGATGCTTTAGTCCAGGTCTGGGAGGAGATCCCTCAGGAGACCGTCTGCCACCTCATCAGGAGCATGCAGAGGCGTTGTAGGGAGGTCATACAGGCACGTGGAGGCCACACACACTACTGAGCCTCATTTTGACTTGTTTTAAGGACATTCCATCAAAGTTGGATCAGCCTGTAGTGTGTTTTTCCACTTTAATTTTGAGTGTGACTCCAAATCCAGACCTCCATGGGTTAAAAAATTTGATTTCCATTTTTTTATTTTTGTGTGATTTTGTTGTCAGCACATTCAACTATGTAAAGAACAAAGTATTTCAGAAGAATATTTAATTAATTCAGATCTAGGATGTGTTATTTTTGTGTTCCCTTTATTTTTTTGAGCAGTGTATATATATATATATATATATATATCGTTATTTTTAATATATATATTTTTATTATCATTTTTATTATCACCATGTATTGTACAAACCGGATTCCAAAAAAGTTAGGACACTATACAAATTGTGAATAAAAACTGAATGCAATGATGTGGAGGTGCCAACTTCTAATATTTTATTCAGAATAGAACATAAATCACGGAACAAAAGTTTAAACTGAGAAAATGTACCATTTTAAGGGAAAAATATGTTGAATCAGAATTTCATGGTGTCAACAAATCCCAAATAAGTTGGGACAATGCCATTTTCACCACTGTGTGGCATCTCCCCTTCTTCTTACAACACTCAACAGACGTCTGGGGACCGAGGAGACCAGTTTCTCAAGTTTAGACATAGGAATGCTCTCCCATTCTTGTCTAATACAGGCCTCTAACTGTTCAATCGTCTTGGGCCTTCTTTGTTGCACCTTCCTCTTTATGATGCGCCAAATGTTCTCTATAGGTGAAAGATCTGGACTGCAGACTGGCCATTTCAGTACCCGGATCCTTCTCCTACGCAGCCATGATGTTGTGATTGATGCAGAATGTGGTCTTCCCTGAAAGAGATGACGTCTGGATGGGAGCATATGTTGTTCTAGAACCTGAATATATTTTTCTGCATTGATGGTGCCTTTCCAGACATACAAGCTGCCCATGCCACACGCACTCATGCAACTCCATACCATCAGAGATGCAGGCTTCTGAACTGAGCGTTGATAACAACTTGGGTTGTTCTTCTCCTCTTTGGTCCGGATGACATGGCGTCCCAGATTTCCAAAAAGAACTTCGAATCGTGACTCGTCTGACCACAGAACAGTCTTCCATTTTGCCACACTCCATTTTAAATGATCCCTGGCCCAGTGAAAACGCCTGAGCTTGTGGATCTTGCTTAGAAATGGCTTCTTCTTTGCACTGTAGAGTTTCAGCTGGCAACGGCGGATGGCACGGTGGATTGTGTTCACTGACAATGGTTTCTGGAAGTATTCCTGAGCCCATTCTGTGATTTCCTTTACAGTAGCATTCCTGTTTGTGGTGCAGTGTCGTTTAAGGGCCCGGAGATCACGGGCATCCAGCATGGTTTTACGGCCTTGACCCTTACGCACAGAGATTGTTCCAGATTCTCTGACTCTTCGGATGATGTTATGCACAGTTGATGATGATAGATGCAAAGTCTTTGCAATTTTTCGCTGGGTAACACCTTTCTGATATTGCTCCACTATCTTTCTGCGCAACATTGTGGGAATTGGTGATCCTCTACCCATCTTGGTTTCTGAGAGACACTGCCACTCTGAGAAGCTCTTTTTATACCCAATCATGTTGCCAATTGACCTAATTAGTGTTAATTGGTCTTCCAGCTCTTCGTTATGCTCAAATTTACTTTTTCCAGCCTCTTATTGCTACTTGTCCCAACTTTTTGGGGATTTGTTGACACCGTAAAATTTTGAATCAACGTATTTTTCCTTTAAAATGATACATTTACTCGGATTAAACGCTTGATCTGTCATCTACGTTCTATTACAAATAAAATATTGACATTTGCCATCTCCACATCATTGCATTCAGTTTTTATTCACAATTTGTTTAGTGTCCCAACTTTTTTGGAATCCGGTTTGTATTATAATGTCACATTTTGTATCACATCATGTATCAGAATTATTCAATTATTGCATACACGATGAATTTATATATTATATCTTAGAAACATAGAATGTGTCGGCGGATAAGAACCATTTGGCCCATCTAGTCTGCCCAATATACTGAATACTATGAATAGCCCCTGGCCCTATCTTATATGAAGGATGGCCTTATGCCTATCCCATGCATGCTTAAACCCCTTCACTGTGTTTGCAGCTACCACTTCTGCAGGAAGGCTATTCCATGCATCCACTACTCTCTCAGTAAAGTAATACTTCCTGATATTACTTTTAAACCTTTGCCCCTCTAAATCTTATGGTTATTTTTGAATCATGTGCTGAATAGATTATATAATTTTGGTTTCACTTTCATCATGTCTTATTAATTATTGTTTTACACATTAATTCATGCTCCCAGATTGTCAATGCACTATATTATTATATCTCACTACTATTTTAGTCAGTGATGGGGCACTGTGGCTGGTTGCGCTCTCCGCTTGCTTGCTCCGGGTTGCGTTCCATCCCATTACGTGACGGCCTGTTGCGTTCCGGTGTGGAAAGCATGACCGGATATCCGGGCAGGTGGGAAGCGCTCTGGCTATCAGGGGCTCCATCGCCTCTCATATTTAGCAATGTTATGGACATATTTACTTTCCCTCCTCTTCTCTGGCCACCATTCATGTGCACAACATCTTCAAGATCCTGCCTACATATTATATACAGTGGATATAAAAAGTCTACACACCCCTGTTAAAATGTCAGGTTTCTGTGAAGTAAAAAAAATGAGACAAAGATAAATCATTTCAGAACTTTTTCCACCTTTAATGGGACCTTTTTCCACCTTTAATGGGACTCAATTGAAAAACAAACTGAAATATTTTAGGTAGAGGGAAGAAAAAATATAAAAATACAATCATATGGTTGCATAAGTGTGCGCTCCCTTAAACTAATACTTTGTTGAAGCACCTTTTGATTTTATTACAGCACTCAGTCTTTTTGGGTAGGAGTCTATCAGCATGGCACATTTTGACTTGGCAAGATTTGCCCACTTTTCTTTGCAAAAACACTCCAAATCTGTCAGATTGCAAGGGCATCTCCTGTGCACAGCCCTCTTCAGATCACCCCACAGATTTTCAATCTGATTCAGGTCTTGGCTCTGGCTGGGCCTTTCCAAAACTTTAATCTTCTTCTAGTGAAGCCATTCCTTTGTTGATTTGGATGTATGCTTTGGGTTATGCTGAAAGATGAAGTTCATCTTATTGTTCAGCTTTCTAGCAGAAGCCTGAAGGTTTTGTGCCAATATTGACTGGTATTTTGAACTGTTCATAATTCCCTCCAGCTTAACTAATGCCCCAGTTCTAGCTGAAGAAAAACAGTCCCAAAGCATGATGCTGCCACCACCATGCTTCACTGTGGGTATGGTGTTCTTTTGGTGACGTGCAGTGTTGTTTTTGCGCCAAACATATTTTTTGGAATTATGGCCAAAATGTTCAACCTTGGTTTCATCAGACCATAACACCTTTTCCCACCTGCTTTTGGGAGACTTTAGATGTGTTTTTGCAAAATGTAGCCTGGCTTGGATGTTTTTCTTCATAAAAAAAGGCTTTCGTCTTACCACTCTACCCCATAGCCCAGACATAGGAAGAATACGGGAGATTGTTGTCACATGTACCACACAGCCAGTACTTGCCAGATATTCCTGCAGCTCCTTTAATGTTGCTGTAGCCCTATTGGTAGCCTCCCAAACCAGTTTTACTATCGTCTTTTCATCAATTTTGGAGGGACGTCCAGTTCTTGGTAATGTCACTGTTGTGCCATATTTTCACCACTTGATGATGACTGTCTTCACTGTGTTCCATGGTATATCTAATGCCTTGGAAATTCTTTTGTACCGTTCTCCTGACTGATACCTTTTAACAATGAGATCCTTCTGATGCTTCGGAAGCTCTCTGTGGACCATGGCTTTTGCTGTGGGATGCGACTAAGAAAATTTCAGGAAAGACAAACTAGAGCGGCTGAACTTTATTTGGGGTTAATCAGAGCACTTTAAATGATGGCAGGTGTATGCTGACTCCTATTTAACATGATTTGTGAATGTGATTGCTTAATTCTGAACACAGCTACATCCCCAGTTGCACACCTATGCAACCACATTATTTTAGTTTTTTTTGTTTTCTTCCCTCCACCTAAAATATTTCAGTTTGTTTTTCAATTGAGTGGTACAGTTTATAGGTCACATTAAAGGTGGAAAACGTTCTGAAATGATTTATCTTTGTCAATTTTTTTTTACAGCACAGAAACCTGACATTTTAACAGGAGTGTGTAGACTTTTTATATCCTCTGTATATATAAGTGGCTCATCCCACTTCCCAGATGCCTCAGTGTCAAGGTCCTTGTGTCCTGCTAAGTTTCCTGATATCCGCTTGTGTTCCTGACTCATACTTGTGTTCCTAGGCTCTGCTACCTGTTTGATCCTTGCCTACATGCCTTGACTCTCCTGTTGACTCTCCTGTTGCCTGACCTGTACCTGTGCCGCCTGCCCTGACCTATTGCCTGTCTGACTTTGCCTCTGTCTCATCCTTCAGTCCTGCACTATTGCTCCTGGTAACGACTCAGCCTGCTGACAAAACCTGTACCTCTGGTACCTTTCTCAGGTACCTCCTGGTCCGCCCGGACCAGCTGCCTCGTGTGCCTATCCTTCTCAAGAGGTAGCGACCTGGTGTTCCCCTCGGGAAAGTCTATCCCCACCATCAGGGGTACTGTGAAGTTTGAGGGGTTCACTTAGACAACGCCCTTAGGCCCCTTTCACACGGGTGAGATTTTTGCGCGGGTGCGATGCGTGAGGTGAACGCATTGCACCCGCACTGAATCTGGACCCATTAATTTCTATGGGGCTGTGTACATGAGCGGTGATTTTCACGCATCACTTGTGCGTTGCGTGACAATCACAGCATGCTCCTCTTTGTGCGTTTTCCACGCAACGCAGGCCCCATAGAAGTGAATGCAAGTGCGGATGCGGTGCGATTTTCACGCACGGTTGCTCGGAGACGATCGGGATGGGGACCCAATCATTATTATTTTCCCTTATAACATGGTTATAAGGGAAAATAATATAATTCTTAATACAGAATGCATAGTACAATAGGGCTGGAGGGGTTAAAAAAATAAATAAATAATAATTTAACTTACCTTAATCCACTTGCTCGCGCAGCCCGGCTTCTCTTCTGTCTTCATCTTTGCTGTGCACAGGAAAAGGACCTGTGGTGACGTCACTGCGCTCATCACATGGTCCGTCACATGATCCATCACCATGGTGATGGATCATGTGATGAGCGCAGTGACGTCATCAAAGGTCCTATTCCTCAAAGAAGAAGACAGAAGAGAAGCCGGGCTGCGCGATCAAGTGGATTAAGGTGAGTTAAAAAAAATATATGTAACCCCTCCAGCCCTATTGTACTATGCATTCTGCATTAAGAATGCTATTATTTTCCCTTATAACCATGTTATAAAATCTACACAACACCGATCCCAAACCCAAACTTCTGTGAAGAAATCCGGGTTCGGGTACCAAACATGCCGATTTTTCTCATGCACGTGCAAAACGCATTACAATGTTTTGCACTTGCGCGGAAAAATCGCGCATTTTCCCTCAACGCACCCGCATCTTAGCTGGGCCAAAAACATGACGCCCGTGTGAAAGAGGCCTTAGAGGAGGTAGGACACGTGGCACAGTGGGTTCACACCCTCTGGTTCGTGACATCCTCCAATCCGTTGATAGAATGGGACACATACAAGGCAGTTATGAGGGGGGTACTGATAGAAGCAATAGCAACGCAGAGGGCGGAATTACTCTCCAGGCGTAAAAAGCTGGAGGAGAAGCTAGTAATTGCGTAACTTTCATTGCAGATCCTACAGCGGAACATGAGGCAGTTTGGCATTCAGCTCAGAGGTTATACACTTTACATTTAACTGAATACACACAGAAATGACTGTTAGCACAGAAGCAGTCTATTTTTTCAGAGGGCAACAGGAGCGGTAAGACTTTAGCGTATATGGCAAGAACAGAGACTCCACAGACAGTGGTAGCAGCAATCAGGAATAAATTGGGTGACATGTTTACTACTCCTGAGGCTATATGTGAGCAACTTGTGAACTACTACTCTGCTCTTTACTCTAAAATGTTGAGGCCACTGGAAGAACTACGAAGCTTCTTCCCTTTTCTTCTTAACTCAGTCGGAGGGACGGGTCTTGAACGCTCCCATTACTCCACTTGAAATCCAAACCGCCATTCTTTCCATGGCGAGGGGAAAGACCCCCGGTCCAGGATGGCTTTCCGGTTGAGTGGTACAATTTTCAGATGGAAGAAGTTAGTCAAAGGCTGAGTAAACTATTTGCATCTGCGCTGGAGCACAAGTTTCTACCTGCATCTTTTTATGAAGTCACAATAGTTGTGATCCACAAAGCTGGGAAGCCACTGGACCAATGTAGCTCTTATTGCCCCATTTCGCTGATGAATACAGATGCTAAATTACTAGCCAAAGTCTTGGCACTTCGTTTATCTTCAGTCATTCTATCTATTGTTGGTACCGACAAGTCGGGCTTTATGCCGGGGAAGACCACCGATATAAACCTGAGGCGACTTTTTACCAATCTACTTTATCTACAGCCAACAGCTCGGGTGAGAGTGAATGGGTACTTGTCCAAATCCTTCTCATTTACAAGGGGTACTAGGCAGGGGTGCCCATTGTCGCCCCTCCTATTCGCTCTGGTAATGGAGCCATTATTTGCTTGCATAGCGGGAAGTACGAGAATACAAGGTTGGGACATTGCTGGCCTTTCTTAGAAAATATCACTATATGCGGACGACATGTTAATACTGTATATTTGGGAGATGTGGGCCCTTCGCTAGAGGCTTTACTTTAAGTGGTCAACGAGTATGGTTCATACTTCGGGCTAAGGGTCAATTGGGGTAATCAGTACTATACCTGGTGGATGATGTCAATGCACAATCTATATCCTCCTACTCGTCCCTGCAAATTGTAGATAAATTTACGTACCTGGGAGTAGTTATTCACAAGGATGTCACCCAGTTCTTTACACTCAATATGGGCCCGGTTATGATCTTCGTCTCACAAAAGCTTAAAGCCTGGGAAAATTTACCCTTGTCCCTCATAGGACGAATTAATGTTTTCAAAATGGTCTTTTTTCCCTAAGCTCCTTTACCTCTATAGGGCGGCCCCAGTGGTGCTGGCAAAGGCTCACTTTCAAGCACTTGACCACCTATTAACCCCCTTTCTGTGGCATCAATCGGTGCCCCGCATTGCCAGGGAGACTCTACGAGCCACCTATGGGATGGGGGGTTTAGCTCTCCCCAACTTTTATCTCTACTGTATAGCCAGACAATTGAATTACGCATCCTGGTGGATTAGGGCGATTTCAAATAACCCTGCGGTGGTACTAGAGGAGGCTCTGGTAGGCACTGACGAATTTGGTATATAGGGGGGGGGTAAATAGCCGGTGAAACGTTTCACTTCCCTTATGGCGGGGGTGATTAACGCATGGAATTCATTTATTGTAGTGAGTGGGGAGAAGGGACATAATGCGGTATGGTCACCGTTTATACTGTTATGGAGAAACCCTAAACTTCCAGAGTTATTTTCTTTGCCAGACTTTGAGTTCTGGCCGCAGAGGGGCATTAAATACCTCACCCAACTGTATGAAGAGGGGGTTTTTAAGACCTTCTCTGCTCTGCAGACTGAATATAACATGCTCATCCCTATTTAGGTTTTTCCAATTGAGGCATGCATGTGTAACACAATTCGGGACAGGCCCTCTGCGGCTAGAATACGTGTAAGTGGAAAAAATTGCCAGACGCACAGACCCTGGTAAAATGGTTTCCTCCTTCTATGGGATGCTAATATCCTACCAATCTTCGCCCACACAAGGCTTTTACTAAATGGAAAGGTGATATTTTGACTTTAGAGTTGCAACAGGAGAAAGAATTAGCTTCCCCATGGAGGTCTATGGTGATTTGTGCATGGGAGCAACTGATTCAGGCTAAGTGGAGACACAGAGTATACCTGACTCCTGCACGTCTAGCACGTATGCATAAACTCTCGTCATATATCTGTACTAGGTGTGGTGGGGGCAGGGGGACGCTGATACACATGATTTGGGAATGTTCGGTTATTGCAGACTTCTGGGAAGAAGTGCACAGATATCTTAATTCTAGACTGGGTCTTCCGGCAGTTATATCCCCAGAAGTTAGTCTACTCGGCCTTGTTAATAAAATTATACCTACAAAGTATAATAGAATCCTGTATAGGTTATTACTGTTTTACGCTAGGAAGTCCATCCTTCTAAATTGGAAGCCTCCGAAAAGTCCTTCCTTACCCCACTGGATTCAACTTATTAATGCAGCCTTACCTATGTACAAACTGACCTTTGAAGCCAGGGGTACACCAGATTGGTTTGATAAGATTTGGGGTTTCTGGTTGAGTGGCCGCTTGATGTCAGGATAGTCCATAGTAATGACTCAGATGTCTGTGGGTCGCTGCCCGTGTGAGTGTTGTGTGTGAATGATGGACAGTCGCAGAAGGACATTCATACTCAGGAACGCTCGGGTTATCGGCTGAAACTGGAGATGCATTGATCCGAATTAATATGTAAATGCTACCTAACCCTTTTCTTTGACTGTCATTTGAATGTCTCTGACTATGACTGTATTTTCTGTTGAAATTTGTATTGTTTTTTTTTAACTCTGAAAAGAAAAATAAAGTCTATTAAAAAAAAAGAAGTAGATTTTCTGCGGACTCTGGTAGAGTAAGTGAAAAAAAAAGGTTAAAAGTACCAGCACTGTAAACATGCATGTGAAAAGTGAGATATCACACAGAAAATTAATTATCATTTTAATATAGTGACTCATGAGAATCCTGCTCAATATAGTAGCTAAACCAATAAATTGCCCACAACAAATAGCATTGATAGAAAATCCCTATAATGTCTCCCTTGGTATATCAACATCCAAAATGCCTATAGTCCAGCATAAGACCAACCTATAAGAAAAAACTCACATATAATGTGTAAATAACACTGGGGTCTAGAATAATATACTAAGCCAACACAAGAACAAAACCAATAACCCCAAAGAAAGATGGGAGACTCACATATAAAATATATGTAATTTATTAAGACATAACCAAATAACAAACAATATACAAGACATAAGGCACAAGTGTACAGGAGGGGGGGAGACCTCATGTAAGGAGGTCAGATACAACCTCTCTCCCAAACACGCAGCTGGCAGGGAAAAGAGGTCACAGCCCTAGGTATACATCAGCATGAAAATTGTGAGAACTGTAGGTTCACTCAAAGTAACATGTACTGGTATGTATGCTGTATGCACAGAAAAAGTCAATGAAATGAAAAGATACAAATTGCACAAGGCAAACTAGCCCACCCACAGACCTGGGATGGCCGTATGAGGTATGCACATAGCCATTGAGCTGTATGATACAGACAGAGGCAAGTGTGCCAAGTGCAGATGGTAATAGGAATATAACAACTAACTGAGCAAAACAACAAAACATATATTACCCATGATATGCTGGACCCAGAGCGTGTGACCAAAAGCTGCACCTCGTGACGAAGCCTCTCCAGGTGACACGTACGTCGAGGTGCAGTGAATAGGTCCGCATCCGAGCCTCAAAAACTGTGGTTCGGATGCGGACCAGAACAACGGTCTATCAGCTTCTTTGGAATATAAATCAGTGGGAATAAAGCTCTCTTAATCCACCTGTAATAATACATCCAAGAAGTCCATATTATTTCCCAACTTTATAGGTGAGGTGGATGTTCATGTCATTTCTGTTTAAAGACATCATAAAGGTTTGTAAGTCCTCTACTGTGCCTTGCCAAATCATCAGTACATCATCGATGTAACAGCTCCTTAACTGTACTTTTTCAATTTGGCTAACAGGGTCCGTCCTTTCCCACAGCCCCAGAAACAAATTTGCATACGCGGGCACACAAGCCGCCCCCCATAGCAGTCACCTGGAGCTGTAGGTAGTAGGATCCCTTGAACGTGAAGAAATTATGACGCAAGGCAAAATCCAAAATGTCCAATATGAAAGCCCCATACTCACCATCCTGACTGGACATGGATAAGAAATGGGTGACCACCTGCATTCTATCCTCATAACGAATTGATGTATAAAGCGATTCCACATCGCAGGTAACGATCATCATATCATCCTCTAGCTGTAGACCATTCACTTTGCGTAAGATGTCGCCAGTATCTTTAAAGGGAACCCATCACCAGTTTTATTGTCTCCTAACTAAGGGCAACATAAATAAGTGACTGATTCTCTTAGCAAAATGCTGGGTCACTTTCTTTCATTGACCCAGTCAATCTGCCAACATCTTGTATTGAAAAGCTCCAGCTCATAATGATGAGTCCTGAATATTCATGAGCTCCTGACTCTCCCCGCCTACCTGCTGCTGATTGATGTTTTTTTTCCATATGAATCAGCAGCAGGTGGGCAGGGGAGTGGCTATAGTTCTGAATATAAAAAAAAACGCTGGACTCACTGACGTCATCCAATGAGCAGGATACGGGTATACGCTGACGCCAAATTATGCAATGGCTGGGTCAGGTGTAGATGATAGTCTATAGTTTGTTCGTGACGCCAATTGCAGTGTGCGCAGGGTACTATCACAGGGCCCTTCCAAGGTGTTATAACGCACGTCCCAGGTTAGGAATGCCAGAGTGGTGTAATGGCCTATAATGTCTCTATAGGTGGTGATAATTGTGTCAATGGTGTCTCCTACCTGGGTACGGCTGGACTCCTGGCTCACTTGCAATAAATTTGAGTGTAGTGATAGTAGGAGTAATAGAGGAATTTTGCAGAAGAAATGATATCCAGACCTTTAGATGATGTTCAAACGTTTCTTTACTGAAGATAACTATACAGCTTTGGTCTTTTGTCCCAGCAGGTTTTGGCAATGGTTGACAGGAATGAATGCTTCTGCTTTAATGTGAGCTTGCAGGATGATTTTTCAGCTTGATAGCTCTGTAACTGTGGCAGGAATTTATCTTTTGTGCTTCTCTATATCTTCTGTTTTGTGGGGACAGACTAGCTGAGGAGAATATGGCTTCTCCTAGGTCTCTGGACTTGACTCACAGATAGGCTCTCAGGGAATGCTTTCGTCCTGGAACTCTGGAGATTGTCTGCTTTCTTGTCATCCAGCTGAGGTCTTGTCATCCAGCTGAGGCTGCAGGGCTCAGACTGGGAATATGATCAATGTCTCAGCCGAGACAAGATCCTGGCTTTCTTCCCTATACAGGGGGACTCCTGAATTCTATCACACAGCCTTCCCCAACAGGGGTGGCTGGCACACTACCACTAACTTTCTTCTCCTCCCATGCTGAAGGATGTGGGAACAGTCCACACCTCCACAGGGAGGAGCTAAGCTGGAATAAACCATTCCTGCCTAGATATACTAAACTGTAACTAGTTCCTTACAATGAATTGCTGCCACCTGCTGGTCAACCTCGAAAATTACAAGGAAATTTACATTTAACAAAGTTTTACATGCACATTTGCGAGGACATAATGTAAATATAAAGCTCTATAATGAGCTTTTATATTGCTGCTGGGGTAGCGGTCGTGACAGTATATCTGGCCTTTTAAAAAAAAAAAAAGTGACATTTCCTTTTTTTTTTGCTTGCTGTTTTGCTTTGTATTTTTCTGTTCCACTATGGATCCGGTTACGGTTTTGGCGAAACAATTACAGGGATTATCCCTTGAAGTGGCAGGATTAAAAGCAACAGTGCTGCAGCAGCAGCAGCCATCCTTGGGTTCCACCGTTGCTACGGGAAACCAAGGTACTCCTGAGCCAAAAATGGCTTTACCTGATAGGTTCTCAGGAGGGAGAGACCAATTTGTAACCTTCAGAGAAGCTTGCAAATTGTTCTTCAGGTTACGCCCTAGATCCTCCGGCGGTGAGGAACAACGGGTGGGTATTGTAATTTCTCTCCTGCAAGGAGATCCGCAGGCTTGGGCTTTCTCCCTACCATCAGACTCTCTGGCCTTACGATCAGTGGAGGAGTTTTTTGAAGCCCTGGGTCTCGTATATGATGACCCGGACAGGGTCTCACCGGCTGAGTCTAAGCTACGTAGACTTCGGCAAGAGAACCGGTCTGCTGAACTATATTGTTCCGAATTCCGTAGGTGGGCTACTGATACGTTATGGAACGACTCGCCCCTTAGGAGTCAGTTCTGCCAGGGGTTGTCTGAAAAATTAAAAGACGCGCTGGCGGTATACGAGGTCCCTGGGTCTCTGGAGGCTGCTATGTCTCTGTCCATAAGAATCGACAGACGACTCAGGGAGAGACTATTAAATTTTACGGAGGACTCTATAGGGCAGGGATCGGTTTGTTATGATCCAGTCGAACCAATGCAAATAGGGGGCGCCACTAGGCGGGTGAATCCTCCTAAGTTCCGCTGTAGGTCAGAGGTTTGTTTTCGTTGTGGGGGGAGGGGTCATTTTGTAAGGGTTTGTCCCTCAGAACCCAAGAGACCACAAACAAAGGAGCCGCCGGAAAACTAGAGTCCCCAGATTGTGCGGAGGATAACAGTCTGGGCGTATTCGTTTCCTCCATACGCATGTCTCAGTTTTTGTTGTCCGCTACCGTTGAGGCGGGCAATAAGACTGAGATCTGTTCCGTCTTTTTGGACAGTGGGGCGGGGGTCAACTTGGTGGATTCACGGTTTGCTCAGGCTCTGGGTTTTACTCCAGAACCGATACGCAGAACTATTCCTGTTTTTGCCATCGACTCCTCCCCTCTTACTCAGAAAGAGTTAACTCAGATCATTCATAATATCCATCTGCAGGTAGGGGACCTCCATAAAGAGCATATCTCGTGTTATGTCCTGGACGGTCTTCCGGCTTCCCTGGCTGGTGACTCACAATCCAGTGGTGGATTGGCAGGCCGGGGAGATTGTGGAGTGGAGTGAACATTGTAAGGACAACTGCTTGAGTAGTAGGTGCTCTACACTCTCTGAAACATCTTTACCTGCCTTTCTGTCAGATTTTATGGATGTGTTCTCTGAGAAGGGTTGTCAGGGGTTACCACCTCATCGTCCATATGATTGCCCGATTAATCTACTACCTGGGGCCAAACTACCTAAAACCCGGTTATACAATCTTTCCGGCCTGGAGAGGAAGGCTATGAAAGATTATATTTCTGAGAGTTTGGCTAAGGGACACATCAGACCCTTCGTTAAAAAGAAAGATGGGGGCCTACGTCCTTGCCTGGATTTCCGGGAATTAAACCGGATAACTATCTGAGATCCCTATCCTCTTCCTCTCATTCCCGACCTCTTTAATCAGGTTGCGGGTGCTAAATGGTTCTCCAAAATGGATCTCAGACGAGCCTATAACCTGGTTCGCATCAAAGAGGGGGATGAGTGGAAGGCGGCTTTTAATACTCCGGAAGGGCATTATGAAAATCTGGTCATGCCATTTGGTCTTACTAATGCGCCTGCGGTATTCCAACATTTTGTCAACGATATTTTTAGTCACCTTATCGGGAGATTTGTTGTGATATATCTTGATGACATCCTGGTCTATTCCCCGGATCTGGATACACATAAGATCCATGTGAGACAAGTGCTGCAGATATTAAGGGCCAACAAATTGTTTGCTAAGTTAGAAAAATGTGTGTTCGCCGTAAAACAACTGCCATTTCTGGGGTATGTGTTGTCAGATTCAGGTTTCCGCATGGATCCAGAGAAAGTCCGGGCGATTATAGACTGGGATCTGCCTGAGAACCTGAAGGCATTGCAACGCTTCCTGGGGTTTGCCAATTTTTATAGAAAGTTTATAAAAAACTATTCCTTGGTGGTCAAACCACTGACGGACATGACCCGAAAGGGATCCGATTTTTCCAAATGGTCACATGCAGCCAAAACTGCCTTTGCATCTCTGAAGGAGAGATTCACCTCGGCCCCTATTCTCGTACAGCCAGATGTCTCGCTTCCTTTTATTGTAGAGGTTGACGCATCAGAGGTGGGGGTGGGAGCGGTACTATCTCAGGGCCCGTCCCCTGGTGAATGGCGTCCGTGTGCTTTCTTTTCGAAGAAATTGTCTACTGCAGAAAGGAACTATGATATTGGCAACAGGGAACTTTTGGCTATTAAGTTGGCTTTTGAGGAGTGGCGTCATTTTTTGGAGGGGGCGGTTCATCCCGTCACGGTGATTACTGATCACAAAAACTTATTATATCTGGAGTCTGCTAAACGTCTCACCCCTAGACAGGCTCGGTGGTCGTTATTTTTTACTAGGTTTAATTTTGTAATAACCTATCGCCCGGGGGCAAAAAATACTAAGGCGGATGCATTGTCTCAAAGTTTTCCTGGAGGGGGTGATGTTGAGGTACCAGAGCCCATTTTGCAAAAGGGGGTGGTGGTCTCTGCATTACACTCAGGTTTAGAGGGGAGGGTGTTGGAAACTCAGGGGGACGCCCCGGCCTCCTGCCCCTCGGGTAAACTGTTTGTGCCAGAAAATTTACGACTGGAGATACTAAAAGAACACCATAACTCCACACTGGCAGGACACCCAGGTAGTAGGGCAACCTCTGAGTTAGTGTCTCGTCGGTTCTGGTGGCCTAAATGGCGCCAGGAGGTGTTGAATTTTGTGTCTGCATGTGCTACCTGTGCTCGTTCTAAGGAAGATCATACTCGTCCGGCAGGGCGTCTTTTACCTCTGGCCATCCCCAACAGGCCTTGGACGCACCTGTCAATGGATTTCATTACAGATCTACCAGTATCAGCGGGGAAGACTGTTATTCTTGTAGTTGTTGACAGATTCAGTAAAATGGTGCACTTTATTGCTCTTGCCGCATTGCCTAATGCTAACACACTGGCTCAGGTTTTTATTGACCACATCGTGAAGGTTCACGGGGTCCCTTCCGATATTGTTTCGGATCGTGGTACCCAATTCGTTTCTAAATTTTGGAAAGCTTTTTGTTCTCGTTTAGGGGTTCATCTGTCGTTTTCTTCATCTTTCCATCCACAGTCCAACGGTCAGACTGAATGTACCAATCAAAACCTAGAGACATATTTGAGATGCTTTGTTTCCGAAAATCAGGAGGAATGGTCATCTTATTTACCGTTAGCCGAGTTTGCCATTAATAATCGTCGTCAAGAATCCACCGATAAGTCACCATTTTTTGGTGCGTATGGTTTCCATCCTCAGTTTTGTACGTTTAGTGAGGGGGGGCCGTCTGGGATTCCCGAGGAGGAACGATTTGCGTCTTCACTTTCTTCAGTGTGGCAGAGTGTGCAAGAAAGTTTGAAGAGAATTGGTGGTAGATACAAACGTGCGGCTGATAGGAAGCGCTCTGAAGGTCCGGACCTTGGGGTGAATGACTTGGTGTGGTTGTCTACCAGAAATATCAAGTTGAAGATTCCCTCGTGGAAATTAGGTCCGAGATTTATTGGTCCTTATAGGGTAATTAAGATCATTAACCCGGTGGCTTTTCGTCTGGAGCTACCTCAGACTCTAAGGATCCATAATGTCTTCCACAGATCTCTGCTTAAGAGATATGTAGAACCTCCTGAACCATTGCCACTACCGCCTCCACTGGTGGTTGTTGATGGCAGTCTTGAGTTTCAGTTAGAAAAGATTGTTGATTCACGATATGTTCGCCGCTCTCTTCAGTACCTGGTGCACTGGAAAGGTTATGGTTCCGAAGAGAGAATGTGGGTTCCAGCATCAGAGATAAAAGTGGACAGACTCATTCGGGCTTTCCATAGCTCCCATCCGGAGAGGCCTGGTCTTGAGGGTCCAGGGGCCCCTCGTAGAAAGGGGGGTACTGTCACGACTGTGACTGATCCAGACAGGTCTGGGAGGAGAAGGTCGCAGCGACTTGCTACTCGCGATAGCGTGTGAGTTTGCTCCGTGGTTCAGGGTATGTCATCTGGGTTTTGCCTTGTGAACCTTTTTGTCCTGACTGGGAGTTTGTAGGCATCCTTCTCAGGTGAGTCCTGTCTGCCACTCCCAGCTACTATATTAGTTTCACTTTCACTTGCAGTCATTGCCAGATATAGTCCTTACTTCCAGTTCTATTCTGACCTTTGAAGGAGATCGTTTGATGGTGTTGCTGTGGAGCTCTTGTCCGGCGTGGACTGTCGTGTTTGGGATCGCCTTCTCTGCTCGTGACTGGATAAGTCTATCTCTGATATGGTTTGTTTGTTGCTGTCTTCCCCTGCTGTTCTCCTAGACATGAGTGATGGTGACTAGTGCTCCCATCGGCCTTTCCCCACTCTAGGCCTTTTTAGGGTGACTGAGGGTTTAGGCATCCTGCTCGCCGCACGGGTTCACACCCCGTCTAGGGTATCAGGGCAGACAGGTGCCAGCTTAGGGTTAGTCAGGGGTGGCCATACTATTCCCATCCGTAGATAAGGGTCCCCCTTCCCCTCCGTCTGGTGCGACACGACTGCTGCTGGGGTAGCGGTCGTGACACTAGGTGTGGCTTGGCAGCACCGCATATGTAACAGTTACTTTTATTCACAGAGGCTGCACTATACTTCATCCACTCCAGCCACAAATTAACATCAGAAAAACCCGTCCCCATGGCCAAAGTATCCTCATATGTGGGATTAGATATGGCCCTTAGGTTTTTTAAAGAAACTATATGTGGGGCTAGTGGGTTTTTGGGGACACCTGTGATGGGTTGGTATTCCTTAGACTTATACATATCTCTAAGTTTGAACATTTGTGTTACCCGAGAAGTCTCAGCTCCCCACATTTTATGGAAGTACCATCCCAATACATAATCTCCTTCATCATATTTACCAGGGTTTTCTATTGTCAATACAATTTTCATTTCCGCTGACCTTTTTTTGCAATAATTCAATGAGGAGGTGTCCACATAACACGTCCCTCTCTCAAGGAGTGTCATTCTAGTCAAAAGGGACTTAGAATCTTTATTCCTCCTTTTGAGGGCGCTTTCTGGTTTATATCCCCATTCAGTCCCTGTATTCCATCCTACTGATCCCCAATATGCACAACCTTTTCCCCTGTATGAGTCTGTTGCACATATATAGGCCTGTCCTTCTACATAGTTGTTGGAACAGTAGTTATAATATGAACATGTTTTCAATATATCACAAAGACAAAAGGTGTAGGTAGCTACGTGAGTGTTAGATGAATTATACCAAAAGGTGATGACGCCGCCCTTACTAGTTGCGGCTACTTCTCCCATACTGCTAATTGGTAAAATCAGCAAGATTATTGAAGCAATCTTAGTCAGTACATTCAACCATTTTCCAGAAAAGAGTGAGGAGCTCATCATGTTGGAGGTCAGGGCTGTCTGCCCCCGTTAGTACCTCTGGGCCTTGTTAGAGGTCAGGGCTGTCTGCCCCCGTTAGTACCTCTTGTCCTTCTTCAAGGCCAAGGCTGTCTGCCTCCGTTCCTGCCTCCTCTCTTGTTCTCACAAGCTTCACTCGGGTGGCGTGGATCCAAGTTGGAGACTGTTCAGTCAGCACGGCTGTTCTGGTTACTATGACCACGGTAGTGGGTGGGCCATATGCGAAGTCACCTTGGGATTTTCCTTTCTTCAGTGTTTTGATCACTACCTCATCCCCCACCCTGTATGGGTGGGTGGGTTCCTGTGGAAGAGAGGGAGACTTACAAGCAACTTTTTCCTCAGTTTTATTAAGAACCTGTATCAATTTGGTGACATATTCTTCCCTTATAAAATCAAGGTCTCCTTCCTGAGGCTATTGTTGGGCGGGTGGGGAAAGGCCTTCCCATGAGTATCTTAATGCTGTTATATCCTACCCCCTCTTTGCAGACTAATCCGGTCTTAGGATTTTTCTGCAATACTGGATAACACCAGTCTTACTGTTCCTGTTCAGTGGCATAGCTTTGAAGATCATTAAGCATTTGCGACATCTCAGGGCTTGGAGGTGCCGGACATGGCATCTCCCAATGGTTACACAAACCTGTGGGGTTGCATTTGGCCACTCGTTTCGCCACCTTATCTGTCAGCGCATTGCCCTGTGAGACATGATCCTTACCATCTGCTGCCGTGAATCCTCTCCTCTGTCAAATCATACCATGGTCCCACACTACCCCATGTGCGTACCTATTCTCAGTATGGATGGTGACAGGTCTGCCAGCATGTAGAATACATGCTCTAGTGAGTGCAATGAACTCAGCTGCCTGCTGTGTTGAGTGTGGATGTCCTTGAGTAGGCCTACAACATCATGAGTGGTGTGCAAAAATGGTGTAACGTCACATTGTGAAAGGAGTTGCCAACTCTACCATCATAGCACAGGCTGCAAGAGAACACAGACATGCCGGCATTCCTTGAACAGGGGTGGCCATTACCTTTGAGAAAAATACACAAGGACACAACTTGCCTCCGTGTTCTTGTGTCAGTGCACCCGCCATGGTTTTACAATTTTGTCGTGCAAACATGTGGAAGGGCAGTTTGTAGTCGGGGAGGCCCAATCCTGGACTTGACATTAATGAACATTTCAGATAATCAAATGCATTGTACATTTCTGAAGACCATTTTATTAAATCAGGTTTGTCCTGTAGTGTTGCCTCAAGATATTGTCATAGTAGGAACAGTCTGGGATCCATTGTCTGCAGTAGTTTATCATTCCAAGGAAGGATAGCATTGGAGAGCGGGGTGACCAGGCCCGCTACAGACTAAACTCTCTCCGGACTGATCCTTCTTTCCCCCTTTGTGAGGACTAACCCCAAGTATTCGACTTGCTGTTTACACCATTGCATTTTCCCTAATGACACTTTGTGTCCACATTCAAACAACCATTGTAACAGTGTTATACCATCCTCAATGTTGGCCTCCACTGACATACTGCACAACAGTAAATCATCCACGTATTGCAACAACACGGAACCTTGGGGGGGGGGGGGTACCATGGTTCTAACGTGGCTTGGAGGACTATGCTGTACACTACAGGTGAATCAGCATATCCCTGGGGTCTGCCCCAGGTCAGTTGACGTCTGTCAAAGGAAAAAGCAAAAATTAGTCTGGTCTTCTTGTCAACTGGGACAGAAAATAATGCATTTTTCAGATCTATCACACTGAACCAAACAGCGTCTGCTGGAATGGCAGATAGTAATTGAGTGATGTCAGGTACAATAGGGGCTTTAGGCACAATGATGTTGTTGATGGCCCTTAAATCCTGTACAAAGCGGGTAGTACCATCTGCCTTTGTCACTGGATTTACAGGCGTGCTGTAGGGTGAAATCACCTCTTCCAGGATTCCCTTTTTGTAGGAATTCTTTTATCATTGGCCTAAGTCCATCGAGTTTCTCTTTTGGCAGTAGGTATTGTTTCTGGAACACTGAAATGACACCTGGTTTTACAGTAGCTTTGTAAGGTGTGCAATCTATGAATCCTGTGTCATATTCATTTGAAGACCATAATGCAGGGTTAATGTTGTTAAGTTCTGGGTGGTTCTGTATGTTTGCAAGAATCAGTGGCACTGGTGTAGAGATTGGAATGAGATCTGAGTGTACTCTTATGCCCTGATTTTTGGCTGACACTTGTAAGTGAAGCTTAATGAACAAATCTTTACTTAACACACTTGAGGTTGCACTGCTATCTACCATGAATCCTACTCTGAGTCATCTAAGTCCACCCCTTTTAGTCGGACACTGTGGTCCACCTTCTGTCTGTCATTAGTGTCCCAGCTGTCCATGAGGACAGAGCTCTGATGTGAAGCACAACACTTAACATGTAACACATAACTTCAAACATTGAAACAAACAGATCTGACAATACAGACAAACACACAAAAGGCCCATAAAAACTTTTCATTGACTTCAATAAAAAAATTACAGCTTGATCAATGCTGTTGGCACCAATAAAAACCAAAAACTTCCAAGAAAAATAAAATAAAATTCTCAATGCGCATATTATATGAAAACAAATATCGTACTCCATACACATTCATATACATTTTCATGTACTCATCTTCACAAACAGCTCATAACCACGCCCTTACACATAAAAACTGAATTGCACACAAAGCTCTTCTAAAAGCATCCATTAGGGCTCTTTCATACTTTCAACTCCACTACAACTCAGAGCCACACCCATTCACATACCACTGAATCATTTGTCTTCCAACCTAATCACACAATTGTCTTTGTTTCACCCCAAAACACAGCTTTCCTGGAAACAGATAGCCACACCACACACAGAATTGCTAATAGTATATCTCGCTGTTGTGCTGTTTTCCAATGTTTTCTGATCTTCACTCTGTGATTAATCAACTCTTATAAGAAGACAATATACATGTTATAATCATACAGTCATTTTGTTAAACCCAAATCATTTTATATGTCAGGTGTTCTTAGTTAATGTTGTACATATATAATAATTCTTGTTAAAAACTGGATTCTCACATTACACTGCTGGGGAAAGAAAATTATTGAACAATTTTTTTTCTTCTTCTATAATAATATTACACATATAACATCACTTACTCTGCAGGATGCCCTACCCCTTTGTATCATGTAATCCATATCCTAGGATGGGTCATGGTCAAAATGTGGCCATGCTTCTTTGTCTCCCAGACAAAGACCCTTTATCATGTCCATGTGGTACGGGCTATTATCACCATCCCTGGGAAAAGGGGCTAGCAGCTTGCATGAACTCAGTCCATCCAGCTAAATTATTCACCCATGGGTTAACTAGGAAGTAATTTGTGGGACTACACCGTGCAACATAAACTTTGCATGTTTCTCCCGTCTCAGGTTTGGGATAGTTTGTTTTAGACCCTTGTGACCCCATTCCGTCTGATATTTTATTGATGCTACTTTCCTAGGACTGGCTGTACTGAAGCGTTAAGGATTCAACAAATTAATCCTGTCAACTAGGCAAAGGACTCAGGTCTGATCACAAAATATCAGAGAGTTTCATCAAACATATAATTTATTGCTTTGGTCTGCCACTTGTGTTCACCTATCCCCGGGTTAATGGATTGCTCCTAGCCGGGGGTGGGGCGTATTTCAGACCTCTGCAACACAGTAAAACAACAATGCAATGTCCTTAAAACTCTATGCAAATAGTGAACTTCAGTTCGTACACTTACCACCCGGACATCAGTATCCTTATCTCAACTCTAATAATCTTATACTTTAAAACAACTTTAAAAGAGTCAAACCAAGCTCCATCCTTGTCTCCCTGAGACAATATTATGTAGTGCGCACTATATTTTCTCTGAGTGATCCTCACGGCGGACTCCCGGAGTCCCCGGGTCACTCCCCCAGACTCCCGGAGTCTGTTCCCTGTATCCCTGATACAGTAATTATACTAGAAGTTGTAGGTTCTACTTACTAGATCGAGACGTGGTTCTCGGATCGGCCAGAGGACAATAACAGATGCCTTTCTTACCGAACACGAGGAAAACCTTCCCGATCCCGGACACGAGCCCCCAAACTGATAGGAATCTCAACGTCCCACTTGGTACCCCTGGCACCAAACTTCTAGAATCGGCTGGGTTTGAGTCCTTTTCTGACGTCAGGAGAGTGCTTCACTCAGTAGGTAATAAAAGACACAACAGTGATGTACTGAATGAACACTCTGAGTTTATTTTTAATGCACACAGGTTATATAGAGGGGGCTTTACCCCCTTTATTAGCATATCATCGTAAGTTATGTATTCAACCTATCATATTAACACGTTCTATTCTACAGATAGCAAAATAGAAACAAAAACGGAACTTCCATATTAGGAATATTGTCCGGGAGTAGTGCCAAAGAGATCAGATTCAGGGTTACAGAGAATAGAAACCTTACAGCAATTATTTTCACAGCAATCAGAGTTGGTTCCTAACAGAGAAACGAAACTTCAGCAAAAAGCACAATTGGTTTTGACATAAAAAAAGAACATGGATTCCTTTCAGTTACCACGAAGCATGAGGAAATTTGGATCGAATTCCACTTCGTCAACTTCGATACGCTCATCTCTAGTATTATTCATTACTCTATGTGCAATGAGCTGGACCGTGGATGCAGTTACACGGATACCAATTATGCAGTGGGTCAGGATATGAGTATAATAGTCTATGGTTTTTGTTTGCGACGCCAATTGCAGAGTGCGCAGGATACAGTCACAGGGCCCTTTAAGGTGTTGCAACTCACGTACCAGGTTAGGAATGCCAGAGTGGTGTAATGTCTCTGTATGGTAAGGGTGTCAACGGTGTCTCCTACCTGGGTACGGCTGGACTCCTGGATCCTGGCTCACTTGCAATAAATGAGTGTGTTGCTAGTAGGAGTAGTTGAGGAACTTGGTAGTAATGAATGAGATCCAGACTTGGAATATAATTCAAACTGGTCTTTACTTGATGCAGCAGTAATCCATGTGAGATACAGCAATAGTCTTGGGTCCCAGCAGGTATTGGCTATGTGGCAGCAATCTGTCTTCTGCTTCTATCATATGCCTGGAGAATATGGCAGGAATTACTATCTTCTGCTCTGTCTTCTGCTGTGTATGGGACTGACTAGCTGAGGAGGAATTTGGCTTCTCCTGGTATCTGGACGTTACTCACAGTTGGCTCACAGGGAATGGTTCTTCCTGGAGTTCTGGAGGTGGCTGCTTGCTTGTCACCAGCTGAGGCTGAAGGCTCAGGCTGGGAATGATGATCTTTGGTCTCAGCCGAGACATGATCCTGGTCTGGGATCCCTAGAACTGGGAGCTCCTACTTGCACAGCCTTCCCCTTGCAGGGAGAGCTGGAACACACACCGGATCTAACTGGTTTTTCCCTCCCTTGCCGCAGGGCGTGGGAAACCCCACTTCCCTTAAGCAAGGGGGGGACAGAACAGAACTGGAATGTTCCATTCTGAATGGCCATAACATAACTATTCCTACCAACGATGTCGCCACCTGCTGGTAGATCTGAAACATTACAAAGAAAATATCACATTTACAATGGTTTCATCTGCACAGTGGTGAATGACATGAGGGAAATCACATCAAATGACCGTGTTGATGCCCTTAGCAGATTGTAGCGGGGTAAAAGCGTTTAGTAACCTCACTCTGGGATGTTAAATATGATGTTATCCTGTCCCATTATAATGATATGATCCAGGTACAGTATGGCAGTATTATTCAGAACTGTATGGTGTTAGCCAGTCCCATTATAATAATATAATCATGGTACAGTATGGTGGTATTGTTCAGTACTCTATAGTGTTATCCAGTCCCATTATAATTATATAATCCTAGCAGAGTATGGTATTATTGAGTACTGTATGTTGTTATCCAGTCACATTATATTGATAGAATCCTGGTACAGTATGATGGTATTATTCAGTACTGTATGGTGTTATCCAGTCCCATTATAATTATATAATCCTGGTATAGTATGGTGGTATTATTCAGTACTCTATAGTTTTAGCCAGTCCCTCTATAATTATATAATCCTGGTACAGTATGGTGGTATTATTCAGTACTGTATGGTGTTATCCAGTCCCATTATAATTATATAATCCTGGTATAGTATGGTGGTATTATTCAGTACTGTATGGGGTTATCACGTCCCATTCTAACAGTATGATCCAGGTACAGTATGGCAGTATTATTCAGTACTGTATGGTGTTATCCCGTCCCATTATGATATAATCCAGGTACAGTATGGCAGTATTATTCAGTACTGTATGGTGTTATCCCGTCCCATTATGATATAATCCAGGCACAGTATGGTAGCATTATTCAGTATTTCAACAACTTGAAAAAGTCCAGCTTCAATTGCCAAAGTAGAAAAAGGTATCTTTATTTCAGCGACTTTGTAAAAATAACAGGACAAATTGTTACGTGTTTCGGACCAGTTTAGTGGGGGTCCTTCTTCATGACCATACAAAACTTAACTGATCCACACCAATAAGGCTCCTAATTAGGAACAGGTGTAGGGGAGGCACAAACAGTATGGTTTAAAATCACATGCAATACTGGAAAAATCAATCATTAAAGCAGCACAATGCATTGGTACAGCACAAAGATGGATTACATAAATATAATATGCTATTAATATTGCAGAATAAGATCGCATCTTCTGTTTAAACCCTGCGGATAGCGTGTAGCCAACTGGAACATCCAGTAAGCCTCCCTGTTTAATCATTTCCTTCTATGATCGCCTCCTCTGACGGGGGCCATCACTCTTTCTATACCCTGTGCACACAATCCGGATGTGTCCCCATCATGACAAACCGCAAAGTGCATGCTGACCGCAGACACGTTCTCATGATGGGGCACATCCGAAATGTGCTTGCGAACCCTGGATTTAGGTTGGCAAGAAGTACAGCCGACATATTGCAGGTGACATATTGTACAGGTGATCAAATAAATTACGTGTTTAGTGTTGCAGTTTAAATAAGATTTCATCTCAAATTCTTTATTATTAACCTCAGATCTAAAACATTTACTGATTATCATATGCTCACAACATGCACCTGCCATGTCCGCACTTAAAATTACGCCTGCAATTTAACCATGTTGGTTTAGGGTCATCTGAGCTCCGGAATAAACTAGGACTCAAAATATCACCAAGGGTGGGCGCTCTGCGTGCCACACATCTGATGCCACCTCTCACAATGTCCGACCATTGTTCATCAATTTTCAGAAGAGGTCAATGTTTCTTTACAATTTTACACACTTCAGAATATTGTTCACTATATTGTGTGACAAACAGTACTGTATGGTGTTAGCCAGTCCCATTATAATAATATAATCCAGGTACAGTATGGCAGTATTATTCACTACTGTATGGTGTTATCCAGTACCATTATGATATAATCCAGGTACAGTATGGCAGAAATATTTAGTACTGTATGGTGTTATCCCGTCCCATTATAATTATATGATCCAGGTACAGTATGGCAGTATTATTCAGTACTGTATGGTGTTATTAATCACTGGATGGTGGTTTTATTTAGTCCTTGTATATATTATTTGGATGTTTGGCTCAATGTATAAATGCCTCTATGCAGGGGCGGATTAAATGCATGATCGGCCCAGGGTTGTCTACCCAACTTGGGCCCCTTCCCCCCTCCCTTTTAGTTTAGTTTTTTTTTTTTTTTTTGTATGAAGAGGCTGCGGTGCTTCATGGGCGCCAGAGTCTCTTCTTAGGCCATATGACATCTTCAGACTAAAAAAAAATACCCCAAATTGGGTCCTAAACTGAAAAATTTGGTCGTCAAATTTAAAATACATATAATTGTAATAAAAAAAGACATGGAGGAGAATACAGCACCACATACCTCTTACATCCAGTGACATCTCCTGTCATGTAGACCTTCTCTTTCCTCTTCTCCTCCATTTGACCCAGACCACCATGGCAAATTCTTTCAGCCGCATCTCGTCTCTACAGTTTGTAACACAGACATGTTAGATTTCTCAATTTTTCCATCAACCTCCTCATCCTGGTGTCCCCACAGTGTCATCCTGCCACCCCCAATACTGTGCCCGTTGTGCTCCCCAATGTCCAAGGTACTATACTGCTGAAAAAATAGTGACCCTAATAGACATAATTGGGGTAATTTATCAAACTGGTGTAAAGTAGAACTGGATTTCCAAAAGAGCTGTCAAATATGAAAGGTGGAATCTGATTGGCTGCTATGGGCAACTAACCCAGTTCTACTTTACACCAGTTTGATAAATTACCCCAAATGTTCCTATAGTGTCCACAGCAGCTATAATGTCCCCTAGAGTGCCCCCAGTAATAATAACACCCTATACTGTGCTCCAGGTAATAATCCCTGTATAGTGTCCCCAGAAATAATAGAATTGCCCCAAAGTGCCTCCCCAATAGCAACACCCCCATATAGTAATTTCCACCACACTGCCCCCACATAGTAATCCCCCCATAGAAATTTGCCCCCACACAGTAATTTCCCCCAAACTGCCCCCATATAGTAGTTTGCCCCCACACAGTAATTTGCCCTACACTGCCCCCACATAGTAATTTCCACCACACTGCCCCCACATAGTAATTTGCCCCCACACTGCCCCCACATAGCAATTTGCCCCCACATAGCAATTTCCCCACACTATTCCTACATAGCAATTTCCCCACACAATCATTTTCCCCACACTGCCCCCACATAGTAATTTGCCCCCACACTGCCCCATATAGTAATTTGTCCCCACATAGCAATTTCCCCACACTGTCCCCACATAGAAATTACCCCACACTGTCCCCACATAGCAATTACCCCCACACAATAGTTTCCCCCACACTGCCCCATATAGAAATTTGCCCCCACATAGTAGTCCCTCCCATAATAATTTGCCCCCCACACTGCCCCCACATAGCAATTTGCCCCCACACAGCAATTTGCCTCCACACTGCCCCATCTAGTAATTTGCCCCCACATAGTAGTCCCTCTCATAATAATTTGCCCCCACATAGTAATTTGCCCCCACATAGTAGTCCCTCCCATAATAATTTGCCCCCACATAGAAATTTGCCCCCACACTGCCCCAACTAGTAATTTGCCCCCACATAGTAGTCCCTCTCATAATAATTTGCCCCACATAGTAATTTGCCCCCACATAGTAGTCCCTCCCATGATAATTTGCCCCCACATAGCAATTTGTCCCCACACTGCCCCAACTAGTAATTTTCCCCCACATAGTAGTCCCTCTCATAATAATTTGCCCCACATAGTAATTTGCCCCCACATAGTAGTCCCTCCCATAATAATTTGCCCCCACACTGCCCCAACTAGTAATTTCCCCCCACATAGTAGTCCCTCTCATAATAATTTGCCCCCACATAGTAATTTGTCCCCACATAGTATTCCCTCCCATAATAATTTGCCCCCACACTGCCCCCACATAGCAATTTGCCCCCACACTGCCCCAACTAGAAATTTGCCCCCACATAGTATTCCCTCCCATAATAATTTGCCCCATACAGCCCCCACATCCCCCCCATGTACTCGATTTATCTTCCCTAATATGTCCTTCTGTGTGTCCCCCCCCCCAAGTAGGCACATGAAATAAAAAAATAAAAAATGAACGAAAAATGAAAAGATAAATACTCACCTATGTCCAGGGCCAGGCGCTTGCTCGCAGAGGAAGGCGGGATGAGTCAGGCGCGTCACAGTGCTACGTCCCGGCACAGGCGCACGATGACGTCATCACGCACGCCTGCGTCGGGATTTCACTACCGCATAGGCCTCGGCCTACAAGGCCTGAAGCCTATGGCGGTGATCGGCGACGGGACAGGGAGCTATGCGCTCCCGTGCCCCGCCGCAGTATGTGGGCGTTCGGGTCAGCGTTTGGCCCCCCATCGGTGCTGACGACCCAAACGTCCCTATTGTAATCCGCCACTGCCTCTATGAGCAGCAGTTTACATCAGTCACTCCTCTGATAATTATTAATAAGACATCCCAATTAATGATCAGCAATAAAAGTGTTATTGTTAATCTCCGGTGAAACGAAGCAATTACTGTTAGGATTGCTCAAAAATAGCAAACTACAATGATAGTTGTCAAATGTAAGTGGGCCCTTATTGGGGGCATATTTAACCACTTCAGGCCCCCTAGCTTAAACACCCTTAATGACCAGGCCACTTTTTACACTTCTGCACTACACTACGTTCACCATTTATTGCTCGGTCATGCAACTTACCACCCAAATGAATTTTACCTCCTTTTCTTCTCACTAATAGAGCTTTCATTTGGTGGTATTTCATTGCTGCTGACATTTTTACTTTTTTTGTTATTAATCGAAATTTAAAGTTTTTTTTGCAAAAAAAATGACATATTTTACTATCAGTTGTAAAATTTTGCAAAAAAAATGACATCCATATATAATTTTTTCTCAAAATGTATTGTTCTACATGTCTTTGATAAAAAAAAATGTTTGGGTAAAAAAAAAATGGTTTGGGTAAAAGTTATAGCGTTTACCAACTATGGTACAAAAATGTGAATTTCCGCTTTTTGAAGCAGCTCTGACTTTCTGAGCACCTGTCATGTTTCCTGAGGTTCTACAATGGCCAGACAGTACAAACACCCCAAAAATGACCCCATTTCAGAAAGTAGACACCCTAAGGTATTCGCTGATGGGCATAGTGAGTTCATAGAACTTTTTATTTTTTGTCACAAGTTAGCGGAAAATGATGATTTTCTTTTTTCTTACAAAGTCTCATATTCCACTAACTTGTGACAAAAAATAGAAACTTCCATGAACTCACTATGCCCATCACGAAATACCTTGGGGTGTCTTCTTTCCAAAATGGGGTCATTTGTGGGGTAGTTATACTGCCCTGGCATTTTAGGGGCCCAAATGCGTGCAAAGTAGTTTGAAATCAAAATCTGTAAAAAATGGCCGGTGAAATCCAAAAGGTGCTCTTTGGAATGTGGGCCCCTTTGCCCACCTAGGCTGCAAAAAAGTGTCACACATGTGGTATTGCCGTACTCAGGAGAAGTTGGGCAATGTGTTTTGGGGTGTCATTTTACATATACCCATGCTGGGTGAGAGAAATATCTTGGCAAAAGACAACTTTTCCCATTTTTTTATACAAAGTTGGCATTTGACCAAGATATTTATCTCACCCAGCATGGGTATATGTAAAATGACATCCCAAAACACATTGCCCAACTTCTCCTGAGTATGGCGATACCACATGTGTGACACTTTTTTGCAGCCTAGATGCGCAAAGGGGCCCAAATTCTTTTTATGAGGGCATTTTTAGACATTTGGATCCCAGACTTCTTCTCACGCTTTAGGGCCCCTAAAATGCCAGGGCAGTATAAATACCCCACATGTGACCCCATTTTGGAAAGAAGACACCCCAAGGTATTCAATGAGGGGCATGGCGAGTTCATAGAATTTTTTTTTTTTTGGCACAAGTTATCGGAAATTGATTTTTTATTTTTTTTTCTCACAAAGTCTCCCTTTCCGCTAACATGGGACAAAAATCTCAATCTTTCATGGACTCAAGATGCCCCTCACGGAATACTTTGGGGTGTCTTCTTTCCGAAATGGGGTCACATGTGGGGTATTTATACTGCCCTGGCATTTTAGGGGCCCTAAAGCGTGAGAAGAAGTCTGGAATATAAATGTCTAAAAAATTTTACGCATTTGGATTCCGTGAGGGGTATGGTGAGTTCATGTGAGATTTTATTTTTTGACACAAGTTAGTGGAATATGAGACTTTGTAAGAAAAAGAAAACAATTTCCGCTAACTTGGGCCAAAAAAATGTCTGAATGGAGCCTTACAGGGGGGTGATCAATGACAGGGGGGTGATCAGGGAGTCTATATGGGGTGATCACCCTCCTGTCATTGATCACCCCCCTGTAAGGCTCCATTCAGACGTCCGTATGTGTTTTGCGGATCCGATCCATGTATCCGTGGATCCGTAAAAAACATACGGACCTCTGAATGGAGCCTTACAAGGGGGTGATCAATGACAGGGGGGTAATCAATGAAAGGGGGGTGATCAGGGAGTCTATATGGGGTGATCAGGGGTTAATAAGTGACAGGGGGGGGTGTAGTGTAGTGGTGTTTGGTGCTACTTATTACTGAGCTGCCTGTGTCCTCTGGTGGTCGATCCAAGCAAAGGGGAGCACCAGAGGACCAGGTAGCAGATATATTAGACGCTGTTATCAAAACAGCGTCTAATATACCTGTTAGGGGTTAAAAAAATCGCATCTCCAGCCTGCCCTGGCAGGCTGGAGATACACTCGCTTACCTACCGATCGTGTTCACAGGAAATCTTGCGTCTCGCGAGATGACGCATATATGCGTGACTCTGCGCAGAGCTGCCGCCTCCGGAACGCGATCCTGCGTTAGGCGGTCCGGAGGCGGTTAAGCTTAGATCTGGAATCCTTTACCTGAGACTTCTACAGATTCAGGTCTCTGATGGTTCTCCATTCTGTGACTGCTCCACATCCTTGACGTTGTCAGATCTTTCTATTGGGTGACATATTGGTTCGCCTGTGAACAGAGAGATATTTCATGCATTGGAATAATGTCTGATTCAAGACAATAGGACTGACTGGAAATGACAGAACGGCAAGTAGTCTATTTGAGATCCACTGTGCTTCCTATTAACTTCTCAGACACTAATATTAGAACTTTTCAGAGGAATTTTGATTTCATCTTACTCATATAGGGCCAAACACATGTTACGGCTAAACTCTTGTCAAACTGATAAGAATATGGCTTAAATGAGTGTTTATGAGGTCAGGAGATCAGAGCTAGGGCTTCAAATGAGTCGTCAGTTGACAGAACTCAGGAGCAGCAGTCTGGAAATAGATTGATTTTAACCCTATGCATCACAAAAACTGCTGAAACTTTTTTTTAATAAAGACCAATTGAAAAAATTAGTTTAACTGATCATAAAAAACAAATTGCCCTGAAGGTTTCCCTGGACTTTAATGCCTTTAATCCTTCTATGTTACCAGATGATTACATTCATCCATCTGATTCTAAACATATCATTTTTTATAAAATCTTAGATCATAGAAGATATCCCATATATATTGCCAGATTCTCAGTTCAGCTGATAGCTCCTCTATACCTGATGCGCTCATCAGATGTATAGGTCCACATGGACAGTCATTGCAAATGGCCCCCACACTCCCTTCCTTACTTTGCCATCCATTTTTTTTATTTCTATCAGGGGTGGGTATGAGATAGGTGTCATGACAGCTACAGTAACTAGAGGGAAGGGGTCTTTGCAGTTGGTAAAAATTTGCTGGGGGGTTAATTATGAGTTTGGTCTTCCCCACAAATTATATGAAAATAGTCTGGGTGGTATTGCTTATTTTGGGGATCCTTCAAGGTGTTGCCCATGGGAGTCAGTGGAAGGAAATAGCCATCTGCCTTTTGGTTATGGTGCCTCGTGGCCGCTGGTGTGACCTGGGGGTGAGTGTAGCAGGTGGGCCACTCCAGGGGACTTCCTTATCTCGTCATTGTTGAGCCTGTGCCCATTTTATTGAGGCTCAGTGGTTAAATGACATGGAATCCAGTGGGAATTATAAGCTACTTGCCCAGTTGGTCAATGACAATAACTGGCTTTTCTCACATGCACAAAATACCACAGGTCACCTCAGTATCCATAGCTGCTATCAGCTCCTAAGGCACATCTGCCATGATACTGGTGGATACTGTCTATAGTAACTAATGGTGACATACCTTTATATAGGTGGTGTATAGCTTCAGAGAGTCCCCCTGGCAGCAGGCAGCCGATAGTAAGGTTTTCTAGAAAAAAAAAGGATAACTGTACAGTTTAATTGTCCACAATCAAACAGGAATTATATATAAATGTTTTGTCCCCCCCCCCCACACTTACCACTTAATCCCCCATTGTTTCCAGTGCTGCCGCTTTAGTCCTCCAGGACTGTGTTTGCATGCTGCAGTGGTGATATAGCTGTCCGTATATATGACATGACCACTGCAGCCAATCACTGGCCTCAGCATTATGCAACAAGACACTGCAGAGGCCAGTAATTGGCTGCAGAGGTCATGTGCCGTCTATGGATGCGTCACCTCTGCAACTTTTAAACACAAACCGGAGATGAGGACAGGACTGCAGCGCTGGAAATGGGGGATTTAAGTAGTAAACATCTTTTCTTTTATTATTCTGTCACACTTGGGGATAAACTGTGGAATTTCTTATGATGGACTATCCCTTGAAGGGTGATGTGCACAGTCATTATATATACACGGACCTGTATGGAGTCTCACAGACTGCACTACCCCTCCTGTAGGCATTGTATGTGCTGCTGCTTTCAGAAATAACAAGGCCTGAATAACGTTATTAGTATAATTGCTCATGTTCATAAGAAGTGCTCATTCACACAATCAAATCCGTTTTTGAGGACTGCAAATTGTGGATCCAAAAAACACAGATGCCGGACGTGTGCGTTCCGCATTTTGCTGATCGGAACGTCTTTCTCCATCATGGAAATGCCTATTCTTGTCCGGAAATGCGGACAAGAGTAGGACATTTTCTATCTTTTTTGTGGGGCCACGGAAAGGAAGTGCGGTGTCCTGTCCGCATCTTTTGTGGCCCCAAATGAATGGGTCCACACCCGATCCACAAAATTGCGGAACGGAGGCGGACAGAAAAATACAATCGTGTGAATGGGCCCTAATACAGAGCGGCAGAAGAATTTCCACCAGACACATAAGAGGCCAAGGTACTGCCTGGAGTCTCCCGACAGCCTATATGTTGTATCGTCAGCCTGCTGATTATAGAACTCATCAGTTTGGCTGGTGCCCTGTATTTATACTTATTATGTCTCTTCCTTTATGATGTGCCAAATAGTACTCAACTACAACCATCATACAGTGCCCAAATAATACTGCCAGACACTTAGCTGATTACTGGGCAGTGCCATTTCCTTAGGTTTTGGCACAAGGGCTGGGATAGATACATACTAAAAGCTCATACATCAAGACCAGCGGCTCCTTCTTTGGAAGTGACTGGAAACCACTTGGGTCGAGCACCCAGAAGGCCGACTCTAGGTGACAGATCTTCCTGACTTCCCATAGGTTGATATTTCCTATAATACTTACATGTATAGTGTGGATTGTCCAGCGTGTCAGCTGTCACTGGTGCCACATATTCAGATGATTAGATGTCTGTAAAATACACAATGGTTTCTATAAATATACATCAAATTCCCAAATATTTATCTATCAATAATGATGACAGTTACACATTTCGGATATTAAACATATTGTACTGCTGGTGTAACCGAGGAGCAGAACTGTACAGGTGAAGAGTCCCCCACATGTCCTCCTGTCTATGCCTGGTATAAGGGGCTAGGAAACCAGGCTGCCTGTCCCTTAGATAGAAAACCCAGAAATGACATCATTTCACTATTGACCACGTTACTTCCCTAGACCACTTGTAAAGGGAAAATTTACCCTTTCACTGCCATACAACCAAAAATTTACAAAAAGCCCCTTCCCTATCCTAGGCCATCAGGGACATATTGCGGGGAAAAAACGTCACCAGCAGTATGTGGTATGTAATAGCTGGAGGATTTTGGTGTAGATTTGGCATCAAGGCCCCCGAGTCTCCATATAAACCTAGCTTTAAAGGGTAGACTGATATAACGGAGTGCGAGTATAGAGATGCCTTACCTTGGACCCTCCTACTTTAGAAGTGGATCATTAGTTGGTGGTGTGGTGGAAGGCTCTCCTTATCCTCCGAGCAGCCCTCCTGCAGCCCGACCTGAGAGCACGATACATGCGGACCAATAGTTTTGTTGACAAGCTGATCTTACATCTACATATCCATTCCATGTCGATAGGATCGGAGTCCGATGGCGCTGTCCGTGATGTTTCAGTATGTTCATATGGGACTAGAGCCATTGCATTGGCCTCTTCTGAATACAGTCTATTAACCTGCAGGGCATACAGTGGATATATACTGGTATTAGGTTTGTATTGCAATCTATCTACTATAGTTCTGTTTACTGGTTTGCTTGGAAAATCCTATTGTATATAGGTTACTTCTGTCTAGGGGTGTCCAGACGTGGGCAGGTAAAGGGCAGATATAGCAGACAGTGAAATCCTCCTACTGGTAATACGGAGGGTTGGTTTTTCCTGCAACTGCTCTTATCCATAATGCCAATTACCATTGATTCTCACATCTTTCCAGAGGAATTGCACAATGCAGAGTTTTAAGAAAAGATGCTCCAGAATTGTGATATTATAGGTAATACAGACAAGTCAGGAAAGCTGAAGAACCATACATGACACAGATAAATAGATCATCCATGGGATTGTAACTTAATCCAAATGAGATGTTAGAATATTATATTTCATGGAACATATGACTTCACATATATAGATTTATGAGAAGTGGATTTGGTATCACTAGAAGCAATAGCTATATATATTTCTTATGGCGAATCTGTATTGGTTGCCATAAACCAGTGGTCCCAAACCAGTGGCTCTCCAGTTGTTGTAAAACTATAACTCCCAAGATACTTCTGGCTATAAGGGAATGTTTGGAGTTGTAGTTTTGTATAGCTAGAGAATCACAGGATGGACACCATGGCTATAAAGCATAGAAGGGACCTCGGAGTCTCGAAAGCTTGTCTTATAACTTCATTTATTTTAGTTAGCCATTAAAAGGTATCAAATTACAAAATGTTATATTGTTTCTCTTGTCGAGAGCATCAAGACTTCCCTTTATGGGTACATTCACACGACCGTGTGTAATCCTTTCCGATTTGCGGTCCGCAAATAACGGACCCGTGTGTCCGCATTTTGCGGACAAATGACTTCCGTACGTCTTCTGTTTTTTACGGTCCGCAAAAAACGGAAGGAAAAAATAAAAGAGAGAGAGAAAAAAAAAATATTTATGCTTTCAAAAATAAGGAAACGGATCCGCCAAGAAAAATATGGATGACATACGGAAACCATTCCCTATGTCATCTGCAATTTGCGGATCCATTGACTTGAATGGTGCTGCGGACCGATCTGTACGGACAATAGTAGGAAATCCTTCATATTTTTTCCGGAATAGAAATGCGAACACACGGATGCGGACAACATACTGAATGTTGTCCGCACATTTTATTCATCCATAAGAATGAATGGGTCCTCTTCTATTCCGCAAAATGCGGAACGGATGCGGATCGGACGCAGAAAAAATAAAACGGTCGTGTGAATGTACCCTATGTGAAATGAATATTCCAAGCTGTATTTACTGTCAGGAAGTGTAAAAGTCCCTACAATGTATTGGCTGCTGCTCATAGACTTAGTGATCTGCACCCGTATAGTACGTACCATATCCGTGAAGGAGCTATCGATCAGCACACCATCAGGCCTCCTGCCTGCATCCGATAACTCAGGAAGTAGAAACCACGCCTAATCCAGCAGGGAGCAGAATAGATGCATATTATTATTATATCATTACATGGTATTATTCATACATATTATTTCTATGCATCATTATTAGAGATGAGCGAATTTCTCAAAAATTCCATTCGGCCTTTTCTGCTTCAATACTGTGGAATGATTCCTCCCTATCCTTTCCCTGAACTTCTATAAAACAAAATAAAAGTTTTCCAGTCTTTCCTAGCACTGTCCCTAGCGCCTGCTGACATCTCTCCCTGCACTAAGTACACTGGAAAATGGCTGAATCCAAGATGGCTGAGGCTATTTATAGAGCTGTGACATCACAGGGCTGGCTGCTGATTGGCTGCATGCATGGCATTGTGGGTGATCCCTCCTTCCCAGAGTCCCTTGCTCCATGTCCTAACATGTGCAGCAGCCATTTTAGGAAAAAATGTGATTTGTTACCACGAAGCGTGAGGAAACTCAGTTTCTGTGCGAACTGAATTTTCCCTGAATTTCGGATCAAATTCCACTTTGTCAACTTGGATTCGCTCATCTCTAATCATTGTATATGATTATTAATACATTACTTATTGTTATTATTATGAAAAAACCTGACCTCTGGGATGATAAGTCTAGGATAGTAATAGGTAAATCGTGTTGGTGCCTGAAAAGATAACATAGGAGACATGAAAGAATCTGTCAAATCCAAAATCGTTTAAAAAGTAAGTAGCCGTCATTTGGGGTAGGTGCTCGACAACATAACCACACCTTTCTTGTTCAAATACGATCCTCTAATACTAAGAAGTTTTTTTTAATGCAACTAAGATCTTGGGGGCACTGTGGGCAGGGCCGCTCTATTTGGGGCACCATTGTGATTTTATCTTTGTAACTGCTTTCCACTCTAAACTAGCGACAAGAATAATGAACAGAGATCAACTTAGAATCCCCAAACAGGTCACCAGTATATGAGAGTTTTCTAAACTGGACGTGCCCGGCTCTAAGGCCTCATGCAAACGGCCGCATCACTGGAATGGGTCCGCAATCCGGAGCTGCGGTGGGGAACGGAGGCACGGAACCCCTTGGAAGAACTACGGAGTGCTTCCGTGGTGTTTCTGTCCGTGCCTCCGCACCGCAACAAAAAGAACATGTTCTATATTTTGCGATGCGGACAGATCACGGACCCATTCAAGTTAAATGGGTCTCTATCCGTCCCGGCCAGCGCACAGATTTTGCCCGTGCATTGGGGACCACAAACTGCGGTCCTCAGTATAAGGAATGGCCGCACAGCGGCCGTGTGCATGAGGCCTAATACTAATTCCATACATTACATAGCGGAGAGTGGTGTACAGAATATACAGCACATCACTCCGATCGTTCCTCCCCATACAGTTTCATTGTTTGTTGCCAACACATCTTTGTTAGGCCCCTTTCACACGGGCGAGTATTCCGCGCGGGTGCGATGTGTGATGTGAACGCATTGCACCCGCACTGATTCCGGACCCATTCATTTCTATGGGGCTGGGCACATGAGCGGTGATTTTCACGCATCACTTGTGCGTAGCGTGAAAATCACAGCATGCTCCTCTTTGTGCGTTTTTCACGTAACGCAGGCCCCATAGAAATGAATAGGGTTGCGTGAAAATCGCAAGCATCCGCAAGCAAGTGCGGATGCAGTGCGATTTTCACGCACGGTTGCTAGGTGACGATCGGGATGGGGACCCGATCATTATTATTTTCCCTTATAACATGGTGATAAGGGAAAATAATAGCATTCTGAATACAGTTTACATGGTGATGGGTCATGTGATGGATCATGTGATGGACCATGTGAACGCAGTGACGTCATCAAAGGTCCTATTGCTCACAGATGAAGATAGAAGAGATGACGGCTGCGCGAACAAGTGGATTAAGGTGAGTTAAATTATTTTTTATTTTTTATTAACCCCTCCAGCCCTATTGTACTTTGCATTCTGTATTCAGAATGCTATTATATTCCCTTATAACCATGTTATAAGGGGAAATAATACAATCTACACTACAACTAACGCAAACCTGAACTTCTGTGAAGAAGTTCGGGTCTGGGTACCACAGTCATTTTTTATCACGCGCGTGCAAAACACATTGCACACGCGCGATAAAAACTGAACATCGGAACGCAATCGCAGTCAAAACTGATCCGGACGTGCTCGTCTGCAAGGGGCCTTAGGGATGTTTTTGCTGCTGTATGAAAGATGTGATCACCGGACAAAGAGCTTTTGCTTGTTTTATGGGCAAACGGCGACACATTAAAAAGGTCCAGTTATCAACCAAATCTTCAATCCTTAAGGACCTTAGGGTGGATTCTGACATTTTGTTGTCGCACTACCGGAGGAACTTGCCCAAAGGTTATTTACAGGGGTTCTGCAATGAATGTTGTAAAGACATCAAAACCTTGCATAATATAGTACATGTGAATCTCTTTCTAGGAAAGCTACAACAAGCTCTGTCCCGAACATAGATCCGGAGATCTGCCCATTCGTTCCCCAGTTGCTCGTTAGATTCTCTCCAGGTTGGCAGTCCTCTCTGCTGCAGCTCTCTACCTCTAGGAGCTCAGGGGACATGTCCTTTCTGCTGCAGCTCTCTACCTCTAGGAGCTCAGGGGACATGTCCTCTCTGCTGCAGCTCTCTACCTCTAGGAGCTCAGGGGACACGTCCTTTCTGGTGCAGCTCTCTACCTCTAGGAGCTCAGGGGACACGTCCTTTCTGGTGCAGCTCTCTACCTCTAGGAGCTCAGGGGATATGTCCTTTCTGCTGCAGCTCTCTACCTCTAGGAGCTCAGGGGACATGTCCTCTCTGCTGCAGCTCTCTACCTCTAGGAGCTCAGGGGACACGTCCTTTCTGGTGCAGTTCACTACCTATAGAAGCTCAGGGGATATGTCCTTTCTGCTGCAGCTCTCTACCTCTAGGAGCTCAGGGGACATGTCCTCTCTGCTGCAGCTCTCTACCTCTAGGAGCTCAGGGGACACGTCCTTTCTGGTGCAGCTCTCTACCTCTAGGAGCTCAGGGGACACGTCCTTTCTGGTGCAGCTCTCTACCTCTAGGAGCTCAGGGGATATGTCCTTTCTGCTGCAGCTCTCTACCTCTAGGAGCTCAGGGGACATGTCCTCTCTGCTGCAGCTCTCTACCTCTAGGAGCTCAGGGGACACGTCCTTTCTGGTGCAGTTCACTACCTATAGAAGCTCAGGGGATATGTCCTTTCTGCTGCAGCTCTCTACCTCTAGGAGCTCAGGGGACATGTCCTTTCTGCTGCAGCTCTCTACCTCTAGGAGCTCAGGGGACATGTCCTTTCTGCTGCAGCTCTCTACCTCTAGGAGCTCAGGGGACATGTCCTTTCAGCTGCAGCTCTCTACCTCTAGGAGCTCAGGGGACATGTCCTTTCTGCTGCAGCTCTCTGCCTATCACTTCTCAGGTGAATGAGCACATTACTATACAGATTAAATGAAGTAAAGAGAATATCTCACATCTGAAGCATTTTTGTAACAGAATAATTTTTTTCATGCTCGATTATATTAATGTAATATTTAATGTTGACACAAGGCCCCAAATTTGGGTGAAGGAAAGCCTAGCAGTAACTCGCGGTGTAGTCCTACTCAAGAGGTAAGTAGAATTGACCCTGGGTATTATAAAATGAAAGGAAAGTGTTGTATCCAGGAATCTGCCCCGGCACTGGCATATCCGGTGGATACTGAGGGATCTGTTTAGACAAAATCCAAGAATAAAATAAAGAAATCCATCTAAACATGGGAATAACACGTAATGGTGGCACCACCCCTGTAGCAGACAAAGCCCCCCAGTAGTAAATCCTGGGTGAAGTGAAGTCTATCCACAACTCTGGGTGTACAGTTGTTACAGACAAGTGGTAATTAGGACTCAGCATGAGTACAATGCATGAAATGTAAGGGCGCTGCTACACGCTCAGGTTTTTTTTTGCAGTTTTGGAAGCCAAAACCAGGAATGGATTAAAAAAAAGACGAGAAGTTGTATATGTCCTTTATACTTTCTCTCCTTTCATGACCCTTTCTTGACTTTTGCTTCAAAAACTGCATCAAAAACCTAAATGTGTGGCAGCAGCCTTAGGGCTCCTGTGAATGTATTTTTTCACATTTGATCCTCATTTTGTGTGTGTCAGATGCTGCTGACCCATTCACTTCAGTGGGGCCGCAAAAGATACGGACAGCACACTGTAAGCCGCCCACATACATATGTTCATTCCGTGTCATCTGCAAAAAGATAGAACATGTCCTATTCATGTCCGTGCATTGATCTGTGCGCTGTGTTCCACGCACAGCCCTGGCCGTTATTATTATTTCTGGACCTTCTGCTGGAAGAATCCCAGAACAGTCATACATTGTATTTTGTCAGTATTTTTATGACAATATTAGATAAGAAAGGCTTAAATGTCTTCAAGTAGTAAGAAAACAGGGCTGCTTTACTCCAGGAACAGCGCCCCTCTTGTCCATGGGCTGTTGACTGGTATTGCAGATCAGTCCAACTTACATACCTCAGGGATGTCATCCATGTCATACGGTAGGGGTGATGATGGTCGTGTTATCACTTCACTCTCCTGTAGTGAAGAGAGGGAACAGGAAGATCAACTAGATAATATGAATACAGTATATGTATACAGTATGTGGCTTTAGAGTGTGTGATCTGTACATAGCAGATGACCTGTGAGTACTGAAGGGGGCGCCACTAGCCCTGATGGCTTGTGCCTGATCTTGTGCTCCTTCTGCCCAGCCCATAGGATGCATCTTCATTTGCTAGTTTGTTATTGGGCAGTGTCCTTTGGTGTTGTATTTTTATGGAAATATTAGATACGAAAAGGCTTAAAGTAGTAACAAAACATGGCTGTTTTACTCCAGAAACAGCGCCACTCTTGTCCATGGGCTGTTGACTGGTATTGCAGCTCAGTCCAACTTCCATACCTCAGGGATGTCATCCATGTCATATGGTATGGGTGATGATGGTGGTGGTCTCACTCCATAAAAAGAGGGAGCAGATGAGGACCTATTCACTTCAATGTGGCCCCACAAAAATATAGACAAGAGTAGGACATGGGGCCACAAAAGATGTGGATAGAACCCGTTACACTAGTGACCTCAGAACTCCATATACCAGTAGTAAATACAGCCAGAAGTCATCAGACTACGGAGGTAAAATGAGTCCATAAGATTAGTGATCTTACCTCACAATCTTGATCATCAGGAGTCTCTAGACTCCAGCTGCTGGTGACGGATGATAATGATCCAGAAGTCATGTCCGTATATGATGACGAGCCATCACTTGGCTGAGTATAATGTGAGACAATGGAGAGATCCATGGTTAGACTTACCATAAGTACCACTGGGGTAAAGTATGTATGAATACAGTATATGTCTACAGTATGTGGCTGTGTGCAGTGGTGTAACTAGAAATGACTGGGCCCCACAGAAAATTTTTGATTGGGCCCCCCCAAGAAACTTCTTCTCCACCACCTCCTCCTGTGAAACCCCCACTCTTGTGGCTAGTCAAGATAACTCTCTCAGACCAAACCCAGGAGCTGCTCCATCCATTTCCTACAGTGTCACTCAGTGTCGGACTGGGTACCTAGGGCCCACCAGTAAAATGTATTTTGGGGGCCCCACCATATGGATACATTCAAATATAATAAATAATTTAACAAGTTTTTTTTTATATTAACATAGGCTGGTTGAGGTGCTATACATTGAATATATGTATGTAGTGCGGTAAATCTAATGTGTTCTGTGCCACTTGTGCAGGGGGTGGGAGACTAGGGGCCACCATGCTCAGGGGCCCCCCGGGGGATTCTCCTGTACCCCTGTGGACCAGTCCGAGCCTGGTGTCACTGTATATTTCGTCATTGTATAATACTGTTATGGGGGCCTTGACATAAAAATATTTTAGTCCTCCTCCTGGGTGGGCCCCTTCTGAGTTTGGGCCCCAAAGCAGCCGCTTCCCCTGCTACGCCCCTGGCTGTGTGATGTGTACATGACAGATGACTTGCTAGTAATACTGAAGGGGGCGCCACTAGCCCTGATGGCTTGTGCCTGATCTTGTGCTCCTTCTGCCCAGCCCATGGGATGCATCTTCATTTGCTAGTTTGTTACTGGGCAGTGTACTTTGGTGTTTTATTTTGTCATTATTTTTATGGAAATATTAGATAAGAAAGGCCTAAAGTAGTAAGAAAACACCGCTGCTTTACTGCAGAAACAGCGCCCCTCTTGTCCATGGGCTGTTGACTGGTATTGCAGATCAGTCCAACTTACATACCTCAGGGATGTCATCCATGTCATACGGTAGGGGTGATGATGGTCGTGTTATCACTTCACTCTCCTGTAGTGAAGAGAGGGAACAGGAAGATCAACTAGATAATATGAATACAGTATATGTATACAGTATGTGGCTTTAGAGTGTGTGATCTGTACATAGCAGATGACCTGTGAGTACTGAAGGGGGCGCCACTAGCCCTGATGGCTTGTGCCTGATCTTGTGCTCCTTCTGCCCAGCCCATAGGATGCATCTTCATTTGCTAGTTTGTTATTGGGCAGTGTCCTTTGGTGTTGTATTTTTATGGAAATATTAGATACGAAAAGGCTTAAAGTAGTAACAAAACATGGCTGTTTTACTCCAGAAACAGCGCCACTCTTGTCCATGGGCTGTTGACTGGTATTGCAGCTCAGTCCAACTTCCATACCTCAGGGATGTCATCCATGTCATATGGTATGGGTGATGATGGTGGTGGTCTCACTCCATAAAAAGAGGGAGCAGATGAGGACCTATTCACTTCAATGTGGCCCCACAAAAATATAGACAAGAGTAGGACATGGGGCCACAAAAGATGTGGATAGAACCCGTTACACTAGTGACCTCAGAACTCCATATACCAGTAGTAAATACAGCCAGAAGTCATCAGACTACGGAGGTAAAATGAGTCCATAAGATTAGTGATCTTACCTCACAATCTTGATCATCAGGAGTCTCTAGACTCCAGCTGCTGGTGACGGATGATAATGATCCAGAAGTCATGTCCGTATATGATGACGAGCCATCACTTGGCTGAGTATAATGTGAGACAATGGAGAGATCCATGGTTAGACTTACCATAAGTACCACTGGGGTAAAGTATGTATGAATACAGTATATGTCTACAGTATGTGGCTGTGTGCAGTGGTGTAACTAGAAATGACTGGGCCCCACAGAAAATTTTTGATTGGGCCCCCCCAAGAAACTTCTTCTCCACCACCTCCTCCTGTGAAACCCCCACTCTTGTGGCTAGTCAAGATAACTCTCTCAGACCAAACCCAGGAGCTGCTCCATCCATTTCCTACAGTGTCACTCAGTGTCGGACTGGGTACCTAGGGCCCACCAGTAAAATGTATTTTGGGGGCCCCACCATATGGATACATTCAAATATAATAAATAATTTAACAAGTTTTTTTTTATATTAACATAGGCTGGTTGAGGTGCTATACATTGAATATATGTATGTAGTGCGGTAAATCTAATGTGTTCTGTGCCACTTGTGCAGGGGGTGGGAGACTAGGGGCCACCATGCTCAGGGGCCCCCCGGGGGATTCTCCTGTACCCCTGTGGACCAGTCCGAGCCTGGTGTCACTGTATATTTCGTCATTGTATAATACTGTTATGGGGGCCTTGACATAAAAATATTTTAGTCCTCCTCCTGGGTGGGCCCCTTCTGAGTTTGGGCCCCAAAGCAGCCGCTTCCCCTGCTACGCCCCTGGCTGTGTGATGTGTACATGACAGATGACTTGCTAGTAATACTGAAGGGGGCGCCACTAGCCCTGATGGCTTGTGCCTGATCTTGTGCTCCTTCTGCCCAGCCCATGGGATGCATCTTCATTTGCTAGTTTGTTACTGGGCAGTGTACTTTGGTGTTTTATTTTGTCATTATTTTTATGGAAATATTAGATAAGAAAGGCCTAAAGTAGTAAGAAAACACCGCTGCTTTACTGCAGAAACAGCGCCACTCTTGTCCATGGGCTGTTGACTGGTACTGCAGCTCAGTCCAACTCACATACCTCAGGGATGTCATCCATGTCAGACAGTATTGGTGGTGATGGTGGCGGTCTCACCCCATTCTCCTTTAGTGAAAAGAGGGAACGGGAAGATCATAAAATATGATGAAAATATAACAAATGTGACACATAAACATTATATTATGCTGGAAATTAAAAGTCCGAGCTATATAACTATACTTGCCAATTCTCCAGGGAAAAAGCAGAGACTTCCCAGAAGAGTTAGGAAATTTCCGGGGTACAGCAGAAGCCTCCTGGCACCTTCTGGACAGCAGCCCTAGCTCTGTATGGGCCAGGATGCTGTGTCATGAGATACATAGTTGCTAACTGTCCCAAATTTTATGGGACAGCCCCGGCAAATTCAGATTATCATCTTCTGAAATGGCAGAGCTAACATTAATTCCGTCCATAACTGTGTGTCCCCGGGAGAAGTTGGAGTGTTCCCGGCGGTGGGCTTTAGATGCCTTGAATTTACCAACTTAAACATTGGTAGATATGGATCCTAGCTTCCAACACACATTGAATAAGCGGCACTGCCACATGTAAAGGGGGCATGGACTGCTGAAAAGGGGGCAAGGTACATGAAAGTCTACCACAAAAATAAAAAGAATTGTCACTGTGCTTTGGTAGATCCCCAGAAGACTCCTCCAAAATGTTGACAATTCTGTATATAATCCCACATATAAGTGGTTATCAATGGCCCATGAATGATATCACCCAGAGAATTATGTGATATCAGGGTTTATATATATATAATAACATTCTGCTTCTCCCTTATTAGTCTGTGAAATGACAAAGGGAAAATATGTGTGACTAAGGCCTCATGCACACGGCTGTTGTGCGGCTGTTCCATGCATTGGGGACAGCAATTTGCGGTCCCCAATGCACGGGCAACCTCCGTGTGGCGGCTGGAACGGATCGAGATCCATTCAACTTGAATGGGTCCGTGATCCGTCCGCACCGCAAAAAAATATAGAACATATTCTATTTGTTCTTACATGGGGTTCCGTGCCTCCGTTCCGCACCGACCTTCCGGATTGCAGACCCATTCAAGTGAATGGCTCTGCATCCGCGATGCGGGGAGCACACGGCCGGTGCCCGCATATTGCAGGCCCGCTGTTTGCGGGCCGCAATACGACCACGGCCGGACAACGGCCGTGTGTATGAGGCCTCAGGCTCTGTTCACACTTGCGTCGTGCTTGCCGTTAATAGAACCCATGACACAGCCCAGTGCCAGATGTCTTGTATGTTGTCTGTTGAGTTCCCTACTGAAGTATAATGGGGTGAGCCGAGTTCTGTCATGTAGGCCTCATGCACATTCTGCAAACCGCGGATCCGCAAAATTTAGGTGCAGTCCTTGTGTATGCCGCATTTTGTTATGATTCTGTTGAATTCAATGAGTCCGCGGTCCGCAGTTTGCAGACAAGTATAGGACATGTTATATTATTTCTGGAGCGGACACACAGATGCGCAAAGCACACAGATTAATTCCGCATCCATGTGTCCGTTCCACAAAGGATAGAACATGTCCTATACTTGGCCTCAAAGTGCAGACCGCGGACCCATTGAAGCGACTGGGTCTGTAGCTAAATGCAGCAAACACAAGAACTGCACCCATATTTTGCGGATCCGCGGTTTGCGTACCGCAGACCAGACATTGTCGTGTGCATGAGACATAAGGGAGGTTTGTAAAACTGTCTAATAGAAAAACTGTCCTTGTTGGCCATAGGAACCAATCACAGCACAGCTTTCATTTCATACTCTTCTCTTGAAAAATAAAACCAGCAATGTGATTGGTTGCTATGAGCAGCAATGACACAACTTTCCTAAGTCTGTTCTATTGTGTCTGAGGGAGTCTATGATGGACGTCCTGATAAAGATGGGAACTGAGACAGACAGAAAGATAGATATTAGTGTAGATAGATAGATAGATAGATAGATAGATAGATAGATAGATAGATAGATAGATAGATAGATACAAACCTCCAAGCTGTAAAATTCAGAGAGCTGAGAGGTAACTCTTGGGGGAGCCTGAAATAAAAGCATCTATGAGTGTAATCCATATCTATAAAATAATAAGATCAGGTATTCTTCACTTCTTTGTAAAGCCTCATTCACACGTCTGTGTCCGTGCTAAAATCCGTGGGCAGGTGGTCAATGATGCATCCGTGAAGCTGTACGTGATGGATCCGTGTTGGGTCCATGTGTCCGTTTTTTGCTGTCCGTGTGCCATCCGTGTTTCACTGACACTGAACAGCAGAATTTTTTTTTCAAAGTATCTCTTCCTAATGATCCGTGAAACACGGATGTAACATGGATAGCATCCGGGGCTTTCATGGACCCATAGACTATAATGGGTGCGATTGACAGCCAGGTGAGGTCAAGCACCGGACCGGATCTCAGATGCCTGTTCAGGCTTTGCCGACACCTGACGGTCTTAAAAAAGCCAGCTGGACGGCAGTAGGATTCTCTGTATAAGGCTTGTGCCTGGATGAATGTTTGCGACTTGTCTGGGGAGGACAGGTTGGCTAAATCCTGGACCTAAACTTTGGTGTGGAACTGTTTGCAAAGGGTGAACACACGCCTGGACTTGGACTCTGTATGCGCAGCCTGCAGCATGGTGTGAACCAAACACTGGGACTTTCAACTAAGGTAAAGGAGTTCCTCCAGTGCAAACAGCATCAGACCCATTACGGGTGGACACCACTGGACCTCTATAGATCCCACTGGCGTGCATTTGGTTCCATTAAGTTGTCCGTCATTTTGATGGGAAAAACATCACTACAAGGAACACAAATTTTCCAGTCAAAAATGGAAGAAAATACAATGGATTTTCTAAAAAGAACCTGTAATACAGATATGAACAGTAATAAAATATATACAATAGGCAATGTACATGAAAAAGTAAGTCTAACCTGTATATGGGATTCAAGGCACTGCCCGGGCAGTTGTGGGCCTTGTGCCATGACCTGTTACAAGAACATAGGAGAATATCATATAAAAACATGTTATACAATATATGAGAATATCATAGAAAAGTCATATGTTATACAATATATGAGAACATCAAATAACATTTAAGGCAGGTTTAAACTGGCCGAGGAGCAGCCGATTGTCGGAAGGAAGAGTTCCCTCTCAACAGTCGGCTGCTTGTTCAGTGAAGGAGACCTCTACATTTACATGAAATGATCTCCTTCACAGTATGAGGACGAGGGATCGCTATTGTTTAGACAGCACGACCTGTCGCAGAGAAACGATCATTGGTGTACCTGCAAGAACGACAGGGTCACCTGATAACGGGCTTTTAGATGGGCAGATTGTCGGTAGCCAGCATTCGCAGGAACCTTCGTTTCCGATAATCTGCCCAAAAATCAGGCAATCTGCCCAAAATCAGGCAATGCAAATCAACCTATAGTAATGGGAGTAGACCATACCTCAGCATTATTCTCCATAATGCAGTGATTGGGTGAAGGAGGTGAGGTTGGTGGTTGTGACCTCATATTCTCCTATAGTGAGTGTAGACAAGAGGAAGCAAAGATCAGAAAAAACATTAACATTAAACCATTACAGTATATCGGTATACATAGGAATAATAACTGCCCCAGTATATCGGTATATAGGAATAATAGCTGCCCCAGTATATCAATATATAGGAATAATAACTGCTGCAGTATATCAATATATAGGAATAATAGCTGCCCCAGTATATCAGTATACATAGGAATGTTAACTGCCCCAGTATATCAGTATACATAGGAATGGTAACTGCCCCAGTATATCAGTATACATAGGAATGGTAACTGCCCCAGTATATCAGTATACATAGGAATGGTAACTGCCCCAGTATATCAGTATACATAGGAATAATAACTGCCCCAGTATATCAATATATAGGAATAATAACTGCCCCAGTATATCAGTATACATAGGAATAATAACTGCCCCAGTATAACACTATACATAGGAATGGTAACTGCCCCAGTATATCAGTATACATAGGAATGGTAACTGCCCCAGTATATCAGTATACATAGGAATGGTAACTGCCCCAGTATATCAGTATACATAGGAATGGTAACTGCCCCAGTATATCAGTATACATAGGAATAATAACTGCCCCAGTATATCAATATATAGGAATAATAACTGCCCCAGTATATCAGTATACATAGGAATAATAACTGCCCCAGTATAACACTATACATAGGAATGGTAACTGCCCCAGTATATCAGTATACATAGGAATAATAACTGCCCCAGTATATCAGTATATAGGAATAATAACTGCCCCAGTATATCAGTATACATAGGAATGGTAACTGCCCCAGTATATCAGTATACATAGGAATAATAACTGCCCCAGTATATCAGTTCTATAGATTTGCTGATTATCCACAGACATATATGTATAGATGGTAAGATAAGACAGTTTACCTCATCGGAGGAATCACCTCTCCCCAAATTCTCCATTGTGACTGAGGAAATAATGATATAATAAAACAGTGATGAGACAAGAAACCGGGGAGTTCTCTCTACCAACCTGCCCAAGACGTCGTATTGAAAACTAACCTAGAGAAACCTTCAGCTGCTAGTAAATCATTAGCGGTAATATCTGTGGTAAATGACTTACCTGATATTATTATCAGAAATTATAGAGCCTGCAATCTATTAGAAATGCAGCTTCAGAGACTACCTAGTATAATCTAGGACCAGAGCAATGTAAATGTGAGGCCCAGTGTTCTCTATGACATCACTGATGACATCACTGGATTCTGACATGTTCCAAGAAGCAGTATTTGTATGGAATAAAGAAGTAAATAACAAGCAGACACATTGGGACTTATAGATCTGAAAATGTTGATGCTGATAGATTACCTGCTGGGGCTACTAATGGCTCAAAATTAACAACCGCTCATCTATCAGTTTCTTTTGTGAGGATCGGGCCTGGAGTATGGTTAGTTAATCTGTGTGGGTGGAAGCAACCTCCAAGCATAAAGTGCCTCTACAGTAACAGTCTAATCAATATACAGAGTTGAGATCTGATTGATGGGCAGAGTTTATGCTAAAACTGCATAAAAAAAGATGTGGGAGGGAAAGTATGAACACATATCACCTCTTTTTAAAAAAAAATTATACCCAAAACATTTCTCCTATTTTAAAGAAAAATAAAAGTATAATGACCTCATGTTCAGTTCTGATGGGTTATAGGAATTCACCCAGAAAATCTCCTTTCTATGAACATATAAACTTGGTGAGATACTGGTGTGGTTATAGTAATGTCCAGTGTGAATCTAGTCTTCTAGGAGGCTCCTCAGCACATATATACCCTGTGTCCAGTAACATGTGTCATTACTAATACTTACATTATAGCTGATAAAATGCTGCATCTTACCTGTCAGACAGTCACGCTGCTGGTCCAGATGTTATACCAGAAATAAAATAAATCGCCAATATATAGCACGCTATAGAGCACACACACCGATCAAGGATCAAGTGCAAAATGAGCATAAATCAGCTGCACCTGGAAACTTATAGAACAGTTCTGTCTATGACATCATCAGTGATGTCATCAGTGGAAGCAGTAGCTGTTACATCACAGTCGTCTCCTGCTGCCTGGATACACTTGCTCTGTATACACTGGATATAGGCCTGTTATACAGAGGAGCTGATTTATGAACGTGGGAGAAAGATGTAATGAAATAGAACATGTCACTGATATACATCGGATCAATGTGTAGACTGTCAGGGGTTAAAGGGGTTGTCATCATGTCTGCATTTTAAAGCCGTCCAGAAATCTGCTGGTTATCAAGAGTCAAGGGTTTGGACAGCGTAAGGCCTGGACAGATGCCTGGGAGTCCACCATTTCTGTGGTTCGGCATTCTCTGACAGAAGCATTGCGGTGGCTCTTGCGCCCATTCACTAGAGCCAGCCCGACATGACATCCCGCTCTGTGACTGGAGTCATTCATCCTGTTCATTGGCTACTGTCCAGCGGTCAGTGAATAGCTTGCGTCATCACACTCAGTCTCAGAGCAGGATGTCACTCTAGTGACTGACAGCACGAGACAAGCAGCAGCCTAGCCAGCGCACCGCTCACTTCTGGACCTAATTGTCAGCTTTACAGACAAGGTTCTTATATATAATTCATCCCATGAGAGCTGCTTCTGCGTCACTGCTCCATACAGTATACTAACAACGTTTTATGTGATTCGTCCGGATGTTTCATCCGAAGTCGTTTCGCTCATCCCTAGTCCCAACCATCCTAGATCCAGCAGGACAGTCCCGGTTATTCACCACTGTCTTGCTGTCTCGGGGGTTGCCTGCATGTCACACTATGCCTGCCTGGTCCTAAGAGGGCTCTGCTAATGGCTGATAACAGCCATTAGTAAGAGCTGAAGGACCTGTGGGCCTCACTTTCATGCAATTAAACGAATTAATGAATTTAATTAATTAATTTTTTGAGAACTTCGCTCATCTCTACATGTCACCCATGCGGCATGTGACCAAGTTTTAGTAGCAATTGTGCCCAGCATTGCAAATGAGAGCAGTACAGTCCATGCAGATTATGGGACTGAGCTGTAATTCCAGGCAGAGCTGTGACTATAATATATATGTTCACGCTGCATTCACCTTCTCATAACCTACAAGCGTACAAACATATTTCACATTCACCATACAGCGAGAGGGCCTGTCCGCTTTACAATGCCAGGGCTGAATTTCAGGCCCAGTCCAGGGCTGGTGGCAGATCTGTTAAATGACATACAGGGGCATCTCAATAAATTAGAATATCATCGAAAAGCTAATTTATTTCAGTAATTCAACTCAATTAAAACTCATATATTTGATAGACTCACTACACACAGACTGATCTAGTGGATATTTCTTTTAATGTTGATGGCTATGAAAATAAAATTGCCTAAGACCCCTAGGATAGAACCTGGGAAAGTGAAACATTTGTCCTACATCTCCACCTACGGTAATACAGACATATGTGTATAGAGAACAATAACTAAGAAAATAAGCAAATCAATAAACATTTAAGTAGAGAGATAAATGGAATCAAAGAGTTCAGTAAATAGGACCCAAAATGGAAAAAGGTCAGACTGTACAAGAACTAAAAGATAAGTAAAAGGATATGTCATGAAGTGTTTTCAGGTGGTCTCTGCAAGAGTCTCTGGTGGGTGAGTTTTCCAAGTTCTTTCTTCATCTTTACCATCCTTATGTCTAAGTTGACTTGTTTCCAAGGAGTGAAAGTAGATGGAGATGGAAATGTAGCAACATCTTGAACAGATGACCCATCTGGGACGTTAATAGTGAGTAAGTTCAACTTTTCCACGAGGTCTCCCAGGTCAGAATGCTTATGAATCATATAGCGCTTCGCCTCCACACTAGATAGATAGATCAGAGGGGAACGTCCAATGATATAGAATCTTTCGACCATGGAGGGCGTCCGTGAGGGGTTTAAGGATTCTTCTCCTGGTCTGAGTGGTAAACCATGGACTAATTTTGTAAGTTATCTTCTGAGATGTCTCTATACATATGTCTTCATTAAAATGGTTTCTCACATGGAAAGTGCATCGGACCACTCTTAGGCGTCTGGGGTATCCTTGGCCCTTAAAAGTTTTCTACAAAATATGTCCCTCTTATAAAGCAAGTAGTCGTGACTCCAGTTGCAGTTAAGCAACAAGGACATGGACTCCCCTTTGTAGATGGTAGTGTTGGTATCCAGATGTAGAATTGCCAGAGTGGTGTAGAGTGGCCTACAATCTCTCTGAAGGTGTTGTATGCACGTGTAACGGTGCTCCTACCTGGATATCCTTGGATTCCAGACGTGGTGGTCCGAAGCAGTACAGAAAGTGGGTTGTTAAACTTGGGTAGTGAATAAGTAGAATAAATGGAGTCCAGACTTTGTATTAACATTGAACACAGCTTTACTTGAATAAACGGTAATCCAAACAGTTTCCAGACTTTGTCTTGGTCATCAGCAGGTATTGGCTTAACTTCTGGCGAGCAAACATTTCTGCAACAATCTCAACTCTGCTATGCTGTAGCTTTCTCAGGTCTGCTATGTTGACTGGACTAAATAGGAACTTTTCCTCTTCTGCTGGAACTTAGCTGTCTGTAGTCTGTCTCTTACTTTAATCCTAGGAACTTCTTCCTGGCATCAAGCTCACTTAGCTTAGATAGGCAATGCAAGCCCAGGAGGGGACATGCAACCATGTAGACTTCACAGGCAAGGCCTTCCCTTAGGAAGGGTAACTCTCAACTCCCTCTAACTAACTAACTAACTAACTAACTCCTCCCTCTCTAGAGAGGGCTGGAAGGAACAAAAAAGTTCCTCTCCAGGAAAACTAGCTCTGCACAGATTGCCGCCAACTGCTGGTGAACCAGGTACATTACATTTAAACAGTCAATTATGAGAAAATAGGAATACACACATTGCAGGAAATGGAAATAGATATAAGAGGTGACACATGATGCACCAACCAAGATAGTGGGGGTACAAAAGAGGTGGTAATGCCACTCTGGTGTACTACAAAAGCTGAATCAGAATATCTTCTTTCAGTAAGTAGTCTGCGTCACAACCTAATTTACCACAATTGGTACTCAGTATTGTATGTGACCTATATTTAGTGTATGTTTGTTAATTTGTTTCTAGTTATCCCTGAATACTTCTGTGAAGTCCCCTGATGAGGTCTGGAGATTAGGACCGAAACATGGCATGTAGGGCTTTGTAACTAGGGTTAAGTATAGTACTAGGCCCATACTGATGGAAAGGATCGGTATGGGGTCGCCCCTGTCGGGGCGGGTGCTCCATGTGTGCTAGGCAGGTGTTCATTACAGCCCCTAGCCTCTGTATAGGTAGGAAAGACACAACAGGGTTATATAGGAGTGTCAACACTGCCATAAGACATCAGCACCTTGGTCACGTAGGTTCCGGTTTCCATCCATTACCAGAACCACCCTCCACAGGCCGTCGAATCCACGAGACGTGGTAAGACCCACCCTTTTATTTGCCTTAAATGTGATAGTGGAGGTAATTGTTGTCTCTCACCCAGTGGTATTTATTTTAATGATCTAGTAAACGTTATGTTTTAATAATCCCAATTCACAATATAATTCTGCTTTAATTTGGGTGTGACTATATACCGCTACACATTCACCATTGTATGTTGGTATAATTAATATTGTATTAACTACATTACCAGCATATAATATGCGTTCCACTATGGAACGCATACTTCTGGTTCTCATACAGGAAATTATGTTTCTCCCAGTCCCTCCCTAGCACATGTTTTTTTGGATGATCCACTATATAAGGCCCACTGCTAAGCTTACATACTATGGTATTATGTGTATTACCTGTATACTTACTTTTAACTACTCCTGATGAAGGGGGGATCTATTGTCAACCCCCCGAAACACATTGAGCCCATCTGTGATTTTAAGAAATAAAAAGGAAAGCACTAGAAGTACTGGATACTGCCGTGTTATTCCTACTACACTACAAATGATCCTGGCGGGGGAGGTTGTGTCCTTGGGTGTCTTGAGCTTTATTCCTTGGACCTCCTCCTCAGTGAAGTAAGTTAACTGTTTTGATTGTAAGTGAATTCTTTTGATTTTATGGAATTTACCTTTATAGAAGGATCTTCTATTTTATTGCCGGGCTCTTTTAGGCCTTGTGCGTTATATACTCATTTATTTAATTCATTCATCCTTCCACTGTTTTTACTTTATTTATTTATTTATTAATCTCAAAAATATTTTAGTTCCCCCTCATGGATCAGATATAGTTTGGCGCCATTTAGGGGGGGGGGGGGGGGGGCAACCACCTAAATGGCGCCAAACTAGATCTGATCCATGAGGGGGAACTAAAATATTTTTGAGATTAATAAATAAATAAAGTAAAAACATTTTTTATCTTCTCAAAAGTAAAAACATTTTTTTATCTTCTCTATGTCTGGAGCAAACCAGGCACTGCTCATCACCTGCCCAATACCATCCCCATGGTGAAGCATGGTGGTGGCAGCATCATGCTGTAGGGCTGTTTTCCAACACCTGAGAAAAGGCAGAATGGTTAGGGTTGAGGGAAAACTGAATGTAGCAAAGTACAGGGATATTCTTAATGAAAATCTAATTCAGTGTGCTCTGGACCTCAGACTGTGCAGGTGTACCTTCCAACAAGACAATGACCCTAAGCACACAGCCAAGACATGGGCGTGGCTTAGGGACAAGTCTGTAAATGTACTTGAGTGACCAAGCCAGATTTCTCAGTTGAAATCAATTGACTATCTCTGGAGAGACCTGAAAATGTTTGGCCACCAATGGTCCCCATTCAACCTGACAGAACTTGAGAGGATCTGCAGAGTAGAATGGCAGAATCTTGTAGCATCATACCCAAGAAGACTGGAGGCTGTAATCACTGCTAAAGGTGCTTCAACTAAGCCCTGAGCGAAGGGTCTGAACATTTATGTAAATGCAAGATTTTAGTTCTTGTTTTTCAATAAATTAGAAACTATTTCTAAAATTCTGTTTTCACTTCCTCATTATGGGGTATTGAGTGCAGAATGATGGGGAAAAATATGTGATGTATACCGTACCTTTGGTAACCCAATAAGAGTTGGTATATATGTCTTACATCTTTGTAATTATTAGTTGCAGAGACAGTCCCACTTATTAATATTAACTTTTGGGCTCTTGGAAATGTAGTATACTGTAAAATTGTGTGAATTTGTGTGGTCTCATACCAGATTATTGGATGTTCATTGTAAAATAAATAAACCTTAATTATAACTGTAGAAGACTTTCAGGTAAACGGTCTAAGACAAGCTGTTGCACAAAATATGGTATTATATCTGTATTTTATCAGGGAAATGATCTTGTCAAATGTAACATACCATTGCTGAGCTGAGCTGTATTATCAGATTTTGGTTTACCAGCTGTCAGATTAAAGGAATTCCACTCTGTTAAAGAATCCTAAATAATAAAGAGAGAACCACCGCACACTCAAGGATTATATGCAAAATAAAGTAATTTTTATTTTATTTTTTAACAAATCCTCCCCCCAAAAAAAGGAACTATTGCCAATAATTAGATGGTCACAAGAGTCACTAAAAGAAAAGAAAAACACATTAGTGATAAGGGAAGAGGGTTGGAGAGAAGGTTCCTAGGTGGAGCGGTTATATTGTATTGGTTCCAATATAAGGGGCAAAAGGAGTCTATCGAGCACATAATAGTAAAGTTGATATATAATAGATAACATGCTGACAATTATATACTGAGGCATATGTAGTAAGCCGTAGTAAACCTTATCTTGGAAATAATATGTTGGAACGTGGTTGAGGGGTATCATAAAGTCTACAAAAAATAAGTTATATGCTGGCAATACATAAGAGACAATATGTTGGAAGCTACGTGGTGGAGCAAGTTGCAGACAAATATATGGTAGGGCATGGTGAAGACTATACAGTGGAGAATATACAAAATAATAGTGTGGTGGTGGCTAGGGGTATCACATAATGGAGTGGTCAAGCATAATTCATTCTTTCCCCCTCCACCTTTTCTTATCATACATTCACTCCACACACAGCACAACATTTGCTCACACTTTGCCCCACTTCCAACATGGCTGCATTATCTTCAGCAAGACTACATTGGGTCTCGCGATCACCATACAGTTGGACTCACTAAAGCGCCTGAGATCTCGCGAGACCATGCAGGATTTCGCTCGCTCCAGCCCCAGTCACGCCCATATAGACACCACTCCTGGCGTCTTTCCTCCATATGCCTCCAACCTTCCCGGCAGCGTTCACACATTGTGCCACGGGGACTACCTTGTTTACCGCTTCTTCAACCTACTGGTAAGCCTCCTCTGCCGGTACTGGGGCTACTGCCCTCATTTACTGCTTGACCACTCCATTATGTGATACCCCTAGCCACCACCACGCTATTATTTTGGTATATTCTCCACTGCATAGTCTTCACCATGCCCTACCATATAGTTTTCTGCAACTTGCTCCACCACATACAGTCAGGTTAATAAATATTGGGACATTGACACAATTCTAAATTTTGTGGCTCTATACACCGCCACAATGGATTTGAAATGAAACGAACAAGATGTGCTTTAACTGCAGACTGTCAGCTTTAATTTGAGGGTATTTACATCCAAATCAGGTGAACGGTGTAGGAATTACTACAGTTTGCATATGTGCCTCCCACTTGTAAAGGGACCAAAAGTAATGGTACAATTGGCTTCTCAGCTGTTCCATGGCCAGGTGTGTGTTATTCCCTCATTATCCCAAATACAATGAGCAGATAAAAGGTCCAGAGTTCATTTCAAGTGTGCTATTTGCATTTGGAATCTGTTGCTGTCAACTCTCAAGATGAGATCCAAAGAGCTATCACTAACAGTGAAGCAAGCCATCATTAGGCTGAAAACAAAACAAACCCATCAGAGAGATAGCAAAAACATTAGGAGTCGCCAAAAGAACTGTTTGGAACATTCTTAAAAAGAAGGAACGCACCGGTGAGCTCAGCAACACCAAAAGACCCGGAAGACCACGGAAAGCAACTGTGGTCTTTGACCGAAGAATTCTTTCCCTGGTGAAGAAAACACCCTTTACAACAGTTGGCCAGATCAAGAACACTCTCCAGGGGGTAGGTGTATCTGTGTCAAAGTCAACAATCAAGAGAAGACTTCACCAGAATGAATACAGAGGGTTCACCACAAGATGTAAACCATTGGTGAGCCTCAAAAACAGGAAGGCCAGATTAGAGTTTGTCAAACGACATCTAAAAAAGCCTTCAGAGTTCTGGAACAACATCCTATGGACAGATGAGACCAAGATCAACTTGTACCAGAGTGATGAGAAGAGAAAAGTATGGAGAAGGCATTTCACTTGCTGAAGACAAAACTGAAGGGAAAATGCCCCAAGAACAAGCAGGAACTGAAGACAATTGCAGTAGAGGCCTGGCAGAGCATCACCAGGGATGAAACCCAGCGTCTGGTGATGTCTATGCGTTCCAGACTTCAGGCTGTAATTGACTGCAAATGATTTGCAACCAAGTATTAAAAAGTGAAAGTTTTTTTTATGATTATTATTATGTCCCATTACTTTTGGTCCCTTAACAGGTGGGAGGCACATATGCAAACTGTTGTAATTTCTACACCGATCACCTGATTTGGATGTAAATACCCTCAAATTAAAGATCACAGTCTGCAGTTAAAGCACATCTTGTTTGTTTCATTTCAAATCCATTGTGGTGGTGTATAGAGCCAAAAATGTTAGAATTGTGTCGATGTCCCAATATTTATGGACCTGACTGTAGCTTCCAAAATATTGTCTCTCATGTATTGCCAGCATATAACTTATTTTTTGTAGACTTTATGACACCCCTCAACCACCATGTTCCAACATATTATTTCCAAAATAAGGTTTACTACAGCTTACCACCATGCCTAAGTATATAATTGTTAGCATGTTATCTATTATATATCAACTTTATCTTAATGTGCTCTCTAGACTCTTTTTGCCCCTTATATTGGAACCAATATAATATAACTTCTCCACCTAGGACTCTAGCTTTGGACATCTATTGCAGGTCTAACATTGGCCACAGCCTTATCACGTTTTATACAAGCCACACCTGTTGTCATACCTCCCTCCAATTTTCCCGCTGAGACATTAGAATTTATTCTTTATAATGGATCCATTTACCTTATCTCCAACCCCCTTTACTTATCACTAATGAGTTCTACTTTTCTTTTAGTGACTCTTGTGACCAAGGTCCCTCTGTGACCGAAACGTCAAGAAAAACAGTCACAATCTAATTATTGGCAATCAGCCCTTTTTTTTTTTTTGCTTCTCTTTTGGAGGATTTGTCAAAAAATCAAATAAAAATAACTTTATTTTGCATATAACCCTTGAGTGTGAAGTGGTTCTCTCTTTATTATGTTTGGATCATATCCACTCCCCCGAAGCACCTCATTATTTGGACAGTGAGTGCAGCCCAAAATTATCTAATTAAAGAATCCTATACACCACTCTCATGATGTACATGCAGTACCATAGTACATAATATAAACATACCATAAACTATGCTCCACTATTCTGTCAGAAATTATACACACACAATACAAATGTGTTTAAAAAAATATTTTAATTACACATTACGGAATAGACTACTTTACATAAATATTTTATATTGATATAGTCACAATTAGGGTAATATTGCTTGACATCATATTTTATAACATCTGAAAACACAAATAAATTTCGGCATATAAATAACAAAAAATATGCAACAGAAAATAAAAAAATAGAGTATGACATTTTAATATCCGTCACAAAAATAAGCAATGATGCCATAAACTAAAATGGAATTTGTGAATAAAAAGCTCCAGAAGTACTACTTGCACCCCAATGACACCTCCTGGCACGTTCAGTGTTTTCATAGGGACAATAGACCTAAAACAAGAACATCTTTCATTTTCTTGCCTGTGCTGGATTCTCAGTGGTGGCTATGAGGACCTATGATAATGCTGAGTGGTCAGGACATCGAAGATTGATGGTGTCCTGCTGGTGCAGCTCTTTTCATAGGTGACCTATAACTGTTCATCATAAGAGTAACTTGACTCAGATTTTTTTCAGCCTATCTAAAGGGGTTGTCCATCCTTTTTTAAGTGAGGGGCTATCCTCAGGATAGGCCATCACTAACAGATTATTGTGGATCCGACACCCTGCACCCCCACTGATCACCTGTTCTGTGTAGCATCAGAAGTACACTGCACCTTCAACATTGTAGTGGACAGTGCTTGTCGCTGCAGCTCTGCTCCCATTGAAGTCAATAGCAACAATACTGCAGTGGTAAGTGCTGTCCACTACAATGTTGATGGAGCTCTGTAGGTTCAGCACTGATTTCCAGTGATGGAGCCAAACAGAACAGTTTATTGGTTGGGGTGCTGGGTGTCAGATCTCTGGCGATCAGCTAGTGTTGATTTATCCTGAGGACAGGCCATCACGTAAAAAAGGATGGGCAACTCCTTTAAGAGGCTTCACTTACAAATTATGTGCAAAATAATAGCAGTCTAACATCACTAATGTGTTTAATTACTGTTTTTGGCAGAAAGGATGATACAACATGGGAAAAAATGCATGATTAGGTGTAGAGGGGTAATGGGCAACCAACAGTCATGACATGCACGCTGCTAATTGGGTCTAATCGATGCATTTCATGAAAGGGGGTGTTCAAATTAATAGCAGTGTGCAGTTCAATTAGTGAGGTCATACATTCTCTGAAGAAACAGATATCAAGTATGGCCCTTATTTAAAGGAGGGCAGCAAATGTTCTACCTGCTGGTTTTAGCCCTTGCTCAGTGAGTAAAATGGCTTGTTCCACACATTGTACCGAAGAAGTAAGAACTTTGATCAAGAAGTTGATTGGAGAGGGGAAAACATAAAAACGTGCAAAAAATAATAGACTGCTAAGCTAAAATGATCTCCAATGCTTTAAAATGGTAAACAAAACCCAAAACATGTTGTAGGAAAAGAAATACTTCCATCCGTGTAGATCATAGACAAACAAGAATGGCAAAGAAGCATCCAATGATCAGCTCCGGGGAAATCAAAGAAGATCTTCAGTTACCTGTGAGTACTGCAACAATCAGAAGACGCCTACGCGTCGTGGAGCCAAACTATACTTTACCCTCGTAAAGTACCATTGCTGAGAAAAAGACATGTTGAAAAGGTTACAGTTTGCCAAAGAACATATTGATTGGCCTAAGGAGAAGAGGCACAACCTTCTATGGACAGAGAGCAGGGTTGTTCTTGTTGGGTTTAAAGGCCGCAGACAGTTTGTGAGACGACTCATAAACACTGAATTGAAGCCGCAGTTCACTATGAAGACTGTAAAACATGGAGGTGCAAGCATAATGTTTTGGGGATGTTTCTCCTACTCTGGAGTCAGGCCCGTTTATCGCATACCAGGCCCATGGACAAGTTTGAATATATTAAAATACTGGAAGAGGGCATGTTGCCTTATACTGAAGGAGAAAGGTCATTGAAATGGGTGTTTCATCAGGACAAAGACCCCAAACACACCAGCAAGTGGTTCCAGACCAACAAGATTGATGTTATGAAGTGGTCAGACCCCAATCCGATTTAGAATTTGTGGAGTGACATAAAAAATGCTGTCTTTGATGCCAAACCCAAGAATGCAGAAGAACTGTGGAATGTAGTCCAGTCAGCTTGGGCTGGAATATCTGTTCGCAGGTGTCAGATGTTAGTTGACTCCATGCCCCACAGATGTAAAGCAGTCATCAGAAATAAAGGTTATACAACTAAATATTAGTGAAGTTATTAACAGAAAAGCTAAATCTGTAAACACATTTTAGTTTATAGTAGAAATATTCGAGTTTGTAACTGAAACTGCAAATACTACTCTTTTTTGAACAGCGTATTATTCTCTTTTCTTCATTTTCAGTTTAAACATTTATATTTTGTTCATGTTTTCATTTGGAATTGAATGTGCAGCGCTCCCAGTGCTTTTGTGTATACGGAAATAAATGCTATTATGAGGAATGAGCTTCTTCTCAGTTGTTTTAAGCACACTGCTATTATTTTGCACATAACTGTATATACGTTTTGTGATTTTCACTTTTAAAGGGTTGTCAAGAATTAGGAAAAAAAACACCTTTTTTTTTAATACTTCCAGAAACGGCGCCACATCTGTCCAGTTGTCCATGGCCTGTCTGGTATTCCAGTCAAACACAAATTTATGTAAATGGATTTGAGCTGAAATATTAGACACAGCCCATGGAAAAAGAAAAAGAAAATGTGATTGAGCACATCCTAAGAAAGTTAAATAAATGGACAAGTGCATAGGCGTGACCGCAATGCAAGAGCAAGCAAACGCAAATATGCATCAGGTCCATGCAGACGGTAATGTGCAGATGTGTCATATTTTTGTTTAAAATTCCATTACAGATGGTTCCCTATACAAGATTGTACTTCCCTACCTCTCTTGGATTTAGGCCTACAAGGTGAGCTCAGGATGGACAGGAACCAGCCGGTAGCAGACTGGGAACTTAAAGTAGCCCTGGAAAAAAAAACTAAAAGTGGCCCCAGTTGTAGGTGAGACCAAACTGACATACCACAAATAGGTAGGGACAACAGATATGGGTGGGGTCAGCAATACTGCAGTGCATCACAAAATACCGCCCCAGCAGAACCAAATATCACAGTGCAGCACAAAATACTGCCCTATGAACCTACTGAAGACGGAGAATCATTTGAACTCAGGAGGGCACCTGCGGCTGATGCTCCTAGCACTAAATAATGCTTAGAGCATCAGATCATTATGTACCCGGCTGGCGGAAATGAAGGGGGCTCTGGCAGCCCCCCTAGGCATCGACCCACCGGGAAATTTCCCTGTAGGGTCTATGGCCAGTCCGCTGCTGGAACTAACTAATTAAAGACTGCAGTGCACGACCAAGATGTGAAGTCAATGGCCAGGTGCCTGCTGCTGTAATTGCAATGTAAAGATGCACCACACTATGGACGGGTGACGTGATTTCTGGAAAAACGACAGTATTTTTTTTTCTAATTATTGACAACCCCTTTTAAGCAATGCCTCCCATTTTCATTACATTTTGGAATCTGCTGTTTTGAAGGGGAACCTAACCTATGATGGTCTTTTTCAACTGCATCTAGCAGCTTTGTTCTTTTATAGTGCTTGTCAACACATGTATAGAACCAATAGGATATTGGTAACTATAAGCAGCAAAGTCAAAAAGTGAAATTATCCATGCAGCTTACAAAAGAAACTAATGGCAGCTTCAATAAACATTCAGAATTTCAGGAACACCCGCAAGCTATGCACAGCAGGGGGGCACTACACAACATTGACGCTTACCTTACTACAGCTAGCTCAGTGCGGTAACTGACCTTATGTGACGGTATAATCCCTAAATGTATCTACCACGGAGGATTGGTATAAAAGAATCAGTGTTCATTCTGAAAACCACAGTGTTGGAAGCACTTCAGGAGAACCCTATGGCTCTTAGACCTGGCTTACATGCAAGCATTCAAGTACGCAAGACCCGGGCAACCTGCTCAAGAGGCAAGCAGGATAAAAGTACAGACTCTATCCTGGCCACACTAAAGACTTTCATACTCTTATAATGAGATCTGAGATTTCATTTAAAGGGGTTGTACCATGAAATTAAATTATTTCTAATATTTTCCTAAACTGGAACTTTGGGAAGAAATGTATTGTTCCAAAGATATTACACAATCTACCTTTGATCGGCACCCCTGCTATTCCCTTTTACTGGCTCTCTACACATCCATCCCATGATTGGTTCACTGGAGGATAGGTGTGCACAGAAGCTGAGTGGAGCCAGATCTAGCCTCTGACAGCAGAGCATTCATCTTCAGCTGCAGGATGGTCACACGCAGTGCATTCTGGGGCTTGTAGTAAACCGACTCTCCTCTGGATCACTTCCACAATTCTCTTACTTTCCAAGAAAATTGGAAAAAAAAGGGTATCTGCCAAACCACTTCCTGTGACCACTTCTACCTCTTTGGGAGATTTTACAAGAACAGTGTGTAACGGGACAACCCCTTTAATCACAGTGTGCTGAACCACACTTCTCTGTCTAGAAGCCTTTGCTAAAGGAAGACAAGCTTTATCTTCCTCCCCACTTTTCCATCCCAGTAAAAAGAGAGATGAGAAATGTCATCTGTAAACCTAACATGTGGACTACGGTGAATTTCTTAAAGTGTACCTAACATTTCAGTTTATTTTTAATATTATGTAGGGACAAGGATACGGTAAACATTTTTGTAATACAATTTATAAAGGAAAGGTTAACTTTTACTAGAAGTCAGGGTACTCAGAAACACTCTGAGCGTTGCTAAGGAGAGCTTGGCTTCAGTATCTGCGGATGCTGAAGACGCCTATGTGTAACATACAGGCTTCTCAGCCTGCCTCTTATCTCAGTGCCCCAGCCCCTGCCTTACTATATGTGCTCCAGTGATCTCTGCCTGTGTGTTCCTGCTTATATGACTTGCTGCCAGTGGTCTGACACCTCTGCTCCTTTATCACTATTCCCTGGGCTTCTCTGTTAGTTACTGAGCGCAAGGAAAAGAGAGAACGGGACTGCTAGCACGTAGTACTGACAGTAAGTGTCCTATGCTTCTCCTGTATACCTACTGACTGGCAGAGAAGTGCAGGGAATATACATAAAGGAGCAGAGCAGTCAGTGGTCAGCACTGGCAGCAAGTCAGATAGGCAGGGAGACGGGCAGAGATAGTTAGGGCACATATAGGGAACCAGGGGCTAGGGTAGTGAGATAGGAAGCAGGACGAAAATTCTCTGTACAGTCATGGCCCAAAGCTTTTAAGACTGACACAAATTTTGTTTTTCATAAAGTCTGCTGCTTCAGTTTTTATGGTGGCACTGTGTTTCTGCCCTGCCACAAAAGGGAGGTAACAAGTGCAGCCATCATTGCTTTGCATCAAAAGAGCTTTAGAGGCAAGGACATTGCTGCTTGTAAGACTGCACTTAAGTCAACCATTTATCATCAAGAACATCAAGGAGAAAGGTTCAATTGCTGTAAAAAAAAAAGGCTTCAGAGCACCCAAGGAAGCATGGCGAGCGTGAGGACCGACTCCTAAAGAGGATTCCGTTACAGGATTGGGTCACCACCATTGGAAAGCTTGTCAGGAATGGCAGCAGGCAGGGCTGAGTGTATTTGCATGCTCGGTGAGGTAAAGGCTTTTGGAGAAAGGCCTGGTGTCAAGAAGTGCAGCAAAGAAGTCACTTGTCTCCAAGAAAAACATCAATTACAAATTAACATTCTGCAGGAAATAAAGGGGTTGGACTGCAGAGGAACGTGGGGTTGCTTCTCATCCAAGGGAGAGGGCTCACTCGTAATTCAGCCTAAAAACTTTTGGCCATGACTGTATGTTCCACATGAGCACAAAGAGCTTCTATTTCTTTCATTTATAGTAGGTGTAATACCACTTTAATTTAGCATAATCCCTCTTTCCCAGTTTTATTGTTTGTATGTGAGATGTTGTGCTGCCATACCTTTTTTTGTTTGCTTTCTGCATGCTAGCTTTATGGATGTGCACCTGCGACTATGAATGTGCTTGTCTAAATTCTCTTGTTGTATGTTCCACATAGTCATCTTCAGCATTCAGTAGATGCGGAAGGACTCTCCTTAGCAACACTCAGAGCTTTGCTAGGAAGACTCTTTAAATCCTGTTTTATTATTATTTATGTTTTGTTATTATTTTTTTTCTACTACAAAGAACCATCTTTCCCTAATAAATTATATTACAAAACTGTTTAACATTCCTGTCCCTACATAATATTAAATTGAAATGATAGGTACATTAACTACAGAATATGTCACCATCAATGGGGTTACCACTCTACTTCATTTACGGTATATAGAAGTCTACAGACAAGAGCTGCCCAGCATACTAAGGTTTTTTTTCTTTTAATTTTCCTCAGACTGTATTTATACTTTGACACTTCCATTTTTGCAATGTTTTGCATCCACATAAAAGATTGAAAATGTTTTGTTTGTATTGTATTGTTCAAAGAAACATTTTTTATTGGAGTCTTAAAATACTATTTGTGAGGTCTTGTTTCATTATCAGGTTATAGATACACTATAAAGTGGCACAGGATGTAATAAATGGAGTAGCAACATGACATGTAATACGCTAGCCTGTAAATGTGATGGTTGGCCAAACCCAAACAAGGGGGCAGGAAAATGATGTCCAACGGTGCAATTTAAGGTGGCCGAGTGTGCATGTGCTCTCAATAGTAAGAGGGGAATAGGCCACTGCCAGACACCTGATGGTAGCTTTTCCCCTCTGAGATCCAACATGACAGATCATTTTTTCCACTGACTTCTGTCATCGGGGGAGATTTGGAACAGTTGAACAAATTCCAGCTCACCATACATATTTGGTGCACGGAGTGGACCGGACTCGTCCTTTGGATAGTTGAACAAATTCTGGAGTCTCCAGCATCCCAAAAAATCAACGTCGTCTTTATTTCAATTCCGGTTAAAAGTACATAGGTAAGACTTCACCACCCTCAAAGACGACGTTGATTTTTTCGGATGCTGGAGACTCCAGAATTTGTTCAACTATCCAAAGGACGAGTCCGGTCCACTCCGTGCACTGAATATGTATGGTGAGCTGGAACTTTTTTACTTATGAGATTTGGAACAACCTCATACACAGATGGCTGGCCAGTCCTGCCAAAACTGTCAGGTTAAAGAGGACCTTTCACCGATTCTTACCCTATGAACTAACTATACAGACATGGAGAGCGGCGCCCGGGGATCTCACTGCACTTACTATTATCCCCGGGCGCCGCTCCGTTCTCCCGCTATGCCCTCCGGTATCTCCGTTCACTAAGTTATGGTAGGCGGAGTCTGCCCTTGTTCTTCTGTAGCGCTGGCCAATCGCATTGCAGAGCTCACAGCCTGGGAGAAAATAACCTCCCAGGCTGTGAGCTCTGCGCTGCGATTGGCCAGCGCTAGAGCAGAACAAGGGCAGACTCCGCCTACCATAACTTAGTGAATGGAGATACCGGAGGGCATAGCAGGAGAACGGAGCGGCGCCCGGGGATAATAGTAAGTGCAGTGAGATCCCCGGGCGCCGCTCCACATGTCTGTATACTTAGTTCATAGGGTAAGAATCGGTGAAAGGTCCTCTTTAAGCTGCCGTTGAGCCAATGCGTATTGCCACTTGTAATCTATCATCAATTTTCCAAAAAGGAAGCCACATTCAGACCTTTTTTTCACATTTTCAATATGTGATTATTATGAGGAATAGTGGATCTAAACTTGAATAGTATGTAAGTACACATGCCTCCAGTACAGGGCTCCTGTGTCAATCTAGAGCCTAATAAATGCACATACTGTGACATGATTCGTGTTCTGGTTGTAGCCCCAAAGGTAGACACGTGTCTTGGAATTATGTACGTAAACGAAACATAAGGTCATACGGGCAACCTAGGTCTTTGTCTTAAAAGCAAAATAAATAAATAATTGCTTATGCATATTCCCACAGCTCAGACACATATGGTCTCTGTTTGCGCAGACAACTACTGAAGTGTGAACATAGTTGATTACTTCCCCCCAGTATATTCTTCTCCGCTTACATCCTCCTATAAATAAATATAAACATGTAATAAGATAGCACGTGGTTATAACATCTAAGCATTCAGGAATACTGCTTCATCCGAATCAGGATCCTTCCCACTGTCCTCACTAGGTAATGAGTCTCCGCCACTTGGAGACCTGCAGCTCAAGTCCTCCACTCCAGATTCCTGGTCACTGTTAGCAGACAGGTCGGGGTCAGAGCTCTTTAAATGGTCCTGGGTAAGGATGAGGGCTGAGTCTTCCTCACCTTGAGATGGACTGCGGGAAGGAAACAGCTTCAGGTTGGTGCTGTAATCTTGAGGCGTATTAGCCGGAGAGTGTTTGGTGATGCACATCTGGAAGTTATGGATTTTTTGCTGGTCATTGATATTCTTATTGGTTTCATTTGTCTCTCGGGTTTCCAGCTTTGCTAGTCTCTAAAGGGAAAATTGTGAGAGAAGGACAAAAGTTACACCCATTTCCTATTCTCTTTACGTAAAAAATGCCTGTTACTATAAACAAATGTGTCTGGTAAAAAGCCATAACACTTTGGTGCTAAGAGATGTTTTTCACTTGAAGATGCCAAGTGATACTTTCTTGCAGGAATTGTGTCAGAGAGGACCACATCTCCAAGGAGCACCAAAGACGTTTAGGGCACTCCATAAACAACCATGGACACATTTTGTAGGTTATCTTCTGAGATGTCTCTATACATATGTCTTCAATAAAATGTTTTCTCACATGGGAAGCTGAATCGGTCTACGTTGAAGCCTAAGCGGTAAAACATGATAAGTAAACTATGGTAGTTGTCTATAAGTAGGGCACATAGGTGAAATGGATTTTCTATGCAGTAGTGCAGCAAATACCTTTTCCATGAACTCCATTTCCTCCTCAAGCTGCTGCGTCTCTTCTTTTACTGCCTGAAGAAAATCAGTCACTGACTGTCGAGGGTGCATTCCTTTCTCAAATCGGTTGTAGAGGCCCCTCCAAAACCTTCCACATTTATTGAAAAACAAGGTTGAAGAGTTAAAATATGCACAAAACGATAATCTAGCACATTTCATGATGTGTAATACTCCTAATTCATTTTTGCTAATTAATTTGACAAATATTTGTGAGAACTCTTGGTCAGTCCAGGTTATATTTCTGAATAGCTTTAGATCATCGATAAGTCCTAAGGGTATGGTCTCATGTAGTGACTGAGAGGTGGTGGCGATGCTGCCAAAAACTATGCAGTCCTGCGTGTCTTTTTGTTTTTCAAAATGACTGCAAAACCATATGGCCATCATGAATCAATTATTAATAAAATGTATAATATTTATATGTATAGCGCCACTGTGAGTGCAACAATGTGCAGTTCTGGGCGTGCAGCCAAAGAGTGAACAAGAAGACAAAAACATAGATAAGGGGAGTGCATACAAGGGGAGTACAAGGGATCATCCCTCTTCTGTACCAATCAATGTAAATGTCAAATGTTATGTTTATGGTTTGTGAAGGTTGGCTTGTATCCGCCACCTTTATCTGTAATTATATTATTATCTTACACATTGTTTCATTAAAGTGGAATGATCTTGTTGGACACATACGGTTTGTGCCTCAAATTATTCTCCAATCCGAGCTCGGTAACTTTTTACTAATTTGGATTTAACATGATAATCAGTGGAACCTGATTAAGGTTCAATAACACCACCATATTCCGTGATGCTTTACAACTCAGAGGATCCATATCCAAATCAAAAGAGATCACAGAATTACAGGCTAATATACAACTGAAACACTAGAAGTGAGGGCCCTGCTTACAAGAGCTTGCAATCTGTAAGGGCTGTATTACACTGGCCGATTTTCCAGCCGATATTCGCTAACGAGCGTTCGCAATAATCTTGCAGTTTAATACTGCCGACCATTGCCCGATGAACGAGCAAACACTCATTCACCGGGCAATTGCTTGCATGCTCAAAAATCAGCACTTGCCACCGGCAAACTACTAGACAGTATGGGGACAAGCGATGGCATAACAATCGTTCCTCCCCATGCTGCGGAGGAGATTGTTGCACATAACTGCAGTGGTCTCCTCTGTTAGCGAGCAAGTGATTGCCGGGAGGGACAATCGTTAGTTCAATCGGCCTGTGTAATACAGGCTTTAAGGGAATAGGGGTGGCACAAAATGGATAGTTTTCTAAAGTGGTCCAGCCATCTTTGTACTAAATAGAGTAGTGCAGATGGAGCTTCATGAGCTAGTGCATTGAGTGTGGGGATGAGTGTGGGGATTACTGTTGGATGATGGATTTAGGGCCTGAAGAATGAAGGGCGGGGGGGGGGGGGTTAAAGGGGGAAGAGTCAGTTTAGAAAATATGATAAGCTTCCCTTAAAAGATGTGTTTTTAAGGCATGTTGAAAGCTAAGCAAGTTGGGAATAAATCTAATTGCTTGGGGCAGTGCATTCCAAAGAGCGAGGTGAGTTTTGAAGAAGAAGTAAGAGGTTTGAATTATGGAGGGTGTTAATCTTAGATCATTGGCAGAACGGGGATTGCGAGTGGGGTGGTAGACAAAAATAATGGAGGATATGTAGGGAGCTGCAGCACTGTGGAGAGTTTTGTGGGTGTGGATGAGAAGTTTGACCTGTATTCTGTGGTGGATGGGCAACCAGTGACGTGACTGGCAGAGGCTAGACGACGCATCAGTGCGGTGGCTGAACAAAAAGAGGAGTCTGGCTGCAACATTTAGGACAGACTGAAGGAGGGAGAGTTTAGTGACTGATTAGTAATTAGTTACAGTAATCAATACAAGAATGAATCAAAGCAACAACCAGAGTTTTGGCTATTTCCACCACGAGAAAAGGGCAGATGCTCAAGATATTCTTTAGGCACAGATGACATGAACATGCCAGTGACTGAATATGGGAAGCCAAGAAAAGATGTGAGTCAAGAAAAGATGTGCATTGGCATACTTTATGCCACATTTATCAAATGTCACATGTTTGATAAATTAGTTTTATCCTTAAACCTAACACTTTTGTCTAGAAAATCTACTTCAGTTTTCCGGCTCCATCCTCCTACTGGAGCTACACCTTTTTTTCGACTTTTAAAATAAGTCCCAATAATAAATCTAGAGTGAAACTCATTAACATAGCTAACCCACCCACTTGTCTATCCACATTACAAAACTGTAGTGAGTGGTGTAAAAGTAATATTTTGCGACTCTTTGACGCCAGAATTCTGGAGTGAGGGTATGATAAATCTGCCCCATAACATTCCGTTTCAGACAGAGAGAGGTCATGATGTTTGAGACAGCTGCCAGACAATTCCTGGCATTTTGTAGTACTGTTGGAGTGATGTCACGGGATGAGGTATCTAATTGGGTGTCATCAGCATAACGCTGGCACTGAAAGCCAAATATGCTGATGGTCTGTCCGATAGGGGCAGTGAAGGCAAAAAAGAGTAGGGGACCTAGAACTGAACTCTGGGGAACCCTAACAAAAAGAGGATGATAAGAAGTAGAGCAAGAGAATGATACACTAAAAGAGTGGCCAGAGAGATAGGAAGAAAACAAAGACAGACAGTGTCCTTGAGGCCAATAGAGTGGAGCATACTAAGGATGAGTTTGTGGTCTATAGTGTCAAATGCTGCAGAGAGATGCAGAAGAATCGTATAGAGTAGTTGCCATTTATTTTCGCTGTCAGGAGATCATTAAACACCTTGGTAAGGGCAGTTTAGAGTGTAGAGTGTGAAAGCCAGATTGTAAGGGGTCAAGAAGAGTTAGAAAAGAGTTATTACACAGTTTAGGCTTATTTGAGAGTAGACCATAATGTTTAAAAGAGAAAGGATAGATGTCAGAAGAGTGAGAGGTTAAAGGGGTATTCCATTTTTTTTTTTTTGTTACTGTATTTGTTTTTATAATAGAAAACCATACAATTTTCTAATATACATGTATTTAAAATTCTGAATGCATACCTTTCTCATATCAGGCAGTTGACCCCTATATGCAGTAGAATGGTATAGTCTATGTATCAGTCCTATGTAATGTATCCATGGCCTAACTGAAACATGACATCAGTCATATGACACTCCACATCATATAATCCTTGACATTCAGTAAACAGCAGTATTAAATGACCGCACACAGGGCATATCCATATGATAACTAAATAGGGCTAGGGGTGGAATTTTGATTTTATTGTGTTTATTACAGTAACTACATTACTGTTTATGATTACATGGCTGCCTGCCTCTAGGTCAGTGATGGTGAACCTTTAAGAGACAGAGTTCCCAAACTGCAACCAAAAACCCACTTATTTATCACAAAGTGCCAACACAGCAATTTAACCTGAATACTACTTTTTAATATAGTAAATCTTCCATGTACGTTATCATTTAGCTATAATAGCTTGCCTACATTCAATGCACTGCCTGTACCGTTCATAGTGCACCCTGGGCTGATGAATAGCAGGAAAAGTCTACGGAATATTGGAACGCTTTAGACTTTTTCCAGGGCATAGTTGCCCAAAGAGAGGGCTCTAAGTAAGTGCCGCCTCTGGCACGCCTGCCATAGGTTCTCCACTACTGCTCTAGGTGATGTTATAAAATTGTTGCCTGTCTCTAGGTGATGTTGTCATGTTGCATACACACATACTGACAGACATGATGAGATACTGCTGCAGGTAGTAATACTGTATATACGGTATTTACTGCTGCTTAATACACTATTTACTATTCACCTGTTAGATATCTAGGTAGTCAGGTCACATACTTGTGAAGGTCACATGATGGCTCACTTGACTGATGTCATGCTTAGTCCTATCCAGCTCTCATATGGATGCGTTTAACAGGACTAAAATGGGCCAGAGCATTTTTTTCTGTAGGGAGAGGCTACTGTATGGACATAATAAAGGTCTGTAGGGAAAATTTTAAACAGATGTATATTAGAAAATTGTTCAACATCATATTCTCTAAACAAATAAATGTAATCATTAAAACTGGAAGAACTCTTTAAATATTGTAGTTAGGTGACTAATGATAGCCAAGGAGAGGGACCAGAGGAGGTGTGAGGGAACAGGATCACTACTGCAGGTATTTAGACAAAAAGAAGAGAAGAGCCTGGAGATTTCTTCCATTATAGGTTCAAATTAGGATAGAGATCAAGAGGATGTTTGGGAGGGAGAGGGACTGATGCTGGTTGGAGACTGGGAGATTATTTCCTATCAGATGTTATCAATCTTACCTTTCAAGTAAGTGGCCAGATCTTCAGCACAGAAGTCAGTGATGGACATGTGCACTCTAGGGCTAAGGAGGGAGTGAAAAGTGTCAAAGACTCGTTTCGGCTTTGAGAGTGAACAGATGAGAGAAGTGAAGTAACCTTGTTTGAAATGGTAAAGGGGAAGTCATATGTTTTAAGCATAAATTGATAATGGAGAAAATCAGTTGACTTCCATGATTTTTTCTATAAACTTTCTGCACACCTAGAGCACTGCTGAAGAAAAAGTGCCACGGCTGCCATTGTCTGTGTCAGGAAGGTCGGAGGGTAATGGTAGCTGATCATTTATGGTGCTTTTGAGGGTATGTTTCTAATGATTGGCAGCCAGTTCCAGATGTTAGGTCAGCGGTCTGTGCCCGCTGCTGCCATGCTACTCACCATGCTGCCCGGTGTCCCTGTGACCAGCAAAGGTGTTTGGAAGACTTGTGCTTCAGCAATTCTCTTTCATTACCAGTGTGTGTTCTTGATTGGGTTCCTGCCGTGTACCCACCCTGCCTGTGTACTCCTGGCTTCACAGTTACGTTTTTAGTTCAAGCCTATGTTTAAGTTCTACCAGCCTGGCTTGTCTTTGCTACAGTTTGGTTGCTGTCTGCCTTGCCATCCACCATTACCCCTCTTGCAGGCTCTCCTAGAGTCTGCAGTTTTGTGTTGCCATAATCTGTAGTTCCAGTATTGGAGACTGTCCAGATCACTTCTGCGATTGTGGTGCGGTTTCCCTGCATCTCAGCAATCCATGTAAGTTTTTCTTACAGTCAAGTTTTGCCAAAAACCACATAATCAGGGTATGCGACTGTTCAGACTGCACCTGTGGTTTTGGTGCACTTTCTGGTGCTGGCACAAGTGTCCCTGCTCCCAGTGGGTCAGCTGCCAACTACCCAAGAGATAGCAGTCTGGTTTGCTCCCCTGCAGCAAAGTCCAGATCCCTATACAGGGGTTAAATGGTTAATACCAGGGGAGCGCTGTAATGACACCCTTAGGGTCTAGCCCACAGCCACACCAGTTAGTTGGCACAGTGGATGCACACTGATCCGTGTCATCGGACAAGAAGGGGTAGAGATTGTGGCCAGTAATAACTGTAGGGTGTTGATAAGTTGCTAGGGGTTAAAGGTGTGTAGGTTTCTGTATGTCTGAAAGGTAGGAATGTCATGAGAAGAATGAGAGGTCTGTATTGTAAAGGAAAGAAGATTGTGGTCAGAAAGCGGGAAGGGTGAGTTGTTAACAATAACAGTCAATTAGAAAACCATGCACCTGTTTTTTTAGTTGCCCAGTGGACACTGCATGGGAGCATACCCTGGGGAACATATGTTGTGACTAATTAATGTGAATGCCTGGTACTCAAGAAAGGTGGGATATGGGGTTCCAGTTAAGACCTCATAGGTCTCACCATGACAACCTCTTTTGGGATCAAAGTCAGCCTAATCACCAGCTGATTGCGGTAACTCCAGCTTCTAAAGCTACTTTTTAATGGCCATGTCTGCCAGAGAGGAAACCAGTTATAATTAGCACCATTCCAATACGACTCATAGAGAAGGAACCCCCTAGGCGACCCATATGGCATTCTCCTGGAGAGACAACCGTTTTAAGATTTAAAATCTAACAGCCTGATAGTTTTCAAAGATTATAGAAATTATGATATTTCACATATTTACACTTTTACTTTTGTCAAGCAAGGATTCCAAGGTTCCAGGAATAATCACCAATAATTTATGCCCAAAAGAGGCTCTGTCACCAGGATCAACCCTATTAAAACATACTGCCTGGTAGGGGGTCACCATGCTGAATGAAACAATACCTTTTTTTGTCTGTATGCTAAACAGCTGCAGAGATATCAGTGTTTTATTTATATGCAAATGAACACGTTGGAGCACCAGGAGGCCGGGCTGAATCCTTTGAGCACTGCTTTGTAACACCCCCAGTGCTCTGCACACTCCTCCCTCCCCTTGATTGACAGGGCTAGACATGCTGAGGGTAGAGCTGTGTCCTAGCATCTACATATCATATACTCTGCGTACTATAGCTTCACCACACTGAGATCTGCTCAGAAAGGTGACATACATATTTCTGCTTTATTCACAGGCACAATATATGATTATAATTATGTGTAAATTACATACTGTAGCTTAGTGATTAGTGGTCTGTCATGCATGTAGAAATCCTAAATTCAAGTCCCAGGAGAGAGAGACTTACATAAACTTTTTTCAGTTTTTTCTCTCTCATTTAGGCCTCAGGCACACGACCGTTGTGCCGTTTTCCTTTTTTTTTTCGCGGACACATTGACTTTCAATGGGTCCTTGGAAAAATTGGAAAATGCATCGTTTGGCAGCCGCATCTGTGATCCGTGTTTCCTGTCCGTCAAAAAAATATGACCTGTCCTATTTTTTTGACGGACAACGGTTCACAGACCCATTCAAGTCAATGGGTCCGTGAAAAAACACGGATGCACACAAGATTGGCATCCGCGTCCGTGGTCGTAGGCTACTTTCACACAGACGGATCCGCAGATCCGTCTGCATAAAAGCATAAAAGCAATATATTCTAACACAGAGGCGTTCCCATAGTGATCGGGATGCTTCTAGTTAGAATATACTTTGAACTGTGTACATGACTGCCCCCTGCTGCCTGGCAGCACCCGATCTCTTACAGGGGGCTGTGATCCGCACAATTAACCCCTCAGGTGCTGCACCTGAGGGGTTAATTGTGCGTATCATAGCCCCCTGTAAGAGATCATGTGCTGCCAGGCAGGAGGGGGCAGCCCCCCCCTCCCACCCCAGTTTTAAATTCATTGGTAGCCAGTGGGCCCCCCTCCCTCTCTTGTATTTAACACATTGGTGGCCAGTGCGGCCGGCCCCCCCTCCCTCCCCTGTAGTTAACACATTGGTGGCCAGTGCGGCCGGCCCCCCCTCCCTCCCCTGTAGTTAACACATTGGTGGCCAGTGCGGCCGGCCCCCCCCTCCCTCCCCTGTAGTACTGTAGATTCATTGGTGGCCAGTGGGCCTCCCCCTCCTAATTAAAATCTCCCCCCCTATCATTGGTGGCAGCGGAAAGTACAGATCGGAGTCCCAGTTTAATCGCTGGGGCTCCGATCGGTAACCATGGCAACCAGGACGCTACTGCAGTCCTGGTTGCCATGGTTACTTAGCAATTTTTAGAAGCATTATACTTACCTGCGATGTCTGTGACCAGCGCTCCTCCTACTGGTAAGTGAAAGGTCTGTGCGGCGCATTGCTTATAGCACAGACCTGTCACTTACCAGTAGGAGGAGCGCCCGGCCGGTCACAGACATCGCAGCTCGCAGGTAAGTATAATGCTTCTAAAAATTGCTAAGTAACCATGGCAACCAGGACTGCAGTAGCGTCTCTGTTGCCATGGTTACCGATCGGCGCCCCAGCGATTAAACTGGGACTCCGATCGGTACTCTCCGCTGCCACCAATGATAGGGGGGAGATTTTAATTAGGAGGGGGAGGGCCCACTGGCCACCAATGAATCTACAGTACTACAGGGGAGGGAGGGGGGGCCGGCCGCACTGGCCACCAATGTGTTAACTACAGGGGAGGTAGGGGGGGCCGGCCGCACTGGCCACCAATGTGTTAACTACAGGGGAGGTAGGGGGGGCCGGCCGCACTGGCCACCAATGTGTTAACTACAGGGGAAGGAGGGGGGGCCGGCCGCACTGGCCACCAATGAGTTAAATACAGGGGGGGGGGAGGGGGGGTCTGCCCCCTGCTGCCTGGCAGCACCTGCCAGGCAGCAGGGGGCAGTCATGTACACAGTTCTTTTAGTATATTCTAACCTGAAGCGTCCTCATCACCATGGGAACGCCTCTGTGTTAGAATATACTGTCGGATCTGAGTTTCACGATCTAACTCAAATCCGATGGTATATTCTAACATAGAGGCGTCCCCATGGTGATGGGGACGCTTCAAGTTAAAATATACCATCGGATTGGAGAAAACTCCGATCCGATGGTATAAAAGGGACTCCTGACTTTACATTGAAAGTCAATGGGGGACGGATCCGTTTGCAATTGCACCATATTGTGTCAACGTCAAACGGATCCGTCCCCATTGACTTGCATTGTAATTCAGGACGGATCCGTTTGGCTCCGCACGGCCAGGCGGACACCAAAACGACTTTTTTTTCATGTCCGTGGATCCTCCAAAAATCAAGGAAGACCCACGGACGAAAAAAACGGTCACGAATCACGGACCTACGGACCCCGTTTTTGCGGACCTTAAAAAAAAACGGTTGTGTGCATGAGGCCTTAGGCCGCATGCACACGACCGTTGTTCTGGTCCGCATCCGAGCCACAGTTTTTGAAAAAAAATATAACATGTCCTATTCTTGTCCATTTTGCGAACAAGAATAGGCATTTCTACAATGGGCCGCCTGTTCCATTCCGCAAATTGCAGAAGGCACACGGGCGGCTTCAGTGTTTTGCGGATCCGCAATTTGCGGACCGCAAAAAACGGAACGGTCGTGTGCATGAGGTCTTAGGGCTCATTCACACGACCGTATGCCGTCCGAGACATACGGCCGGTGAGCAAGCCATATGTCACGGAACGGCATACATCGTGTGAACGGGAGCGCACAGCATCATAGGTTACTATGATACTGTGCGCATCAGGCCGCCCGCGGGACTACTGTCCTGCACTCATATGATCAAAAAAATATCTGAAGAAAAATAAAATTGACGTCTCTCCCAAGGTTCAAAATCTCTACATCCAAAACCAAGTACTTATCACTAATCTGTAGCATTACCATATGTTTTTTCTATGCTTATAAATTAACACATATATAATGTGCTTGTGAAAAAAGCTGCAATATGTATATTAGCTTTCTGACCATACGTATCTCAGTGTAGTGAAGCTATAGTACATAGTGTATATAATATGTACATGCTAGGACACAGATCCAGAACACAGCTCTGCCCTCAGCATGCTGTTGTCTAGTTCCGTCAATCAAGTGGAGAGGGGAGTGTGCAGAGCACAGGAGGTGTTACAAGGCAGTGCTCAAAGGATTCAACCCCGCCTCCTGGTGCCCTAACTTCTAATTTGCGTATGAATAAAACAGATATCTCTGCAGCTGTTTAGCATACAGACAAAATAAAGGTATTGTCTTAATCAGCACGATGAGCCCTACCAGGAAGTACGGCTGGTTTAATAGGGTTGATCCTGGTGACAGAGCCTCTTTAAAAAAATAAAAATACTGATGCTGACACATTATACTTTTCTGGCTTCTACGACATGCTACAATACAAGTTATATTTTAGGGAAGAATGAACTACTGTATATTAGCTAAAACTTCAATTTTATTAGAATTCCAATATAAAAAGACAAAAAATAATCTTTGAAGATTGTAAATATGTCAACTGCGTATGGGAAGGACTACAACAGACATTACATCACCTCCAATGAACTGGGTACTCGGAAGTACCTCAAATCCTTGCCCTATAGAAATATCACCAAATTGGTCATATCTCATTCGACTTTCTGTAGGATAATCTGTGCAGAGTAGCTACAAAAAGAAAGCAGTGTTGGCATAAACCTGGGGATGCTAGCTCTCCCTGTTTTGATCAAGCCGACTCTCCTGCACTGGCCCTGTTTTGCCTATCCACAGAGCACCTAGGGCAAAGTAGTGCATTCCTATAGAAGAGATAGGTTCTGGGGTCACGCTTATTAGGGAGGGAGCTCTGTGGACAGACACAACAGGGCCAGTGCAGGAGCTAGGGCAAAACAGGGAGAGCTAGCATCCCCAGGTTTATGCTGACACTGCTTTCTTTTTGTAGCGACTCTGCACAGATTATTCTACAGAAAGACGATTGAGATAGGACTAATTTGGTGATATTTCTATTTCTAGGATTGGAGGTACTTCCGAGTACCCAGTTCATTGGAGGTGGTGTAATGTCTGTTGTAGTCCTTCCCATATGCAGTTGACATATTTACTACAGACCCAGAGGTTATCCTACATAACGATGAATGAGTACAATATGGATTAATCTGGTTATATTTCTATAGGGCAGGGGTGGCAAACCTTACGGACATAAAGAGCCAGAAAAAAAGCTACCAGGAGCCACAAGCTACACATCGCTCGGTTGTGATTTTTTTAAATATTTTAATAGTTCACACTTTTTCGGGCATGGCGATATGTAATATGTTTATTTTTTATTGTTTGTAAATTTTATATGTAAAAATGGGAAAGGGAGCGATTTAAACTTTTAGTATTTTGGTGTTTTTTCTTTATTTTTATTTACTATTAGCCCCCTTAGGGGCTAGAACCCTTGTCCTATTCACCCTGATAGAGCTCTATTAGGGTGAAAAGGACTGCACACTCTCCCTGCTGCCCTGTGCATAGTGCACACAGGGAGCTGACCAGGGCTTCAGTAGCGTCCTGGCTGCCATGGGAACAGATCGGAGCCCCAGGATTACACTGCTGGGGCTCTGATCAGAACTGCAACCAATGAAGAGGGGGGAGGGGACCCTGTGGCCACTGCCACCTTTTGATACTAATACTTGGGGGGGGGGGGGGGCACTGTGACACCAGTGGTTAGAATGTATAATACGGGGGAGGGGGGGGGGGCGCACTGTGCCACCAATGAATGTAATTAACACATTAATTAAAGTATAGGAGGCAGCGGGTGCCGGTGGCGGTATCACATACCCGCTGAACCGTGGCAATTAACCCCTCAAGTGCCGCGGTTCAAGCCGCGGCAATTAACCCCTCAGGTGTCGCGGTTCGGCGGATCGCATGCCCTGTTATTTAGGCCGGGTATGTGATACTGCCGCCGGCACCCGCTGCCACCTATACTTGAATTAATTAAATTCATTGGTGGTGCAGTGGCCACAGCCACTCCCCTTCTTCTCCCTGCTATCTCCCCATTGATGGCAGCGGCAGCCGCGTCACAGTGGAGAGGGAGGGACTCCCTCCTTCTCCACTGTGCTAGTGAAGAGAACATGGTAGGCGCTGAGAGCGGCGCATGCCATGTTCTCTATTTGCGCAGCTGCTTCCCAGCTCCCCTGCAAGAGCCGCACTTGAAGCGGCAAAGAGCCGCATGCGGTTCGAGAGCCGCGGGTTGGCCACCTTTGCTTTAGGGCCAAGATTGGAGGTACTGCCGAGTGTCCAATTCATTGGAGGAAATTTAATGTTTGCTGTAGTACTTCCCATAAAGAGTGGATGTATTTACATTGTTCATAGATCACTCTCCTGTTGACGGACTGGAATATGTAGGTCAGAGGTCACGTGGAATGTTATATGGTTATGTGGAATGTTCTTCCAAGGAGCAGAGGTCACGGGTGTTGCACCTCGGATTTCTCCATTGAAAGACACTTTTACCACTTTTTAATATTGGGCTCAAAAGTCATCGTCCCATTGCATAAAACTCATAATTTAGCTTAATGTTTCTGTATCTAAAGCATACGTGAGTGATGTCTTATGGTTCTGCTGCTTTTTTTTTTACTGTAACTCACTGAAGAACACAACATAACCTCTTACCTGAAATGGCATGGAGTGGTGTTTGGTCTCAGAGTTCCTTGTGTCTGACTGTGATCAGGTCTGTACAATGGGTTCGTATAGTCCAGCCGCTGCTTCCACAAGTAAGACCAGAGAGCATAAGTTCTCTCCTGAATTCTAGAAGATGACAATTGTACAATAAGTTAATAGCTTTTACGTATTATGAGAACCACTTTCATTGGAGACGTTATACATACATTTTTTTTAGAACTTTTACGCCTACAAAAATGTCATCTGCTCATAACCACCACTAGAGGGCAAATCTGTATGAATTATATTTACTCAGACAGTGCAGTAGACAGAATGTGTGTAGCTAGTCCTGATGTCAAGGGCGACATCAGTCAAGGAGCACTGCCCGGATGACTCCAGGTATGCAATTTACACATAGCACGTGCCTATAACAAAGTTATTTCACTGATAGATAGTGAAACACAATTTTAACAAGGGCATGTTTAGAACGCTGATAACAAGTGACATAACTTCATGGTGTTGGTTGAATCACAAAAATTCTGGTGACAGGTTTCTTTTATATTTTTTTTCTGTGGTGCCACTGCAGGGGAATTAAAGGGGTTTTCCAGAACTTATATAACCTATCCTCAGGATACGTTATCATTATCTGATAAGCGGGGTCCAGCTGCCAGTACTGTGGCTGCACTGCGGCCTCTTTATAATATATCAAGCACAGAGTTGTACATTGTATAGCGGCTATGCTTGGTATCGTAGCTTAAATCCATTAAACGGGTTGTACGAGTTATATAAAAACTTGGGCAATCCCTGTAAATGTCCTAAACTAACAAATGAATGAATACTCACCTGTTTTTGTCCCTGTGTCTTTGCGCACTGTGCTCTGGTCCTCCCACTGATGGCGTCATCTTCTTGGCTGCAGTGGTGACGTTCTGTGCACAGGTCACCGCTGCAGACAATTGCTGGCCTCAGCTATGCATGGTACATCTCTACTGAGGCCAGTGATTGGCTGCAGCAGTGACCTGTGTGCACAGAACGTCACCACTGCAGCCAGGAAAACAAAGAGTAGCGGGGAGGACTGGAGCGCATCTCAGGAACTAGCAGGGGAGAAAATGGGTGAGTATACATTCATTTATTATTTTAGGCAGGTTTCAGGGGTTGCCCAAGTTTTTATATAACTCAGACATCTTCTTTAACTTAAAGGGGACTGAGCTGCACATTGGCCGTGTGATGTCACAGGACTAGGAAGAGGCCACAATGCTCACCTGTATGCAGCGGAGATGGATCCCAAGTGCAGATATTGAGGACCTATCCTAAATCTTGGGAAACCCTTTAAGGCCTCATGCACACGACCGTTGTTTTGGTCCGCATCCGAGCCGCCGTTTTGGCGTCTCGGATGCGGACCCATTCACTTCAATGGGGCCGCAAAAGATGCGGACAGCACTCCATGTGCTGTCCGCATCCGTTGCTCCGTTCCGTGGCCCCGCAAAAAAAATATAACATGTCCTATTCTTGTCCCCGCTTTGCGGACAAGAATAGGCAGTTATATGTATAGGCTGTCCGTGCCGTTCCGCAAATTGCAGAACGTGCACAGGCGCCATGCTTGTTTTGCGGATCCGCGTTTTGTGGACCGCAAAACACACCATGGTCGTGTGCATGCGGCCTAAAGGAAACCTGTCATCAACTTTATGCTGCCCATACTAACAGCAGAATAAAGTAGACACAGGTGAGTTGATTTCTGCGGTCTGTCATTTATAAGTTAAAAGTAAGTGGTTGCTGAGAACCGACATCACAATCATTGCAGACTGGGCCTGGAAAAGAGTCCCGGCCACCTGAGAAGAGTCATGGTTATTCATAATCTCCTGCTCTCCCTGCTCATTATTAACAGTCTTCTACCTAGTTTTCTTCCTTTCTCTCTAGTAGACAACTGAATCATCAGCAGACGGGTGAGAGCAGGAGATTATGTATAACCAGGGCTCTTCTCAGGTAGATCTGACTCTTTTTTTCAAGGCCTGGGCTGCAGTGATTATGATGCTGGTTCTCAGTAACCACTTACTTTTAGCTCATGAGTGACACACCTGAAATCAGCATTTCTGTCACTATTTCATGCTGCCCTCAGTGAGTCCGGCATAAAGTTGATGACAGGTTCCCTTTAAACATCTGCTGTGTGTCCCAACTGTTGGACACCCAGTGATCAGTTAATCATTTAGATCCTTTCTAACAAAAAAAGAGGCCACATTACATTCCTACAAGCTACACTGACGAAATACAGATGGCTTATTCTCTCACCTCAGTTCTCTCCTCTCCTTCTCACAGTTGCACAGGAAGTTTCCATACTGACAGGAGTATACATGATGTTGTATGTGGACCAAGAATCTCTCATTAAATTCAAATGCACAGGGAAACTGTTCCATGAGCTGCCAGACACATTCCAGGAACTGGTCAATCACCGGGGATACTTCCTTTGGATCTCCGTCTAAATTTCCGTACCTAAAGTATAGATTTGATGAAAAGCTATTCAATCAAAGGAGGTTTCCAGGATTTTCAACTCAGTTTAATTATGGCTAAAACCTAAATATAAATTAATTTGTAATAATAATAATGTTAAAAGTAACATAATAACTTTAAAGGGGTGTCCTAAGTTATTAAAAAAAATGCAAGGAAACTATTAAAATATTAATAGTAACTTATACCCACCATACCGAACCCCTCTGTTCAAGTTCTCTTCTCTCAGTTGGGCTTTGTTTTTATGACTGCAACTGTGATGTACCCATATACCGCACATGACCACTGCAGTGGTCTCAGGCTGTGGTTACATGTGGTATACATGCACATCATCACTGCAGCCAACAACATGTCATGGCTGCAGCAGCGGGGAGGAGTGTGTCAGCAGTGCTGGAATGGTGGGAGTTCTTGATGGTGAGTGGTGGGAGTTCTTGATGGTGAGTATAAGTATTTTTAAAGGTCCTCTGCCTTTTACAATTTAAAAAAAATGTATAACTTCGCACTATTCTAATACCGCCACTATGTGCCTGTTCCTGTTTCTTCTGCTCGTCTTCCTGGATTTATTCGTTAGATATCCATATCCGATGTCTAACATATGAATCCTTCATTCATCACTGCAGAATATTAAGACGCGCTTAGGGTCCATTCACACGTCTGCAATTTCGTTCCGCATTTTGCGGAATGGAATTGTGGACCCATTCATTTCTATGGGGCAGCACAATGTGCTGCCCGGATACGGAATTGCGGACCCGCACTTCCAGGTCCGCAATTCCGTTCCCGAAAAAAATAGAACGTGTCCTATTCTTGTTCGCAATTGCGGACAAGAATAGGCATATTCTATTAGTGCCGGCGATGTGCGGTCTGCAAAATGCGGAACGCACATTGCCACTGTCCGTGTTTTGAAGATCCGCGGATCCGCAAAACACAGTACGGATCTCTGAATGGAGCCTTAATATGAGCTTCCATGCTAACCTCATATGATGGATGACAGCCTGCGAACCTGATGTCTCATGGATGTCATAAAGTCAATAGGAAAAAAAGGCTAATGGAAAGGGCACATTGTGTTTTTCTGATGGATCCCCATACACTACAGTGTAAAATCTGGCCACTATAAGTTACCATGGCCAGACCACAAAAACATACAATTAAATATTAGCTTTCCTTATAAAATTATTGTTAAATCAATTTTTGATGGGGTAGGCCTTCAGCCCAAAATATAGGGAAACCCAAGAGGACCTGTCACCTCTTCTAGCATGTCTCTTTGGAGCATCTATTCTTATAATTCTAAGTTGCGCCATTCTTCTATTATTCCTACTAGACGTTAAGAAATGAATTGCCAGTAGTATGCAAAAGCACAATCTGATACTATCCAATCAGGGCGATCAGTGCTAGCCTGTGCAAGTACACATCCCCAACTGGTAACACCCAGACAGATCTTTATTCATAAACTTCTAGCAGGAATACTAGAGGAACGGTACAGCATAGAGTTATAAGAACAGATGCTCCAGAATTGTTAAGGAAAATGGAAGTAGTTACTAAAACACATGCCAGAAGAGGTAACAGCTCCTGTTTATGTGAGTAGCTCAATATCCAGCATGTATTACCTGTGGTTAAACTTGTGTCCAAATGAAATCCAGTCTTTTTCTATCAACACCTGTTTGAGTAAAATAGAAATACGTAAGAATATACAGTACAAACAATAATGAGTAAATCCCTATCACCTCAAATATCAAATAGTTTTCTTACCATAAATCCTTTGATGGTCCTGTAATAAGGGTCCAGTAATAGACTGGATACAGAGCAGACCTGTGCTGTGCGGTCCCATCCATCGGAACAATGAACAAGCACACTGGCGCCCTCTTCTGACACGGCCTGAATATGAAAATTATACCAACATATTATTAAAAATCATATTCTTAATTTAGGAAGTCAGTGTGCACCTTAAAGTCCTATCAACTTTTAAATGACTTGTTTCTTGTCTACACAAGTGTTCGTTACACATATAAAATAAAGATAAACCATTCAGACTGCATTCGTTTATAAAATCAGCCCATGCTCAAAGATAAAGACTACGGAAGCACAAAGAAGACACCCGGCTGTGGAATATGGATGTAGCGGACACAGATACGACACATCTGAATACCTTTGTAATGAAGATGCCAGCATCCAGTATTGTTTTGATGTGTTTTAACCATCCAGAGGCTTCAAGACCCCAAAGAAATTCACCCATGGACGGAGATCGGAGTTCACATACTGCAATCATATAAACAGATACTGTAAGTAGAAATATGCCAGCTTCACAACATTTTGCAAATACACATTTTATACAGTAAATGTATATTTACAGGGGGTTATATGACCATCATTTTCCACCTTTAAATTCCAGTCTTTAAAGAGGACCTTTCATCAGAAAAGTGTGTGCAATTCTTATACTACCTTATCGGGCTGCTGCCACTGATGTCCGGACACTTTTTTTTTTTTTCAAAAGGACCCCCCGTTTGCCCGCTGTGCTTCCCGTTTGTTTCGTTGCCTTATATGCAAATGAGGCAACTTGGTTATAGTAGGTGTTATCTTCTCCCTGGCAGAGAGCGCATTCAATTGCAGCGCCCCGCTCTTAGCCAGGGAGAAGGAGCTCATGTTCTCGCGAGAACGGGGGGTCCTTTTGAAAAAAAAAAAAGTGTCCAGACATCAGTGGCAGCAGCCCGATAAGGTAGTATAAGAATTGCACACACTTTTTTCTGATGAAAGGTCCTCTTTAAATTGGACGAAGCATATCAGCATGTTGACCTGAGCACAAAGTGTGTGTATCAGCTCACATAGTCCTCTTGAGGTGTAGCACCATATCTGCCCAATATATGACTTGCTTCCTGTGTTTTTTAGCTGTTTCCCTCTGCAGACTACATATCTAATTTTCAGCGAGTGCAGATTAGCTGCTATGATGTCTTTGATGGTGTGCACAGGATTCTGCTCCCTTTAATTATCACTGAGATATGCACAAGCAGTACTGTACAGTGTTATACAAAAGTTTGGGCACCCCTGGTAAAACTTACTGTTACTGTGAACAGTTAAGCAAGATGAAATGAGCTCCAAAAGGCATAAAGTTAAAAATGAAAGATAATATAAAAAAATTGTCTGGCTCACAGTTTGCATCAACATTTACTATTTCTATAAGACATTCCACATTTCTATAAAACATTCACATAAATATACAGTGATAGACGTCACTTTCATAATATTAAAAAACATTTTATGCGTGAGCTCTGAATTCAAAGGGACAGTTTATGAAAGTGACGTGCATCTAAGCAGCTTCCTTACACTCTGAAAATGAAGATGGTTGAGGCCCACAAAGCAGGAGAAGGCTATACGAAGATAGCATTTTCAGATTGCCATTTCCTCACTTCAAAATTTAATTAAGAAATAGCAGTAAACAGGAACAGTGGAGGTCAAGCGAAGGTGCGGAAGACCAAGAAAATTTCAGAGACAGCTGCTTGTAGGATTGCTAGAAAGGCAAATCAGAACCTCCACTTGACTGCAAAAGACCTTCAGGAAGATTTAGCAGACTCTGGAGTTGTGGAACATTGTTCAACTGTTCAGAGACACCTGCACAAATATGGCCTTCATGGAAGAGTCATCAGAAGAAAACCTCTCCTGCGTCCTCACGACTAAATTCTGCATTATAAGATTGCAAAAGAACATCTAAACAAGCCTGGTACATTTTGAAAAACAAGTCCTGTGGACCGATAAGGTTAAATAGAACTCTTTGGCCACAATGAGCAAAGGTATGTTTGGAGTAATAAAAAGCACAGAATGTAATAAAAAAGAATACTCATTGGGGTGGATCAATCATGCTTTGAGGTTGTGTTGCAGCCAATGGCACAAGAACATTTTATGGGTAGAGAGAAGAATGGATTCAATGAAATTCCAGCAAATTCTGCAAGCAAACATAACACCAACTGTAGAAAAGCTGAAGTTGAAAAGTTGAAAAGAGGATGGCTTCTAAACACATATAAAACTCCACAGTAGACTACCTCAAAAGGCGCAAGCTGCAGGTTTTAACATGGCCCTCACAATCTCCTGATCTGGACATTATTGAAAATCTGTGGATAGACCTGAAAAGTGCAGTGCATGCTGGCTGGCTACAAAATGCATTTATGAACTGTGAAAGGGGGTGCTACTCGGTACTAAACATACAGGGTGCCCAAAGTTTTGCTTTGGGCCCTTTTCCTTTTTTGTTATTTTGAAAAAATGTAAGAGATTTAAAATAAATTATGCCTTTGGAGATCATTTTATCTCCGACTTGCTTAACTGTTCACAGTAACAGTAATTTTGACCAGAGGTGCCCAAACCTTTACATACCACCGTATGGGACATTATAGAAAGATACTGCGCAGTAGTGATGTGAATAAAGAACTTGCAGTGAGAAATAACACTGTTACCTACTCCAACATCTGTTTGTAAGGGCCCTTTTATACAATCCAATGGAGCAGGAGATTGTTGGGGAGGAAGTGTTCCTTCTGACTATTGCCTGCTTTTTAGTGGAGGTGAAGCACAGCATTTAAATACAGCAATCCCCTCCACTGTATGGGGATGAGCACTTGCTACTGCCATCAGTGATCCCCATACAGATTCACTGTTCCTGGACATTAGAGTGTTGTTTAGACAGCAAAATCTGCTGCCCAGGAACAATGATTTAGGCGTTCACATGAACGATTGTTTCACAAGGTGAGCAAAGTGTTTCCCTCGGGTGCCCGACAGCACTATTACCCGGGCAAATTATCAGGAATGAGTGTTCGTCCCTAATAATCTGCCTGACAATTGAGCAGTGTAAAATAGCCTTAAAGGGGTTATGCCATGATTGATGTACAAAATGAAATTCAGACATCATATAGTACATGCCAATCTCTTTCTAACAAAGCTAGAACCATCCCTGTACTGCACAGAGACCTCTACATTCACTACTTCATTTGCTCTGCTAAATTATCTTTAGGCTGGCAGCTCAGAGGGCATGTCCTTTCTGCTTCAGCTCTCTCCCTGTAACTGCCACAGTACATTCCACTAGCTCAGTGAGATGGACAAAAATAAGGAAAAGAACATACAGCAGGTGGCGCTATACAGATACATTTTATTGAATAGCTCACTACATTAAATGTTTAATTACATGCAATTACAAAAGTATTCAGATCCACATGCTGGTTTGAAAACTTGTTTTGTGACACAACCCCTTTAAGTCTGTCCCACTGAGCTGACAGTCTGCTTTGATGTCTCAAGACAGATTTACCACAGTATTCAAAGTGAAGGTTATTAGGAAAGGGAGAAACAGAGCTGATAAGTGGAAACAGAGGCGTTTTCAATAATAAAATGTACGTTATTAGAATGTTTCATATATTCACTTGTTACTTTTGATGTATGCAATGATATATAAAAAAACATAGTGGCCATTTGTGTAGCAAATATTCGTATAGGAACATAGATAATACTCTATTATCTAATAATATAGAGACTGTTGTGCAACTTGATAAGTGACCCCAGAGCATTCGATCTAAGGCACTTCAACTTAGGGTCAAAACACAGCTAGTCATGAAGCAGGAAGCTACTAGAATTAAATTCAGCAGGTACAAGAAATATGGTTGTATATTATCTTTAGAATATTTTTAGCAGCAGACCACAGCTTTACTGACAATTATATAATAAAAGCTCAGTGGTCAATGTTGCATAAACATTCACATAGCATAAAAATAAGTAACAATGCATAACAGTGACGTGGTAAATATAAAGCTTCCTACTAAAAGGAAAGAATCAAGCTGTGAGAAGACAAGGTCTTAAGACTCCACAGTGATACCTTAGGATGAAATCATAATCTTGGAGGCCAACTGCTGAGTCCTCACCTCTTTCTAGGACATCCAGAAAAAAAAAAAACAATACCTGACAATTCAAAGAATGATCCCTGAATAATAGTTCTCAGTACTAAGAGACATTTTGTTGCATCCGTTTTTCATGGAAATGAAGATCAACAAAAGCCAAATTGTTGAAAAATGCAGTGAATATTCTATTGTGTAGTACATTGAGATCTATAGGGGCTTCAAAGTTCAAAATCTGAAGTGACCATTAAAAAAACAACATAAAGCCCACTGTATAAACTGTATCTGACAACTGGGATTTTGAGCTCACTGGGAGTCGTTTTCCTGCAGGCTTAGGCCTCATGCACACGACCGTATTTTTTTGCGGTCCGCAAAACGGGGTTCCGTTTTCCCGTGATCCGTGACCGTTTTTTCGTCCGTGGGTCTTCCTTGATTTTTGGAGGATCCACGGACATGAAAAAAAAGTCGTTTTGGTGTCCGCCTGGCCGTGCGGAGCCAAACGGATCCGTCCTGAATTACAATGCAAGTCAATGGGGACGGATCCGTTTGACGTTGACACAATATGGTGCCATTTCAAACGGATCCGTCCCCATTGACTTTCAATGTAAAGTCTGGAGTCCCTTTTATACCATCGGATCGGAGTTTTCTCCAATCCGATGGTATATTTTAACTTGAAGCGTCCCCATCACCATGGGAACGCCTCTATGTTAGAATATACTGTCGGATATGAGTTAGATCGTGAAACCTCATTTCCGACAGTATATTCTAACACAGAGGCGTTCCCATGGTGATGGGGACGCTTCTAGTTAGAATATACTACAAACTGTGTACATGACTGCCCCCTGCTGCCTAGCAGCATCCGATCTCTTACAGGGGGCTGTGATCAGCACAATTAACCCTTCAGGTGCCGCACCTGAAGGGGTTAATTGTGCTATCATCTCCCCCTGTAAGAGATCAGGGCTGCCAGGCAGCAGGGGGCAGACCCCCCCTCCCCCCTCCCCAGTTTGAATATCATTGGTGGCCAGTGCAGCCCCCCCCCCCCCTTCCTCCCTCTATTGTAATAATTCCTTGGTGGCACAGTGTGCGCCCCCCCGCCTTCCTCCCTCTATTGTAATAATTCCTTGGTGGCACAGTGTGCGCCCCCCCCCCCCTTCCTCCCTCTATTGTAATCGTTGGTGGCACAGTGTGCGCCCCCCATTGGCCCCCCCCCCCCCCTAGCATTAACAACATTGGTGGCCAGTGTGCGGCCCCCCCTCTCCCCCCCCCCCCCCCCCCCCATCCCCCATCCCCCATCCCCCATCCCCCATCCCCCATCCCCCATCATTGGTGGCAGCGGGTTACTAGCAGTAGTGATTCATACTTACCTGGGAGCTGCGATTTCTGCTTCCGGCCGGGAGCTCCTCCTACTGGTAAGTGACAGTTCATTTAGCAATGACACTTACCAGTAGGTGGAGCTCCCGGCCGGACACGAACATCGCAGCAGCCGGCCCGGTAAGTATGAATCTTCTACTATTGTACTATTGCTAAGTAACCATGGCAACCAGCGTCCTGGTTGCCATGGTTACCGATCGGAGCCCCAGCGATTAAACTGGGACTCCGATCGGAACTCCGCTGCCACCAATGATGGGGGGGGGGGAGATGGGAGGCCGCACACTGGCCACCAATGTTGTTAATGCTATAGAGGGAGGGGGGGGGGCCGATGGGGGGGCGCACACTGTGCCACCAACGAATTATTACAATAGAGGGAGGGAGGGGGGGGGGGCGCACACTGTGCCACCAACGAATTATTACAATAGAGGAAGGGAGGGGCGGGGGCGCACACTGTGCCACCAACGAATAATTACAATAGAGGGAGAGGGGGGGGGCCGCACTGGCCACCAATGATATTTAAACTGGGGAGGGGGGGGAAGGGTCTGCCCCCTGCTGCCTGGCAGCCCTGATCTCTTACTGGGGGCCGTGATCAGCACAATTAACCCCTTCAGGTGCCGCACCTGAAGGGGTTAATTGTGCTGATCACGGCCCCCTGTAAGAGATCGGGTGCTGCCAGGCAGCAGGGGGCAGTCATGCACACAGTTTGTAGTGTATTCTAACTAGAAGCGTCCCCATCACCATGGGAACGCTTCTGTGTTAGAATATACTGTCGGTTCTGAGTTTTCACGAAGTGAAAACTCAGCTTTGAAAAAGCTTTTATACAGACGGATCTTCGGATCCGTCTGTATAAAAACTAACCTACGGCCACGGATCACGGACACGGATGCCAATCTTGTGTGCATCCGTGTTCTTTCACGGACCCATTGACTTGAATGGGTCCGTGAACCGTTGGCCGTGAAAAAAATAGGACAGGTCATATTTTTTTCACGGCCATAAAACACGGATCACGGATGCGGCTGCAAAACGGTGCATTTTCCGATTTTTCCACGGACCCATTGAAAGTCAATGGGTCCGTGAAAAAAAGCGGAAAACGGCACAACGGCCACGGGTGCACACAACGTTCGTGTGCAGGAGGCCTTACTGTTGAAATGGTTGAAGAGAGATTCACCATGAGCCTTACTATGAAGGTGAAAAAAAAAAAATATTGGATTTTTACTATTTTAATTTTATGGTGTCCATCTTAAAAAAAAACATGCTTAAAATATTATTTAGTATTTTAAACTAATTTGTATTTTTGCAATTTTTCCCATGGAGCACTGCGGGAAAATGTCTCCATACAACACTGAGTCTCTTCAATGAGATCCAGTACCCCTTCCCGAAGCCTCATATGTCATTCAGCCAGCCAGTAACCTGCTCTGTACTTATGGTGACAAGAACCCGAAAATAGGGCTTACCACAGATGGATGCATCTGGTTTGACTCATTTTCATTAATATTTTAGTGTAATAGTTTGTAAAGTATTAATGTCACTCTTCCTCATATTTAAATAATACTAAATAATACCCTCACCTATTGCCAGAATGGGGGTCCCGTTACCAAAATGCATTCCGTTCCGTTTGGTTGCAATCCCTGCAGCATTTTTCTGTCCGCAATGTGGTGCGGAGCAAGACGGATCCGTCCTAACACACATTGTAAGTCGATGGGGACGGATCCGTTTTCTCTGACACAATAGAAAACAAATTCGTCTCCAATTGACTTTCAATGGTGTTCACGATGGATCCGTCATGGCTATAGAAGACATAATACAACCGGATCTGTTCATGACGGATGTATGCGGTTGTATTATGGTAACAGAAGCATTTTTGCAGATCCATGACGGGTCCGCAAAAAACGCTAATGTGAAAGTAGCTTAAGTTATCCCCGTCAGTGCCACGGATTTGGAATGGAGCAGCAACACTTGTCTACCGCTCTGGTTCAACAGGGAACATGGGACAACCCATTCTGCCAATCAGTGGGCATTTCAGTCGTCTGACCTCCACCAATCTAGCAATTATTACCTATCCATTGAATAGGTGAAAATTGCTTTTAACCCGTTTGAGTAGTTAGGGCTTTACACATAGCGCCCGCTCAGGAGCTGAGTGGCAGCGCCATAGTCTTCCAGAGACTGCTGTAGGATATAGCAGACAACTGCCCGCAGTGTCTGTGATTGGACATAATTCCAACAACGGACATTAAACCCCTAAGATGCCGTAATCAATAGCATTATAAAATAAAAAGTGATCAAAAAGGCATACATCCCCCAAAATAGTATTCGTTCCGGATTAATAGTGTCCTCAATGGTGAGAAATACAGGCAGATAATTATCCATCATGCAATACCATCAGGGAGGTGTCTAATTGGCTCCAAATGTATTCTGCCGCACCTGAAGGGGTTAATTGTGCTGATCACGGCCCCCTGTAAGAGATCAGGGCTGCCAGGCAGCAGGGGGCAGACCCTCCCCCCCCCTCCCCAGTTTTAATATCATTGGTGGCCAGTGCGCCCCCCCCCCTCCCTCTATTGTAATAATTCGTTGGTGGCACAGTGTGCGCCCCCCCCCCCCCCCCCTCCCTCCCTCTATTGTAATAATTCGTTGGTGGCACAGTGTGCGCCCCCCCCCCCTTCCTCCCTCTATTGTAATAAATCGTTGGTGGCACAGTGTGCGCCCCCCATTGCCCCCCCCTCCCTCTATAGCATTAACAACGTTGGTGGCCAGTGTGCGGCCTCTCATCTCCCCCCCCCCCCCATCATTGGTGGCAGCGGAGTTCCGATCGGAGTCCCAGTTTAATCGCTGGGGCTCCGATCGGTAACCATGGCAACCAGGACGCTACTACAGTCCTCGTTGCCATGGTTACTTAGCAATAGTACAATAGTAGAAGATTCATACTTACCTGCTGCTGCGATGTTCGTGTCCGGCCGGGAGCTCCACCTACTGGTAAGTGACAGTGACAGGTCTGTGCGGCGCATTGCTAAATGAACCGTCACTTACCAGTAGGAGGAGCTCCCGGCCGGACACGAACATCGCAGCTCCCAGGTAAGTATGAATCTTTTACTATTGTACTATTGCTAGTAACCCGCTGCCACCAATGATCGGGGGGGGAGATGGGAGGCCGCACACTGGCCACCAATGTTGTTAATGCTATAGAGGGAGGGGGGCCAATGGGGGGCGCACACTGTGCCACCAACGATTTATTACAATAGAGGGAGGAAGGGGGGGGGGCGCACACTGTGCCACCAACGAATTATTACAATAGAGGGAGGAAGGGGGGGCGGGGGGGGGGGCACACTGTGCCACCAACGAATTATTACAATAGAGGGAGGAAGGGGGGGGCGCACACTGTGCCACCAACGATTTATTACAATAGAGGAAGGGGGGGGGGCCGCACTGGCCACCAATGATATTCAAACTGGGGAGGGGGGGGGGGGGTCTGCCCCCTGCTGCCTGGCAGCCCTGATCTCTTACAGGGGGATATGATAGTACAATTAACCCCTTCAGGTGCGGCACCTGAGGGGTTAATTGTGCTGATCACGGCCCCCTGTAAGAGATCGGATGCTGCTAGGCAGCAGGGGGCAGTCATGTACACAGTTTGTAGTATATTCTAACTAGAAGCGTCCCCATCACCATGGGAACGCCTCTGTGTTAGAATATACTGTCGGAAATGAGGTTTCACAATGTAACTCATATCCGACAGTATATTCTAACATAGAGGCGTTCCCATGGTGATGGGGACGCTTCAAGTTAAAATATACCATCGGATTGGAGAAAACTCCGATCCGATGGTATAAAAGGGACTCCGGACTTTACATTGAAAGTCAATGGGGACGGATCCGTTTGAAATGGCACATATTGTGTCAACGTCAAACGGATCCGTCCCCATTGACTTGCATTGTAATTCAGGACGGATCCGTTTGGCTCCGCACGGCCAGGCGGACACCAAAACTTTTTTTTTTTCATGTCCGTGGATCCTCCAAAAATCAAGGAAGACCCACGGACGAAAAAACGGTCACGGATCACGGACCTACGGACCCCGTTTTTGCGGACCGTGAAAAAAAAACGTTCGTGTGCATGAGGCCTAATCCTGAAGAAGTCCCTGGCTTCATTGAACCTATGCATGTGTGCAGTTCATGGATGTACTCCATTCATGTTTATCTGTACTGAGGGGATCCAAAATGAAAGTGAACAAAACCCCTGTGACCTGTTTATCTTACAAACCAAAGGTTACTGACGCAATTGAGCTAAACTTAGTGCCACAGTCCTGCTTCATCCACGTACTCTGTGGATTATATTACCTGAACTTATCAAGTTTCTTGCCAGACTGAAAACAGAGATTCAAATCTGGAGACAGTATATTGTAAAGAGGAGAGGCATAACGAATATAGTCCAAAACCAAGCCAAACAACCAAAAAGTTCTAATATGCCAAATAGATTTTACTGACCTTCGTAGGCTTCCTACCTAAGACAAGGTTCTTGAATGGATCTCTAAAGGACAGGCCAGATGTTCAACTTATATAACAATCATATAGATTTTCCCTTAGTCTGGGTATTCTGATTTTATGTACCAACCTTTTATGTGGCACAGTATCATCCACCTCTGAAAAGTCTAGATACACAACATCCACAGCATTAACCTGGTCCAGTCTAGACTGGAAGTTACCTCATAGAAACCAATCAGATTAGTCAGTGGGGATCTGAAACCTGGCAACCCGCCTGGGTCAGAGACTATACAATGGTCAAAAGGCTCCATCCACTAAGTATTTTCCAGTGGCGTACTTCCGCTCTGCTTTCGTTCCCCTGAATCGGAGCTGAGCTGCTAAACCCCAGCACAGCTACACAGTGGACAGAATACTGTGCTTTCAGCTCCATTGGATGCCCAAAACAGCTTCATTGGGGGTGACTGGTGTCAGACACTCGTCGATCTGAAGAATAGGTCATCAATATCTAAAGTATGGGAAAATCCCTTTGGCAAAGCCTCACCCTTTGTCTAAGTCCTTCTGCTCACCCAACTGTCAGCAGAAAATCAAGGAGGTCAAAAGGACATGGCCATAGTATACATAGATTTGTCCCATTTTCTGGGTTTAGTATTCTTGAATCTAACTTAAGTCATGCCATCTCACAGTAAATCACACACATTTTAGGCAAGCATGGCCCAAAAAATAAATGTTTGAGCAAATTGAGACTTATTCACATTTTTATGCAAAATATGGCTTTTTAAAGCCAAAAAACGACCGCAAAGATGTATTGCACCGTCTTCTTTACATCCTAGATGGTGTTCCCCTTACACCAATGGCACTTGTTCCTCCTGAGGAAATGGAAAAGAAAAATAACCCTCTATGGTGCCGAAAAGAGAAATATTGGCCAGCAGGAAGGATTTCCGTGTGAACACCTGCCCGTCTCATGCATGTGGATTGTTCTTGTTGGAACTAGCTCTAATGTCACCAACACAGCTGTACAAAACACATATAAACATAACATTGCAGAGCCTCATGGTAGAAGGTAGAATGGAGTGGGTAAAAGGAAGTGTGACGTCACAGGTCACATGGTAAGAGGTATAATAGATGCAGTGTGTACAGACATAAAGTATATACAGCACAGCAGTGTACTGAGATATGAGGTATAATAAATGCAGTGTGTACAGATATATAGTATATACAGCAGTGTACTGATATGTGAAGTACGAGGCATAATAGAAGCAGTGGGTACAGATATATAGAATATACATCAGTTTACCGACATGTGAGGTACGAGGTGTAATTTATACCTCATACCTCACATATCAGTACACTGCTGTATATCCTATATATCTGTACACACTGCATCTATAATACCTCGTACCTTACACATCAGTACACTGCTGTATATACTATATATCTGTACAAACTGCATGTATTATACTTTTATAATACATGCAGTATATACAAATATATAGTATACAAAGAAGTGTACTGATATGTGAGGTACGAGGTATTATAGATGCAGTCTGTACAGGTATATAGTATATACAGCAGCGTACTGATATGTGAAGTATAAGGTGTAATTTATACCTCTTACCTGACATATCAGTACACTGCTGTAAATAATACATTTCTGTATCTAATATACCTAGTACCTCACATATCAGTACACTGCTGTATATACTGTATATCCATACACACTGCATCTATTATATGGTAAAATACATGCAGTCTGTACCGCTATTTTGTATATACAGCAGTGTACTGATATGTTAAGTACGAGGCATAATAGATGCAGTGGGTACAGATATATGGAATATACAGCAGTTTACCGGCATGTGAGGTACGAGGTGTAATTTATACCTCTTACCTCACATATCAATACACTGCTGTATATAATATGTATCCATACACACTGCAACAGATACAGTATACCGGTATGTGGTCAGTTATATGTTAGGGCTCCAGGGCTTCATGTTACTCCTCCAGTAAAACACTGGTGAAGAATATTTACCTTCCAACATCTTCTGTAAACTGTTCCTCATCACGTGAATGTTCTCAATGCCAATAAACTGAAACTTGATGTCCGAGTAGTTATCTTCATTCTCATAGCCTTTTCCGGCTGCTCTGTTTGCCATTGCATTCAGCTGGAAACATATCAGGAGGTTATTGTAGTTGAGCTAAGAAACGCTAGAGTTCAGGAACATAATATATATATAAAATAACTGGAATCTATGAGGTGACGTTATACATGTCCTCCTCCTGATTCCCAAGAAAAGAAATCAAGGCATGCCGCGTATACATAAAACGTTTCAGCACTTTGTAGTCTGAAATATGTCCTCCTTTCCTGGAGAACCTCGAAATAAATAAAAAATGACAGCTTCAGGTTATGATCACATCTGCGGCACATGTTCATTTTTCTGTTGTAATGTAGAAACAGAGAAACAAAAAAAGTGTACATCACCAATTTTAATGGTGTCTATCTAGTTTACAATATGGCTTCCTTCATTCCACCAGATGACCTACCACTGCATGCAACAATATGTTGTCCTTTATTTGGGTGGAACCTGCCCCAAAGGCTCCTTACAGAATCGCCACCACAGACGTGAACTTACCCTAAGTGGGTTGTCTCCCACTATACAGTTCATAAAACCAATTTATGAGGTACTTTGTACTATCTGACTGACTGCCTGGCATCCAGCTGAAAAGGATATGTGGGAGGAGCACTGTGAGTTACTGTCAGTCAGCTCTTCTCAACCTATCAGAGCACTGGTGCTGTTTTCAGCACTAATGATTAGAGAACCTGGCTCTCAGAGGTCTCTCCAGAGGCCAGATGTGGGATACAACCTTCCCCAAGGTGGCATTGGCCTGGTCCGCAAACTTCTGATCCACAAAACAGGAATACCAGTGGTGTCATGTCTCATCACGGTGAGGACCCGTTACCTTCAAAGGCTCCATGGTCCGCATGTTGCCGTGAATCTCCTGCATCTGCACACTCATGCCGCAAAAGATAGGACATCCTGTACTTCGCTGCAACATACAGACCACAGAACTACTGAAGTCAATGGGTACAGACCATGATGCCAGGTGCCGGCTGTGTGAATGCCACCTGAAAACGGCACAGTGGGAATTGTTAGCACTCACTAGGTTAACCCATTATGGACATTTTGTTTAAAATACCTGCATCATAAATAATACCATCCAGTAAATGGAATGAAATCCATGTCAGTAGTAAGCAGGAGAGCCATTTGTCTTGGGTGCAGCTGCTAAAGGGGGCTCATCACAACGCCCCCCAACATGATCAGCAGTCAGCTATCTCTCCCATTGGGGGTCAATGGGGTGAGAGGGGAAAGCCACTGCCAGTCTTCAGTTGGCGCAGGCGCACTGAGTGGAGGACGCTCGCTCGCCGCTCCATCCTCGTCACATGTACACCCGGCGCAGGCGCACTGAGGATGGAGCAGCCGAGCGAGCGTCTTCCACTCAGTGCGCCTGCGCCAACTGAAGACCGGCGCGAGTTTTAAAACGCAGACAGGGCCAGTCAGAGGACGAGCGCATTGGCTGGTCCTGTCAATCAACATGAGGAGGGGGCGTCATTATGAATGGAGGATGCGGCTGCTAGCAGCAGGTAGCCGCCCTACCTGCTGCTAGAGAGGTAATTTGCATATTATAAAAGTCAGTTTTTTTATATAACTACTGAACCAAACTGAGTAATAGCCCTATATATTGAGAAATCGCAGCATAAGGATTTTAAGGAGACAAAAAAAAAAAATGAGTTTAGTGGAGAGACAGAAGCCCTTTAAGGGTACTTTCACACTTGCGTTTTTCTTTTCCGGCACTGAGTTCCGTCAAAAGGGCTCAATGCCGGAAGAATCCTGATCAGGATTATCCCTATGCATTCTGAATGGAGAGTAATCCGTTCAGGATGCATCAGGATGTCTTCAGTTCAGTCATTTTGACTGATCAGGCAAAAGATAAAACCGCAGCATGCTACGGTTTTATCTCCGGTCAAAAAAACTGAAGACTTTCCTGAATGCCGGATCCGGCATTTTTTTCCTTAGAAACGTATTAGTGCCGGATATGGCATTCAAAGTACCGGAATGCCGGATCTGTCCTTCCATGCACAGACGGAAAAAAAGGTGAAAAAAATAAAGGCATTTTTCTGACTGATCAGGCATTTTTAAGACTGATCAGGATCCTGATGAGCCTTACAAATGCCATCAGTTGGCATACGATTTGCCGGATCCGGCAGGCAGTTCCGGCGACGGAACTGCTTGCCTGATCACTCTGCCGCAAGTGTGAAAGTAGCCTAATCCATTCATTTCAGGCATGTCCTTGTAGATGTGTAAACTATGGATATTGCTATGTGTGCCCTTCATGACCAACGTCCCATTTTTACAGTATCTGAAAACACATTGCTACAGTCCATGTGCTACAGACTAGCCATCTCTGCATGATCTAAGAAAGGACCATCTGTACACTGAGAGAAAGGAAATTCCAGAATCTGTAATGACGAGAAAATGGAGTCAGTAACGTACACCGCCATCCAAAGCTATAGACATTACTGCTGTGAGTGGAATACTGCGACGACACTATTCACACCTAGACAGGACCTGGTTGGTCGTTTCCCTAGATCTTACAGCTATCTTACCCAAAGTATTATTATCAGCCTCAGATTCTGCAGAGCAAGAGTGAAGGAGCACATTGAATCCAAACCTGGCCTATATCCATACAGAAGACTTGCACTGTACATTGTTAGAACCGTGTTCTGAGACTGCTGGAAATACTACAACCCTCATTTTGCACTACAGTAAAGAGAGACGTTTATTCTGTTAAATCTGGCCAGGTTACTGACCTCTACACCATACACGGGCCATTGCACTCTACACATCCTGCCTTACACCAATACAAAGGTCAACACCAAGGGCACCCCAAACTACCATCAGACAGGCGCCCTAACACCAGGGAGTGCGCCGAGAGAAGAAAGGGTGTGCCCTCTTTTCACTGCACTTGCCCTAGCAAGCAACAGTGTAAGGGTCCATTCACACGACCGTAGGACGTCCCTGTCCGTTTTGCGGCCACAACCGTCGGTTCTGCAATATATGGGCACCGGCCGTGTGAATCCTGTATTACGGATGCGGACCCATTGACTTGAATGGGTCCGCAATCCTCAAGATACGGCACAGGGGCACGGATCGGAAGCCCATGGAAGAACTTCAGTGGGCTTTTTGGTCTGTGCCTCTGCACGGCAAAAGATAGGACACGTCCTATCTTTTGCCAAATATTGCGGATCGTGGACCCATTCAGGTGAATGGGTCCACGCTGCAATACGGGATTTATATGGCTGGTGTCCGTGCAGTGTGAACCACAATTTGCGGTCCACAGCACGGGCATAGGCGGCTTAAGTTCTTGTGAATGTACCCTCAGGAAAGCCAATATGATGGCTTTCTGCAACCAGAGCCACCACTACTCCCATCCTCCACTCCGACTCTTCAGGGGCTTGCTGCACATGGTGTATAGAGAAGAATAGAGAGATGCTGCCCAGGTCGTGGGTTTTGCTGGCTTTGTCATTTTCTATACTATAGTGGTGTTCATTACATGTAAGATGAAGAGGTGGAAATACAGATCCACATTCAAGCGTTTCATGCTCCGTTCATTTCTATCCTGTAAAAATGGCCCCATAGACAAAAACTAAGACTCACTTCTAGCGGCCGTTTAACATAATGCACTTACTTTTGGTCGGGTGTCAACAACATAAAGGAAATCACTTCCCGGATTCGCCTTTTTTATCGCCTGTAACATCTGTTCATCTTCCAGACAGCGAGCACTGAAGCCTGACAGGGGCTGGCTACTTCGACAAATGGAGGCCTACAGGAAAAATATGTATCAAATACAGAACATGAAGACCCCAGTTATGCTTCTCAATGCACCCAACATTTAGCTTTTTATTACTGATTGGTCATGGAATGGTGCTCCTCACATGGAGACTGTAAACTGCATTTGGTATATGCGCTAGTAAAGCTGCCAATGAATATGGGAGTCCTTGCTCACCTGACATATACAGAAAGGTTGTCTTTTTTGCCATATACGAGGTAGGTTGCTGTATATAATTGAGTTGCAGGCTTTTCTATTCAGCAGGATACAGTAAAAAGTATGCTGTGTGATTTTTTTTTTATATAAGAGCTTTTCGGCAATGTATGGCACTATAGGCCTATACAGTGACATATATCACAGCCTTCCATTAGAGGTATACTTCGGGAAATTCTCCCATATGACGGGAGAAGCAGTGGCGGCCATGCGGGGATCAGGTGCGATGTGGGTGTCGGGGAGCTGGGTAAGTATAACCTGTATGAGGTGCCCGGGCATCAGGGGGGTCATTATAGGGGTTGGATAACCCCTTTAATTTAATTTTATGTGTTTATATTGTGTAATGTACCCAGCATAGCTTCGGTATGGATGAGATGGGGTTGACCACCCTGCTTCAGCTCCTAAAAGTTGGGTGTGGATCATGGGTCCGCCTCTAGCTCAGTCTAGTATAGAGTAGAGGAAGAGAAAGGAAGCGTCTACATACGCTCCACTTCAGGACTGGACCAAAGTTACAGTGAATAACCTTCTCCGAGGATTATCCACTGAGTGAAAGACCTCACCATTTCTACAGTACTCCAAAAAGAGGACGAGACAAAGGAAAGAACCAGAATCTGCATGGCCGAGCACTGGAGTCCGTTAGTAAGGTATTTGCTGATTAAAGCTGATAGAAGTTACTGCTGTGAAAGGGACTTTGTTGAGGCATCCTTCACACTTGGACACAACCTGGCCAGTCGTATCTAAAACCCTGTATCCGTTGGAAATTACAGCCACCATTGCAAGAGTAATATTGCCAGCCATACTGTAGATTCTGCAGGGACTTTAAGAAGAAAGAGAGGAAAGAGCACTATAAGTCCCATCCATGCTCCAATCCATACATTGCTATCTGGGAAGCTTTGCACTGTGAATTATTTGGAACTGTGTTCTGATACTGTTGAATGTACTACATCTCCTATTCTGTACTTTAGTAAAGAGAGACATTTGTTTTCTACATCTGGCCTGGTTACTGACTCCAGCACCATACGCCGGCCACTGCATCAACAACAAACCTGTCACATCAAGGGCAACCCAACCACCATCAGGCAGGAGCCCCAACATCGGGGTGCACCTTCCTTTCATTGCCTTGGCCTTAGGGAGCATCAGTGTGAGGATCGTAGGGAGCAACTGTGATGGATACTGTTACAGCCATAGCCACTAACACTCCCATTCTCCCCTCCGCTCCCCCTGGGCTGATTGAGACACAAGGGGAGTTTAAGTAGTCACTAAAACAGAAACACGTCTTCTTTAAAGGGGAAAGTAAAGCCGGACTGAGGGCTATAGCCTAGGGGGAGGCGACCATGACCGGGGGGGGGGGTTTAAGGAGACCCTTGGTGGGGATTGGTGGATTTGTGGGGGATCAGGGAGGAGTTATGGGGTTATGAGAAGATTGCGGCCGGTAAGAGGGGCCATTTTGTTGAGGAGGAACAACTGGAAACAACTACTCACCGAGATGGAGGCATTGCTGGCAGAGTTGCAGGCGGCAAAGGCGGAGCGTGGGGAGGGATGGCTCCAGGAGCGGGTGCAGGAGCTGCTGAGAGGGACGGCGGATGTGCCTGTCTTGCCTCCGCCCACGGCGGTCTATTCCGCCAGCGCGCCTTAGCCCAGACAGCGGACCCCCTCGGGCTCAGCGCCGGAGCCCCAACAGGGACCCTCCACGCCTGCAGGCGGCGGGCCCCATTCCTCCCCGCACGCCCAGGCGTGGGAGGAATCCGGTTAGTAGGCGGAGCCCCCATGCAGGCCGTGCCAGGTCTGCCCGGCCAGTGTCGCAGCGCAGGGAGTCGGGAGCAGGTTCGACGGGCTCAGTCATGGAAGATGTGGCTGGGGCCTCTCAGCGCGCAGGGGGAGGAGAAGATGGCGGAGCTGCTGCAGGAGGCAGCAGGCTCTGGTCCAGGACCGCCGGGATGCAAGAGGGGGTTGGCTCCGCCTCCCCTGAAGATGCAGGAGAAGATGTGCCGGCCGACGTTCCTGGCTCCAGCCTAGCCAGGGGACACATAGGAGAGGTCTGTCCAGGAGGACCTGCGCAGAGGACCGGTCGGGAAGCAGGATCTGCGGCTGGTGGGGTCACAGCACCCATGCAGCCAGGTGAGCAGCAGTGGGGACCTTTAGTGCAGTGGGGTGCTAGCTTAGCGGCGGGGGGAGGGGGGCCCTAGACAGAACTGAGTAAAGGTTTGGGACAGTTGTTGGGGGGGTTAGCCATGTTTGGTAGCAGGATGGGGCTTGGGGGGGCTCTGGTGGCGTTGGGGGCGCTGGGCCGGCGGTGTCGGGTGTGCAGGCCAGCACGGTGTCGGTTCAGACGCAGGCGGGGTGCTCAGGGCAGGAAGATGCGACGCGGTTGGACGACAGGGCGAAAGGGGAGGTATATGTATGTTTGAGGGTCCCCTGGGGGCGCATCTTAAGCAGGAGGTGAGGGACAAAATATGGAAAGGAAAGTATGTAGATATTTTTTCCTTGCTCCCTTTGGAGAAGTTTAACTTAGATAAAGTTCAGAAGGACAGGAGCAAGAATGAGGACGAGGAAAAGCGCAGGCACGGGTTTATACCGAGGTCATTTGCAAACTGGTTACAGGCGTTTGCGATACTGGCGAGCGTAATAGGGGAAAAAGAGCCGGAATTTGCTACCTGAATGCCATTGCGGAAGCGTATAGGGTATATGGGGTTTTAGCGTGGCTGCGATATGATGAGCAATTCAGGCAGCGGAAGGCAGTGCGTCTGGGTATCAGATGGGATCACAAGGATATTGCCTTGTGGTTAAAAGTGACAGCACCGGTTAGATCAGGACAGTCCTTTCGGGGGGAGGCCGGGGGCAGAGGGCAGTCGGGTTTTGCGGCAGCTTCCGCAAAAGGACTGTGCTTCCTGTTCAATGAGGGTGGATGTAAGTTTGGGGCCAAGTGCAAGTTTAGGCATGAATGCTCCAACTGCGGGGGCTTACACGGGGCTGCACGGTGCTTTAGGAGCAGTAGGCAAAAAGGCGGAGAGGGGGCTGGAAAAGGAGGAGACGCCGGTTCGTCAGGAAAAGATGGAGCCGTATCTCGATAGGTATCCTGACAGGAAGGCCGCGGAGATATTAGGGGAGGGATTTGCGTTGGGTTTTCGGATCCCGTTTGTTCCGTCTGGCGCTAGGTTAGTTACAAAAAATTTGCGTTCGGCAATTGAGCACCCGGGGGTGGTTACGGAAAAGTTGGAAAAAGAGGTTAGACTAGGTAGGATGGCTGGCCCTTTTGCGGGGCCCCCCTTGTTGGACTTGCGTGTGTCCCCGTTGGGGGTGGTCCCAAAAAAGGGAACGTCGATTAATGACGGCATTGACCCGGCCTTATGCTCGGTGGTCTATACGTCGTTTGACGCGGCAGTGGCATGGGTGAGGCGGTTCGGTCGGGGAGCGCTAATGGCGAAGACCGATATCGAGGCGGCGTTTAGGCTTTTGCCGGTACATCCTGATAGTCTGCACGTATTGGGCTGTTTTGGGGATTTTTTTTTTTTGTGGATCGGTGTTTACCGATGGGCTGTTCATTGTCCTGCGCATATTTTGAGATGTTTAGTTCCTTTTTGGAGTGGGCGGTTAGGGATTCGTCTGGGTGTGATTCGGTTATCCACTACCTTGACGATTTTCTTTGTGTCGGCCCTAAAGAGTCAAGGGTTTGTTTGGTTTCGTTGCATATGTTAGAGAATTGTTTGGGGTTCCTTTAGCTAGTTGAGCTTTCTCGGGATAGAGATTGATTCTGAACACATGGAATGTAGGCTTCCTCTGGATAAGTTAGTGGACTTGAAACAGGAAGTGGCACGGGCAGGGCGGTTACAAAAAATTCAGTTGCGGGAGCTTCAGTCGCTTCTGGGAAAGCTTAATTTCGCGTGTCAAATTATGCCCATGGGCAGGATTTTCAGCAGACGGTTGGCGGGCCGACGGCAGGGGTTCAGGCGCCCCATCATTTCATTAGGTTGGGGCGGGAGCTAAAGGGGGACTTGTTGGTTTGGGGCGCATTTCTGGAAAAATATAATGGCCGTTCCTTGTTCATGGACGAGATGGTGGATTCGTTCGATTTTGACCTGTTTCCAGATGCGGCGGGGGGTTGTGATTTTGCGGTTTATTGTGCGGGGGAATGGTGTGCAGGGAAATGGCCGGACAGTTGGGTTCTGAGGGGTTGGGTTAAAAATTTGGCGTTGCTAGAACTGTTCCCGATAGTGGTGGCGGTGATCTTGTGGGGGCGGGTGTTTAAGAATAAGAAAATCCGGTTCCACTGCGACAACTTGGGGGTAGTGCAAGCAATTAATGGTTTGTCGGCCTCGTCGTCATTGGTAGTTCGGCTGTTGCAGAAGTTGGTGTTGGAGTGTTTGTCAATTAACGCATGGGTAGTGGCGGTTCATGTGCCTGGGGTTGACAACTGCATTGCTGATGCTCTTTCTCGTTCGCAGTGGGACCGTTTCCGTCAGCTGGCTCCGGGGGCAGCGGAAGTGGGGCTGGAGTGTCCAACCTGTCTTTGGGAAGTGCTGGAGTTACAGTAACGGGTCTTATCCGGTCCTCATTGGCGCCTGGTACGTGGGAGTTGTATTCGAAAGCTTGGCATCGGTGGGAGGAGTGGACGGGTAGCTTAGGGGCTGGGGAGAGGGATGGGGAGATTGCTCTGCTGTTGTTTATAGGCCACTGTAGGGATGAGGGTTGGTCTGTCGCGAAAATGAATGGCTGTATGGCGGGGTTAGTTGTTTTTGGTTTTCGGGTCAGAAAGTTAGTGGATTTGACAAAGTCATTCTTGGTAGCGAGGGCTTTGAAGGGTTGGCGCCGGGAAAAGGGGGGAGGTGATGATCGGCGGCCTGTATCTTTCACATTACTGTTGCAGTTAGGTGAACAGTTGGACGGGGTCTGTAGTTCACTGAGGGAGGCGCGGTTATTTCGCTTGGCTTTCTCGTTGGCGTTTTTTGGGGCGTTGCGGTTAGGGGAGTTAGTTTGTCCCTCGGGTCATAGAGTGGGAGGTTTATTGAGAGATGATGTTGATGTTTTTTCGGACAGGGTAGAATTTGTTATTAGACGATCAAAAACGGACGTGGAAGGGAGAGGTCGCAGAGTAGTGTTGTTTGAGATTCCGGACTGTTTAATGTGTCCGGTGCGTTGCATGAGGGCATATTGTCCGGACGTGGGAACGGGGTTGGCTCCGTTGTTGGTTCATCAGGATGGGTCGTTTCGCTCGCGTTATCAGTTTACAGCTGTGTTTAGACGGTGTTTGGGTCAAATAGGAATGGGGGGGAAGGGGTACTCGGGCCATTCATTTAGAATAGGGGCGGCAACCGAGGCTGCCAGATGGGGTTTGGGGGATGACGTTATCAGGAGGATAGGGAGGTGGGAATCTGTACGGTTCCGGTCATACGTCCGGCCAGAAAGGTTGTGAGGTGGGGGGAGTAATCTTAAAGAGGACCTTTCCCTAGAATAAAAAATCTAAACTAACTATACAGACATGGAGAGCGGTGCCCAGGGATCTCCCTGCACTTACTATTATCCCTGGGTGCCGCTCCGTTTGCCCGGTATAGGCTCCGGTATCTTCATATGTTAGGCTCCACCCAGTGGAACCTGCCGGCGTCTCCTTCTCCCATGCTGTAGCGCTGGCCAATCGCAGCGCTCAGCTCATAGCCTGAGAGAAAAAAAAACCTCTCAGGCTATAAACTGAGCGCTGCGATTGGCCAGCGCTACAGCATGGGAGAAGGACTCAGGTGCTCTCAGGGCAGCAGCTTGGTTTCGCTCGGGAGGTGGCGGTGGTGAGATGGATAGGTCGGCATGATATGGAGCGAGGTTTTACCGGAATTTCACAGGTATGTCAAGCAAGATAGGGCCCCGGACATATTAGTCTTGCATGTAGGAGGGAATGATTTGGCTGCCCGGCCGTTTAGGGAGCTCATACGGGACGTGAAATTTGACTTGCTGCGATTATGGGCGATGTTTCCAAAGATGGTAACGGTCTGGTCGGACATCGTCCGAGAACGGTGTGGCGAGGGGCGCGTTCAGTTGACGGTATTACCAAGGCCAGAGTGAAAGTTAATAGGGCTATTTGCAGGTTTATGTCTAGGAATGGGGCCTTGTCGATTCGACACAGGGAGCTTGAGAAAGGAGTTGGGGGGTTTTGGCGTAGTGACGGGGTACATCTTAATGCTCTGGGTTTGGACATGTGGTGCTTAGCGTTGCAGGAGGGAATGGAGATTTCTGTGCGTGTGTGGAGGGACGCACAGGCTTAAGGGGTCAAGCCGGTGCGTCTGTGGCGATGGGAGGTCCTTAGAGTTGGTGAGTTTATCAGGTGATGAGGATGGGAGGGCCCCACGGTGGGGGCTGGACTCCCATTGGTTGGTGGGCGGCTGTGGCTGAATTGTTGGGGTAAGCCAGCAGGGGTGCCTCCGAGCCAGCGGTCAAAGGCTGGAGGAAAGTTGGCTCACCCCAATATGGTTATTCAGTGGTTTTGGGGCTTCAAGGACCTCCCCCCCTGGGACTGAACATTTGGTACAGGTTAATAATGTTGGTATTAGAAAAAGGTTATTTTTGTATGTTTGTTAATAAAAGTCTGTGTCATTATTGAGTTAAGGTGGGGATACTAAGAATATAATGGGGTGGGCGAGTTAGGGTAAAGGGGGGTGAAGGGTCGAGTGAAAATAACCAGTACCCCCGTCATGTGTCATCAGAAAAATTTTTAAGAATTTCTGGAGACGTTATTTTTAATTTTCCATGTCAATATCTATATTTAAACAAAAATATAAAACCTTGCATTTTTTGCACTGGCCACTAAGCCTAATAATAGGCGCCACTTCTTCATGCAGTCTAAAATAACGGATCTCAGAAAGAAATGTCTAAAACAGATGCAAATTATGCATAACTGAGCATAACGGATGCTTAAAGGGAACCTGTCACCAGTTTTATGGTGTCCTAACTAAGGCCAACATAAATAAGTGACTGATTCTCTTAGCAAAATGCTGGGTCACTTTCTTTAATTGACCCAGTCAATCTACCAACATCTTGTATTGAAAAGCTCCAGCTGATAATGATGAGTCCTGAATATTCATGAGCTCCTGACTCTCCCCGCCTACCTGCTGCTGAATGACAGTTATTTTCCATATGAACCAGCAGCAGGTGGGAAGGGGAGTGGCTATAGCTCTGAATTAAATATACGCTGGACTCAATGACATCACGCTGGACTCAAATCAGCTCATTAGCATGCGGCATGTGGCATCTTTGTGTGTATATTATGAGGTAACCATCTGTCACATCAGTAAGTGAATACATCTAAGGTACTTTTTAGTAGTTAATGATTGTATATAATTAGTTACATTATAATCAAATATCCACATGACAGGTTCCCTTTAAAATACAGGATCGTTTTTTTTATTATTTTTCTGCTCTTCTGACGGCCTAATAGACACAGAGGAACATATCATCATTCTGATAAAATTTGGGACCTTTGGCTTATCCGATTGCTCTGTAACACTGCAGTATAATGCCCTGTATTGTCTTATACTTACATTGTTATCCTGGTAATAGTAGGACAGAGTGGGAAATCGTCCTCGGCTCCTGAATTTAGAGCTCCCAACAATGATTGGCACACTGGCAGGTTTAGGTACATAAAGGTCTGTTGGATACGTATCACAAACCTGAAAGAAATTAATTTGATTCTTCAATGCATCTTACAGTTAGGATTCAATTATATATATAGAACTATTAGACTTTATTGTTTTACACTGTTCATATCCCAGATAAACCATGCAAAGGCTTGACATATACGAAATACAATTATTCTGTGCTTAGCAATTTCAATCAGTTCCCTTAAAAATTTAATAGAGTAGTACACATGTATGACCGTCTCTCCAAATGGGAACCCCTGTTTTTGTGATGGGGGTGCCAGTGGTCAGACCCTAGAGATCATACATCTATCATCTACATCCCCCTCCCCCTTTAAGATCTCATGTTAAAGGATCACTGTCATAATTATTTTTTATTTTTTGCTAAACTGTAGGGCAAGTGATAGATAACAATTTTGCAATAGACTTTATTTAGCCAAAACGTTTATTTTTGGTAGAAAACTGGGGCTGAAATGGCCCTTAGCAGCACTCTTCAAAAGAGCGTTGCTAAGGGCCATCCATCTCCTATTAAAAAAGGGGAGACGGGCTGTGCAGACGCTGTGCTTCTGCCTCCCGTGCTTCCCGCGGAGCCGGCGGCTGCTTCATGAATTATTATCACAGGGATCGCAGGTCAGTGAATGTAACAGAGCATTAGATTGCATAGAAAGGGGGAATATAAATGTAATTTTAACTCCTAAGACTCCTGTGCCCAGCCTTCTGTCTCCCAGGGAAGCACGGGAGGCAGAAGCACAGCGTCTGCACAGACCGTCTCCCCTTTTCTAATAGGAGACGGATGGCCCTTAGCAACGCTCTTTTGAAGAGTGCTGCTAAGAGCCATTTCAGCCCCAGTTTTCTACCAAAAATAAACGTTTTGGATAAATAAAGTCTATTGCAAAATTGTTACCTATCACTTGCCCTACACTTTAGCAAAATAAAATAAAAAAATATGACAGTTATCCTTTAACTTTCGACCTAACCCATTGATTTAGACAGGACTGGCCAACCACCTAGTGCGTATGATGGATGTCCTAATGTCCTGACTCTCTCCTGACATCTGAAAAATTGGACATGTTGGATTTCCACACACCTGATCCTTTGTTCTTATAGGAGATAAGCTGCTTATTAATGAGCATGCATGTGGATGGGGGTGGAAAGGAATGGTTGTCAGCTGAACAAGTGCTTTGGCAACAGCTATCTGAGATGTACGGCCTCCTTTATCCTCTGCAGATGAGCAGTTCTGGGGAACGGTGGGTAGATCCATAGTCAGCTATTTTGGAGGCTATGACTCATAGCGTATGAGCAATTGTCATCTGCACCTGATGCCGAGGCGTACATAACAGTTTTTATCGCAGTCTCTCGCAGTTACACCACTGCGTCTTTGCACTCGCTTATATTAGTTATGTAGAGGTAGGTATCAGTACTCTGGGGGAGGTTTTTCAACACGACAGCCCAAATTCACCACAGGAACAAGCCAACCCAGGCGCTCGGAAACCATGAGACAATAAAATGCAGGAAGCAGATGCATTTTCTATGAAAAGTCATTTCTTTCCCATCAAAGAGGTCAAATATCGGTAGGACCTTCTATCTAGTGCCACTGGTACCCAGCTTTTTATTCCCTCTGTCCTGATATACGGTATATGATTACAGATGCTAGAGGATAGTCTTTACTTACACGATAGTCCCGATTAACATCACTGAGCTGCCACAGGCTTTTGGGTACCCCCATTCGGATGTATTCCTCTTTCAAGTCAATTAGCTTCCAGCCTTCCTCCCGCTCAGCCTTGTCCAATTTTGGGTTGAAAGAAAAGCAATACAGCTCCTCATACTTGACTAGGAACCGAGAGAACATAAGAGATATTAAAGCAACAGAAATGTGAATAATAAAGTAATATAAAACATATCATATCCCACTATATTAATATAAAAAATGCTACAGAAAAGTGCAGAATATCATTTAGAATAAGATGCCTACAGTGCAACGCTCATTACTCCAATCATCACAGCAAAATGCTGATACAACATATCAAAGAGTTTGATAAAAGCACAAAATACAATGACTACAGGTTATAAACACGACAGGAATAAGGAGCGTTCTGGCCAGTGTCCCATATAGAGACACCAGTCATGTCACTAAATCCTCCCATTACACTATAGAAGACTTTATTCTCATCAGGACCTAGTATATTCTCCCACTATACAAATATCAAGTGCAAGATGAGGTTGTTACACTGAGGAAACCTGTTCCTTGATAAACACAACTAGAGCTTTTTTTGGTTCTTCTAAGACATCAGTATAAGCAGTGATTTATATGGCGGTATGTGTAGCATCACTTCTTAGAACATGTACATTAGTATGCCAGGACCATTCAGGGTCATGAGATTGACTTTCCCACTGTTTGCTGCTATCACGGATAAGGCTGCAACGATTACTCGATTAAATCAAGTAACTCGACACAAAAAAATCCTTGATGCTAATTTTTTGCAAGGATTCATTTGTGTCATGTGACCGTGGACTGTAAGTGAAGCGCTTGCTATTACTCACGCTCCGTGGTTCCTCGCCAACCCGCACCACGCTGCACTGTATCCTGACACATCGTCAGGACGTAAGCGCACACTATGACCTGACGCTGTGGGACATCAGGATAACAGTGTAGCGCGGGAAGAAGAAGAGGCTCAAAAGCTGTGGAGTGTCAGCGGCGCCCCTACAGGAAAGGTAAGTATTAAACTGGTGCTGGGGACTCATGGCTAGGAGTGGAGGGCACGGATGACTGATGGCATGGGGGGGTGATGGCACAGAGGACTGATGGCATGGGGGGGGGTCACAGAGTTCTGATGGCATGGGGGGGTGATGGCACAAAGTACTGATGGCATGGGGAGTAATGGCACAGAGTACTGATGGAATGGGGGGTGATGGCACAGAGTACTGATGGAATGGGGGGTGATGGCACAGAGTATTGATGGCATGGGGGGTGACAGCACAGAGGACTGATGGCATGGGAGGTGATGGCACAGAGTACTGATGGCATGGGGGGTAATGGCACAGAGGACTGATGGAATGGGGGGTGATGGCACAGAGTTCTGATGGAATGGGGGGTGATGGCACAGAGTACTGATGGAATGGGGGGTGATGGCACAGAGTTCTGATGGCATGGGGAGGTAATGGCACAGAGGACTGATGGCATGGGGGGTGATGGCACAGAGGACTGATGGCATGGGGGGTGATGGCACAGAGGACTGATGGCATGGGGGGCTGATGGCACGGTACTTGTGGCATGGGGGGTGATGGCACAGAGTACTGATGGCATGGGGGTGATAGCACAGAGTACTGATGGCATGGGGGGTGATGCCACAGAGGACTGATGGCATGGGGGTGATGGCACAGAGGACTGATGGCATGGGGGGTGATGGCACAGAGTACTGATGGCATGGTCTGTGACGGCACAAAGGACTGATGGCATGGAGGGTGATGGCACAGAGTTCTGATGGAATGGGGGGTGATGGCACAGAATACTGATGGAATGGGGGGTGATGGCACAGAGTTCTGATGGCATGGAGAGGTAATGGCACAGAGGACTGATGGCATGGGGGGTGATGGCACAGAGGACTGATGGCATGGGGGTTGATGGCACGGAGGACTGATGGCATGGGGGGGCTGATGGCACGGTACTTGTGGCATGGGGGGTGATGGCACAGAGTACTGATGGCATGGGGGGGTGATAGCACAGAGTACTGATGGCATGGGGGGTGATGGCACAGAGGACTGATGGCATGGGGGTGATGGCACAGAAGACTGATGGCATGGGGGGTGATGGGACAGAGGACTGATGGCATGGGGGGTGATGGCACAGAGTACTGATGGAATGGGGGGGCTGATGGCATGGGGGTGATGGCACAGAGTACTGAAGACATTGGGGGTATGGCACAGAGGACTGATGGCATAGGGGAGCTGATGGAACTGGGGGAGCTGATGGCGCTGAGGACTGATGGCAGGGGGGTCTAATGATGACATGGGGGTCTGATGACTTTTAATAAAAGAAAATGTTATTTTAATTAGTTTTTTTCTCATTGGAATACTTAATATTAATTGTTGGATTAATTGATAGAATGCTTGATTACTAAAATAATCGATAGCTGCAGCCCTAATCACGGACTTAGTGCTGAATCCTCCCACCAATAACCCTCTTAGGTGGTGCTCTATCTAGCAGTTCACATGGCACTCACCGGAGGGTTCACATCTCGTTATTCCATAACACAGGTACACGAAGACATGGGCATATTGGCGACGGCCGATTCGTGCTGGTGTGCACTTTGTCTGGCCATTGTTGAAATGAAATGGGTTGTACCAAGGCTGACACATCATCTATCCACAGAATACGTCCTAAGTATCTGGTTGGTGGGAGTCTGACCATTGTGACCCCCCACCATCATGAAATCAGTGGTCCTCTCTCTCATAGGGATTGAATGGAGTGGCACTGCACCTACTCCACACATGCCCCTGTTCTCGTGACCAGTGAGGGTCCTAGTGGTTAGACCGTCAGTGATGAAGTACAGGACAGGTGACACATGTTACTCCTAGTACAACCCCTTAAAAGTGGATACCAGTACATTTTAGAGAGACACAGATTTATCTCATCATATATTGGGTCATCGTCCACCAGAAAATCTACGGTAAGCTCAGAGAAAAGCGGCACAAATTAAGATAAGCGTGTGAGGCCTGCTGGCACCACTCACTCCTTATGCCTTTTGGAAATAATTTCATCTTCAACTTGCTTCATTGTTCACAGTAACAGTCATTTTGACCAGGGGTGCCCAAACTTCTGCAGATCATATCGCCATGCGGCAGACTGATATTGTATCTAGTGATAAACTATTAGCCGTCCTTGCCCTGTGGTCCTCGGAGGACTCTAGGTAGTACTGTCCACGGTTTGTGATGGTGTACGGGGGCCATATGATGCTGTAAATATCACCCATGGTATTTCTATGGTCATTTGCATTGTGATCATAGGTGGAATATTAATACTGTGGTCACATGCACTGTCCTTTTCTGTTTTTACACTTGTGTTTTGTACAGTCAATAAAATAGCATTCTGGTGCCATATAAGCTTCATAATAAATCAGAATTCTCCAACATCCTTTGTCAGACAGCCATTGCCATCCTCTCCCTATAAATACAAGTAATATCTGTGGTGATGGTTGTCTACAGGAAAGCACAAAGCTGGAAGTGTGATAATCCCAAAGGGGTCCTACTGGAATGAATTAAAATGGCCACCAACAACCTGTCCTAGAATGTGTGTAAGACTGGTTGCTTCCACTTTCACAGCTGCCTAGGGGGGGTGTCTTTACACTGCTCTACACTAGATGGTAATGGTGTGATCCTGTCTGTGACCAATGCATAGTATATGCAAGTGCCGGGGCCTAGTGTGTAGTGAGGTCCTGCCCTCTCACCCCCCAGGGAGCTCTGGAGTGGAGGCAACCAGTCCTGCTCTCATTCTAGGACAGCTTGCTGGCGGCCATTTTAAATGATTCCCTGAGAAACCCTAAAGTGTCAGTCATTTTGCCTTGATAGTTTTATAATGGAGGACTGACAATCCTCGCACATACTAGATTGTTAGTGGATGCTCCAACTTTTAGATGTCCCTATGGACATTCGACTGTTGAGGGATCCCTTAAAATTAATGGATATTCCAACAAAACTGTAATTCCTATGGAAAGTTTAAAGAGGAGCAGTCACCTCTCCTGACATGTCTGTTTTAGTAACTGCCTGCATCTTCCCATGTAATAACTATTCTGTAGCATCTATTCGTATAACTGTACGCTAAGTTATGAATAACTGGGTGTTACCAGAGGGCGTGTGTCCCTGCACAGTCTGACACTATCCAATCAGCGCTGCCAGCGTCAGGGACACGCTCCCAACTGCTAACACCAAGTTGGACCCTTGTTCATAAACTTCTAGAAGGAAAACTAGAGGAACGGCACTATAATCATAAGAAAAGATATTCCAGCTTTGTTATTTAATGAGGAATACAACTATTTACCAAGAATAGGCAGGAGAGGTGACAGGACCACGGAAAACTGTAGTGAGGTGTCAGTTCTTCATATCAGCACAGGAAGAGTTATCCACACTACAAAACTATCTGTATGGGTTTGTTTCATCCTCTGTTCATACAATACCTGGCCGGGAGAGTCTGGCTAGAGATAAGTAGATATCATGGCAGTCTCTTTCCTGAGGGATGATGAGCTGTAGAATCTGGAAGTTCTTGCAGCGGAGGAGTAAGGGGCAACCTGAAGCAGTCGTCGCTTGTTTCTCAATGGCAGAGATCAGACTGTGAAGAATCTATAAATATATATCACAGCAAACCTGTTATAAGACGTCTTCTGCGCGCTGATAGGGGTGACACAAGGAAACACAAGAGGAAGAAGCAGAAAGCTATGGAAAGCAGGAGCATAATGGCTGAGGCTTATTACTGGGAATGCGTTTGTGATGCGGCCATGCTGCGGACGCCAATTAAACTAATTAGGACCGCACTATATAGTCCTTCTGTATTGGGCCGCTGCTCTGCCCTGGCAGCGGCCTGATGCTTGAAGGGTTAATCCCCCCTCCTTTATAGATGGGCGAGCGGTGGCGATGCCCCCCTCCCCCCCCCCCCAGGATGGCAGAGCGCACACAACACCCCCGCCCACCCCTTCAAGATGCAGAGCGTCCAGCTCCCCCGCCCCCCCCCTTCCTTTTAAGATGGCAGAGCGTGCAGCATCCCCCCTCCCTATCAGGATGGCAGAGCGGCAGCAGGGCAGTGTTAGTGTAATGTACAGCTGACACTCTGCTTGAAACGGCCGACATGCTGGCACCGATGTCGGCCATATAACCCCTTCCATTCCGCGAACATTAGGGACCGCTGTATGGAGGGGCTAACCATCGGGCCACTGCTCTGCTGTGGCAGCGGCCCGATGCTTGAAGGGTAAACTGAGGGAGGGAGCTCCCTCCCCCATCAGGCCGCTGCGCTGTGGCAGCATCCTGATAGTTACCATGGCAACCAGATGCCTTCAAAGGCATCCGGCTTGCCATGGTATATCTGAGCCTGATCAGGCTTGAGTTCAATACACTGCAGTACACTATACAGTATACTGAAGTGTATTGTAGAGGCATCAGACCCACTGGATATTCAAGAACCAAGTGTCTCTGGGTCCATAAAAAGTAAAAAAAAAATAGGGTAAAATTTTTTATAAATAAATAAATAAAAAAATCTTATATCCACACATACTTGGTTAACAATGTAAAAATATAAAACACTAAACATGTTTGGTATCGCCGCGTCCATAAGGACCTGATCTATAAAAGGATCATGTTACTTTTACCACACAGTGAACACCATTAAAAAAAAAGAAAAACTATGATGGAATTGTAATTCTGCCCACCGCACTTCCCAAAAAATTGTATAAAAAGTGATCAAAAAAGTCATATGTACCCAAAATTAGTACCAATCAAACCGTGACGTCATCCCGCAAAAATGAGCCCCTACATAAGTCAATCGTCCAAAAAATAAAAAAAATATGGCTTTTAGAAAATGGAGACATAAAAACATGATATTGTTTAAAATAAAGTTTAAAAAAATGCACATATTAGGTATGTTCTATAAAAAAAAGTATGTGATCCAAGCCATCTGGTGAACACCATAAAAAAAATTAAAAAAAATGTGCCAAAAATTTATTTTTTTATCACCATGCATCACAAAACGTTTAATACCAAGCGATCAAAAAGTCATATGTGCCCCATAATGGTACCAATCAAACCATCATCTCATCCTGCAAAAAATGAGATCCTACCTAAGACAATCGCCCAAAAAAAATAAAAAATATGGCTGTCAGAAAATGGAAACACCAAAACGTGATTTTTTTCAAAAATATTTTTATTGTGTAAAAATAAAACAGACAAAAATAAAACAGTATCGCCGCGCCATTACTATGTGCTCTATAAAAATGTCACATTATCTACTTTGTCAGGTGAACATTGTAAAAAACAAATAATAAAAACTGTGCCAGAACAGCCATTTTTTGGTTACCTTGCCTTGCAAAAAAAGTAATATATATATCACGCAATGCACAACTACGGTACCTCTGGCAAAAGATTTATATACTGCAGGAATAGCCCTAATATATAACAATGGCAGCACATCAGGCCAAATATCAATATGGAGGTGCAGGCCAATGGATCCGGCAACAAATCCAGGACAATATAAGAATTTAAAAAAATTGTAGCACTCTCACAAAAAATGAGTGAAAAGAAAAACACTTTATTCACCCCTGTGGTCGCAACTAGGGATGAGCGAACTTGTGTTTCAAGTTTGGCATACAAGGTTCAGGTTCGGGTTATGTAAGAATTCCGTTATGGATTCTGCTACCACGGACCATAACTAAGGGTCCATTCACACGTCCACATAAGGGGTCCGTATCTGTTCCGTAATTTTGCGGAAGGGGTGCGGACCCATTCATTTTCAATGGGGCTGCAAAAGTTGCGGACAGCACACCATGTGCTGTCTGCAGCCGCACTTCCGTTCCGCGGCCCCGCAAAATAAATGTGGAAAGCACATGGGCCGGTGTTCGTGTTTGGTGAATCTGCAATTTGCAGACGTGTGAATGGACCCTTATGGTCCGTGGTAGCGGAATCCATAACAGGATTCTTAGATAACCTGAACCTTGTACGCCGAACTTGAAACACAAGTTCTCTCAACACTAGTCACAACATTTTAGCTCATAGGTTGAAAAAACACTCTGTGAATGAGCTGAAAACATTGTAACCACAGGGGTGAATAAAGTGTTTTAGAGTGCGGACATTTTTTTCAAACTGCTGTAAAGTAGAACTGGCATAGTTGCCCATAGCAACCAATCAGAATCCACCTTTCATTTTTCACAGCTCCTTTGGGAAAAGAAAGGTGGAATCTGATTGGCTGCTATGGGCAACTAAGCCAGTTTTCCTTTGCACCAGTTTTGATAAATCTCCCCCACTGTGTACTTCTATGTGTCGTCACACTGTACTAATCTGTGTGGGAAAAGTGACTGCTTACTGTGCGTACTGCACACAATACTGAGTGCAGTTAGTGAGAGCTGTTAGTAATGAGATCTATATCTTGCTATAACGCCTGGTTCTGACTGTAGATTAACGTTACCAGCAGAAATATCTATTGTGTCTACAAAAAATGGACTTTCTACAGAATGGAAAGTGAGAAATAGATCTGCTGATTACAGGCAGCCTATATGTAAGTGGCTGATAGCTGTGTTATGTAACAGGATGTGGGGGCGGGGCAGAAGAGCTTGTGCTGTGCATGTGAAATCCACAGGAATGCCCACAGATCCTCACAGGGAGATGACAGCACTGAGCAAAACTCATATCAGAGCATTTCTGAGTGCATGTGAAGCAAAGCTGATACCAGTAAACAAACAAGTGCAATTTTATTATGTGCTGCATTACAGTAAGATATGGGTTATTGATTTTTACTGCACAAAGGTGTCCATAGCCTTTAACCTTTTAAGGACATATGACGTACCGGTATGGCATGATGTCCTGGTACTTAAGGACACATGACGTACCGGTACATCATGTATAGTTCCGATCACCGCTGCCCGGCGGGCGGTGATCGGAACAAGGTGCCTGCTCAAATCATTGAGCAGGCACCTTGGGACAATGCGCAGGGGGGTCCCGTGACCCCCCCGTATCGGCAATACAGACCTGCGGTTTGCGGCTTCTACGGGGTGTTGCGGCGGTGATCGGAGATGCCATCTGGTTCTCGTGCGGCTGTAAGGGGGACACGATGGCATGGAAGCCAGTGCAATGCCTTCCTTAGGCATCGGCGCTGCCTTCCGGTGACGAGCCTGTGAGATCCAGCCCCCTGGATCTCACAGGTAGGAAGCTGTATGAGTAATACACACTGTATTACTCATACAGCCAATGCATTCCAATACAGAAGTATTGGAATGCATTGTAAAGGGGATCAGACCCCCAAAAGTTGAAGTCCCAAAGTGGGACAAAAAATAAAGTGAAAAAATAAAGTTGAAAAAATAATGCTTTCCCCCCAAAAAATTAAAAGTTTCAAGTAAAAAAAAAACAAAAAACGTAATTTCCCCCAAATAAAGTAAAAAAAAATTTGGAAAAAAATAGGGGGGAAAAAAAGTTGACATATTAGGTATCGCCGCGTCCGTATCGACCGGCTCTATAAACATATCACATGACCTAACCCCTCAGATGAACACCGTAAAAAAAAAAAATTGCTAAATAAACTATTTTTTTGTCACCTTACATCACAAAAAGCGATCAAAAAGGCGTATGCCCACCAAAATATCGCCGCATCCGTAATAACCTTCTCTATGAAAATATCACATGACCTCACCCCTCAGATGAACACTGTAAAAAAATTAAAAAAAAGTGTAAAAAAAAGTTTTTTTGTCACCTTACATCACAAAAAGTGTAATAGCAAGCGATCAAAAAGTCATATGCACCCCAAAATAGTGCCGTAATCTCATCCCGCAAAAAATGAGACCCTACCTAAGATAGGGTACTTTTACACTAGCGTTTTTCTTTTCCGGCATAGAGTTCCGTCACAGGGGCTCTATTCCGGAAAAGAACTGATCAGTTTTATCCCCATGCATTCTGAATGGAGAGTAATCCATTCAGGATGCATCAGGATGTCTTCAGTTCAGTCTTTTTGACTGATCAGGCAAAAGAGAAAACCGTAGCATGCTACGGTTTTATCTCCGGCGAAAAAAACTGAAGACTTGCCTGAATGCCGGATCCGGCATTTTTTCCCATAGGAATGTATTAGTGCCAGATCCGGCATTCAGAATACCGGAATCCCGGATCCGTCCTTCCGGTCTGCGCATGCGCAGACTGAAAAAAAGGTGAGGAAAATAAATGCCGGATCCGTTTTGCCAGATAACACCAGAAAGACGGATCCGGCATTTTCGACTGATCAGGCATTTTTAAGACTGATAAGAATCCTGATCAGTCTTACTAATGCCATCAGTTGGCATACGTTTTGCCCGATCCGGCAGGCAGTTCCGGTGTCGGAACTGCTTGGCGGATCTCTCTGCCGCAAGTGTGAAAGTACCCATAATCGCCTAAAAACTGAAAAAACTATGGCTCTCAGAATATGGAGACACTAAAACATGATTTTTTTTTGTTTCAAAAATGATATTATTGTGTAAAACTTACATAAATAAAAAAAGTATACATATTAGGTATCGCCACGTCCATAATAACCTGCTCTATAAAAATATCACCTGACCTAACCCCTCAGATGAACTCCGTAATTTTAATTTTTTTAAATGTTGTGAAAAAAGGAATTTTTTGTCACCTTGGATCACAAAAAGTGTAATAGCAAGCAATCAAAAAGTCATACGCACCCCAAAATAGTGCCAATCAAACCGTCATCTCATCCCGCAAAAATCATACCCTACCCAAGATTATCACCCAAAAACTGAAAAAACTATGGCTCTCAGACTATGGAGACACTAAAACATGATTTTTTTTGTTTCAAAAATGAAATCATTGTGTAAAACTTACATAAATAAAAAAATTGTATACATATTAGGTATTGCCGCGTCCGTGACAACCTGCTCTATAAAAATACCACATGATCTAACCTGTCGGGATGAATGTTTTAAATAACAAAAAATAAAAACGGTGCCAAAAAATCTATTTCTTGTTACCTTGCCTCACAAAAAGTGTAATATAGAGCAACCAAAAATCATATGTACCCTAAACTAGTACCAACAAAACTGCCACCCTATCCCGTAGTTTCTAAAATGGGGTCACTTTTTTGGAGTTTCTACTCTAGGGGTGCATCAGGGGGCTTCAAATGGGACATAGTGTCAAAAAACCAGTCCAGCAAAATCTGCCTTCCAAAAACCGTATGGCATTCCTTTCCTTCTGTGCCCTGCCATGTGCCCGTACAGCAGTTTACGACCACATATGGGGTGTTTCTGTAAACTACAGAATCAGAGCCATAAATATTGAGTTTTGTTTGGCTGTTAACCCTTGCTTTGTAACTGGAAAAAAATTATTAAAATGGAAAATCTGCCAAAAAAGTTAGATTTTTTAAATGTATCTCTATTTCCCATTAATTCTTGTGGAACACCTAAAGGGTTAACAAAGTTTGTAAAATCTGTTTTGAATACCTTGAGGGGTGTAGTTTCTAAAATGGGGTCACTTTTTTGGAGTTCTACTCTAGGGGTGCATCAGGGGGGCTTCAAATAGGACATGGTGTCAAAAAACCAGTCCAGCAAAATCTGCCTTCCAAAAACCGTATGGCATTCCTTTCCTTCTGCGCCCTGCCGTGTGCCCGTACAGCAGTTTACGACCACATATGGGGTGTTTCTGTAAACTACAGAATCAGAGCCATAAATATTGAGTTTTGTTTGGCTGTTAACCCTTGCTTTGTAACTAGAAAAAAATTATTAAAATGGAAAATCTGCCAAAAAAGTGAAATTTTGAAATTGTATCGCTATTTTCCATTAATTCTTGTAGAATACCTAAAGGGTTAACAAAGTTTGCAAAATCAGTTTTAAATACCTTGAGGAGTGTAGTTTCTAGAATGGGGTCATTTTTGGGTGGTTTCTATTATGTAAGCCTCACAAAGTGACTTCAGACCTGAACTGGTCCTTAAAAAGTGGGCTTTTGAAAATTTCGGAAAAGCCTTGTAACCAGGGCTCCAGATGGCGACCAAAATGGTCGCCAATGCAACTTAGAATTTACAAATGGCGACAAGACTTTTTAGTTTTGTCGCCATTTGCGACTAGACCCGCCGCCGCAGCTCTGAATACAGCGGCGGGGCACAGCTGATAGTTCTCTGCCTCGCCGCCGATGTTCTTCTCAGCAGCGCAGAGGAGAAGGAGTCTCTCCCTCCCCCTTGTGCTGCCGCCGCCAATAAAAAGAGAGACAGGAGGAGGAGGGGAGGGGCCGTGGCCACTGCGCCACCAATGAAGATAACTGACCTGTTAATACAAATAAGGAGGCGGGTCCTGGAATCAAATAGCCGGCACCCAACCTCTATGACAGGGAGCTGCGATCAGCCGCAGTTAACCCTTCAGGTGTGGTACCTGAGGGGTTAACTGCAGCGGATCGCAGCTCCCTGTCATAGAGGTCGGGTGCCGGCTATTTGATTCCGGCACCCGCCTCCTGTATTTGTATTATCAGGTCAGTAATTTTCATTGGTGGCGCAGTGCGCCCTTCCCCCAACACCCCAGTATAATAAACATTGGTGGCGCAGTGCCCCCCCCCCCCCCCCCCGAAAGCGAATCAAAATTTTGGTGTTGAAACAACCCTACGCCGATCTGATCTGATCGGCGTAGCATTGTGACGATACCAAAGTTTCGATTCGGTTTCGATTTGGCGACTAAAAATTTTATTTGGCTTTTAAATTTTTCAGTTCAGGAGCCAATGGCTACTAGGTATTTTTTTTAGTCTGGAGCACTGCTTGTAACATCCCCAAAAAATAAAATGTCATTCCCAAAATGATCCTAACATGAAGTAGACATATGGGAAATGTAAAGTAATAACTATTTCTGTAGGTATTAGGCCTCATGCACACGACAGTATTTTTTCACGATCCGCAAAACAGGGTTCTGTTGTTCCGTGATCCGTTTTTGTTTCCGTGTGTCTTCCTTGATTTTTGGAGGATCACCAGACATGAAAAGTGAAAAAAAAATCTAAGTCAAGTTTAATGATAGGCCTTGAAAATGATAGGAAATAAAACGGACACGGATCACGGACGCGGATGACAATCTTGTGTGCCTCCGTGTTTTTTCACGGACCCATTGACTTGAATGGGTCCGCGAACCGTGACAGGTCCTATTTTTTGGACGGACTGGAAACACAGATCACGGACGTGGATGACAAACGGTGCATTTTCCGAGTTTTCAACGGACCCATTGAAAGTCAATGGGTCCACAGAAAATCACGGAAAATGGAACAACGGACAGGGAACACAACAACGGTCGTGTGCATGAGGCCTTACTATGTATTATAGAAGTAGGGAAATTGAAACTTAATCATTTGCAAATTTTATAAAATTTTGGGTAAATTTGGCATTTTTTTATAAATAAAAAAGAATTTTTTTGACTCCATTTTACCAGTGTCATGAAGTACAATATGTGATGAAAAAACAGTCTCAGAATGGCCTGGATAAGTCAAAGCGTTTTAAAGTTTGTAGATCCACAGCAGCTGGGGTGCCAGAGGTTGCTGACCCCTGGACTAGGTGATAGAGATGGGGACTTTTTGAGCAACGTTCATCTGATACGACTGTATAAAACAACGCAGTATGATAACATAAACTCCTAGCTCTGATGAACAGAAGACTATAGAAATCTAGAACAACAATCAATAATGTGAAAGGTGAAGGGAATAATGGACATCGGAGGAATATTCTGTATCTACCAAATACAAAGTGAACGTTAACAAACCCAGGTTTCCTTGCGAGTTTCTGAGATGTTTTCCACAAAAATGACATGTGTTGCTGTGAGATACAGCGTTCCCAGGACGGGCTTTCTAGAAGATATCCGGTCAAGCAAGCGGACGTTTTCAACCTTTAATGATAAAAAGGAACAGAAATGTTATACGTGATGACATGAGACATTTCAGGAGGAAAAGTAAAAAGGACAGTGAGAGTAGTAGTAGTCTTATTATCTGCGTACATCCATACTGTTATATCCCTCTGAATGAGGGAAAGCTATACAACCTTCTAATGTGCTTTGTAGGGATTCTGTCACCACATTTTACCCCCTACAGTAAAACATAGCTACTTGTAGGTCTCCCTGAGCTGTACTAAATGATGCCCTTATTAACTAATAGTCTTGATTTATTTCTTTATAAAATCGATTTTAGTGATATGCTAATGACTTACATAAGGTGCCCAAGGGGATGTCCTTTCCTAACTTGGTGCCCAGCCGCACCCCTCGGTCCGGTGCCCAGCGCCGCCTTCCTGTGTCCAGTGCCGCCTCTAATACAATATATTCAAGAGCCGGCGCGCTGACGGAATCCTTGAGCCTGTTTGAAATCCCGCGCGTGCGCACTACACACTGTAGTCTGCCCCGTGCGGACTACAGGTAATGGCATCGTCGAGCGAAGTGCTCATGACGGCACACTTTGGGAACCCGTTCTGGAGATAGGAGCAGATCCCAGGGGTGGAACCCGTACAAATATGACACTGATGGCATATTCCATTAATGGCTGAGATAGACATGAAACCAACTTTTATCACAATTATACCCTCAATGACAGGTGAATAAGATGTGACTGCACACCTTGAACCACCAAGAACCTAAAAAATGAGCTCTTTAACCATGAGTGGACTTAGGTTGGGTTCTCATGTATATGGCAGTCCATTGTAATTTCCCTTCGGAGGTACAGAGACATTGGAAGGAAACTGATGCCACAATCAATCCCATAGTTTTCTAATGGGATCATTTCTGGTAGGCCGCACATTAGCTGTAATGTCTGGTATCTCCCAGCCATGGATAGAAGAACATAGCATGGAGCATGTTTTATCTGGCTACCTCCAGCTGGGTGTCATAATGGTCCACAAAGTGCTCAAAAATTATATCAGTTGTGTCCGGCTCTGGCGTAAAACAACTATCTGAAAACAACTGATATACACGTATGTGAACTTAGGGCTCATGCACACAAACTTATTTTCTTTCCGCTTCCGTTCCGTTTTTTTGGGTCACTTCAATGGGTTAGCATTTCCGTTCCGCAAAAAAGTATTGCATGTCCTATTATTGTCCGCACATCCCGGTCCGAGGCCACATCCAAGTCACTGGGTCCTCAAAAAATACGGAACGCACACGGAACACATCCGTATATCATCCGTATTTTTCGGATCCATACTGTAGAAATGCTATGCCCAGCCCATATTGCTCATGTGTTTGGTGATTAATAAGTTACTGTTTCCGTTTCCGATCCGCAAAAAACGGATCGCATACGGAAACCATACGGATACGTTTTGTGGAATAACGGAACGGAAGAGGACTTAAATCAGAGAAGAAAAAAACTCAGATACTCAGATATGGAACAACGGATCCGTGAAAAAACGGACCGCAAAACAACAACGGTCGTGTACATGAGCCCTTAAAGGACTAGAAAAACATTCTGTGTATACTATCCCTACTGGGGTATGGAGAGTCAGTAGCGTACCTACAATGGAGGCAGACCACGCAGCTGCTACGAGGCTGTGGGTAAGGGGGCCCACAGTGGACAAAAGGCCTGCCCCCTAATACAATACAATAAGGAACACATGTGGGCATAACTACTCTGAGGGGGTACATTTGGGCATAACTACTATGAAGGGGGTACAGCTGGGCATAACTAATGAGGGCGCACATTCGGGCATTACTATTACCATTAATAAGAGTATACTTAGGGTACTTTCACACTTATTATTTTCTGGCATAGAGTTCCGTCCTAGGGGCTCAATACCGGAAAAGAACTGATCAGTTTTATCCCCATGCATTCTGTATGGAGAGCAATCTGTTCAGGATGCATCAGGATGTCTTCAGTTCAGTCTTTTTGACTTTTCAGGACGGAGAAAATACAGCAGCATGCTGCGGTTTTATCTCCGTCCAAAATTCTGGAACACTTGCCGGAATGCAGAATTTTTTCCCATTGAAATGCATTAATGCCGGATCCAGCCCCGAGAGTTCTGGCAAAACTAATCCGGCATTGCGGTCTGCGCATGCTCAGACCGCAAAAAATGTGAAAAAAAATAAATGCCGGATCCATTTTTCCGGATGACACCGGAGAGACGGATCCGGCATTTCAATGCATTTGTCATACGGATCAGGATCCTGATCCGCCTGACAAATGCCATCAGTTTGCATACGTTTTGACGGTTCCGGCGACGGAACTGCCTGCCGGAATCCTCTGCCGCAAGTGTGAAAGTACCCTTGTATAAACAATAAAATAGAAAAAAAAAAACTCATTAAAATTAATAATACTGATTAGTAGTAGAAAAAAATAAGGACTGTAAGAGTAGATGAATGCCAGCATCAAAATTAGGTTTGATCCAGGGTCCTAGGACTGATCGCCTTTTCCCGGGATCGAGAAGGAATTTTTCCCTGTGACACAAATTGGCTGAATGTCTCCAGGAGTTTTTGCCTTCTCCTGGATCAACAGCGTAGTCATAGTGCAGAATTAATAGAGTAAAAATGAACAATAGTAATAGTATAATAAGCTATTCCAGTACACTACCGTATGGCTATTTCAGTGTTGTGCGGTCTGTTTTTCACGGATCCGTTGTTCCGTTTTTTGGTTTCCGTTGTGTTTCCATTTCCGTTCCGTTTTTCCGTTCCGTTTTTCCGTATAGCATATACAGTATACAGTAATTACATAGAAAAAATTGGGCTGGGCATAACATTTTCAATAGATGGTTCCGCAAAAAAGGAACGGATACGGAAGACATACGGATGCATTTCCGTATGTGTTCCGTTTTTTTTGCCGACCCATTGACTTGAATGGAGCCACGGAACGTGATTTGCGGGCAATAATAGGACATGTTCTATCTTTCAACGGAACGGACAAACAGAAATACGGAAACGGAATGCATCGGAGTACATTCCGTTTTTTTGGCCGAACCATTGAAATGGTTCCGTATACGGACCGTATACGGAACGCAAAAAACAGCCCACAAAACGGAAAAAAAAAACGGTAGTGTGAAAGAGGCCTTCAGTTATTTGGTCAGTTATTTCGATCAGTTATTGTGAGCCAAAACCAGTAGTGAAGCCTTCACTGAGATCAGGTGTAATTATTTGATCTGCACCTGTTCTGTGTTTTTGACCCGCACCTAGTTTTGGCTCACAATAACTGATCGAAATAACTGACCAAATAACTGAAGTGTGAACGCAGCCTTAATGGTAGAATAGTCTTAATACAATAAAAATTGTTAAAAAAAACATAAACTTAAAATATCATGAATAAATAATAATAATAACCACTAGTGGTAATTAAATATGTACTGTAGTATTAGCTGATTGTCAGATCCATAATTTTGATCCAGGGTTCTAGGACTGAAAGCCTTTTCCCGGGGTCGAGAAGGAATAATTTTCCCTGAGTCACAGATTGGCTGAATGTGTCCAGGGTTTTTTGCCTTCTTCTGGATCAACAAGTTTAGGTATAGGGATTAGCAGTTAGGTTTTATCCAGGGTCCTAGGACTGATCGCCTTTTCCCGGGGTTGAGAAGGAATTTTTCCCTGTGGCACAAATTGGCTGAATGTGTCCACGTTTTTTTTGCCTTCTTCTGGATCAACAGGTTTATGAATAGGGTCTGATGTTAGAATAATAGAAATAGTACTAATAATATGATAATATATATATTACTAAGAGTAGTAATAGTATAATATTGATAATAGTAACAATATAATAATAGTATTATTATTAACAGTTAATAATAGTATAGTAATTATAAGGTTAGTGTAGGGACCCACTTGGAAGAGGTCGCCGTGAAGTGGCAAGTGGGCTTATACATTTTGATAAAATGTATACTAAGACAGGGCTCGACAAATCCCGGGCGCCAGGTCGCGATGGCGACCAGGAATTTGGTCCTGGCGCATGGGTATTTGTCAGCCCGTTTTCAAAGATGCGCTCTCGGCGCGCACCATGGTTTCCTGAGCCGGAACAGTGGAGAAGGAGAGGAGTCCCTCCCTCCCCACTGCGCGGCTGCCGCTGACCACTAAGAACAGAGTAGGAGGAGGAGGGGAGGGACTGTAGCCACTGCGCCACCAATGAATGTGCCGGCCATATCCCGGCCCCTATGACTGCACGCTGTGATCCGCGCGATTAACCCCTCAGTTGAGGGGTTATTCGCGCGGATCACAGCGTCCTGTCAGAGGTCGGGTGCCGGATTCTTCAGTCTCGACTCTCTGCATCGGTGGGCAGTTCCGATCGGAGTCCCAGCAGTGTAATGCTGGGGCTCCGATCGGTTACCATGGCAGCCAGGAGTCACGCTACTGAAGTCCTGGCTGCGATGGTATGTTAGTAAGCAGCATTATACTCACGTGCGCCGTGGCCGCCAGTCACTCCTTCTTCTGTCTGTGCGGCTCATTGCTAATGCTTATAGCATTAGCAATGCGCCGCACAGACCTATGGGAAGAAGGAGCTCCCGGCGATCACGGCGCACGTGAGTATAATGCTGCTTACTAACATACCATCGCAGCCAGGACTTCAGTAGCGTCCTGGCTGCCATGGTAACCGATCGGAGCCCCAGCATTACACTGATCGGAACTGCCCACTGCCACCAATGATGGGGGGGAGGAGGAGGGGGACCCTGTGGCCACTGCCACCAATGATTAATACTGGGGAGGGAGGCGGGGTGGGTTTGTTACCAGAGGGGGCTGATAAGAAGATACAGTACAGAGCACAGGTATACCGTACATAGAGAAGATACAGTACAGAGCACAGGTATACCGTACATAGAGAAGATATAGTACAGAGCACAGGTATACCGTACATAGAGGAGATACAGTACACAGCACAGGTATACCGTACATAGAGGAGATACAGTACAGAGCACAGGTATACCGTACATAGAGAAGATATAGTACAAAGCACAGGTATACCGTACATAGAGAAGATACAGTACAGAGCACAGGTATACCGTACATAGAGGAGATACAGTACAGAGCACAGGTATACCGTACATAGAGAAGATACAGTACAGAGCACAGGTATACCGTACATAGAGGAGATACAGTACAGAGCACAGGTATACCGTACATAGAGAAGATATAGTACAGAGCACAGGTATACCGTACATAGAGGAGATACAGTACAGAGCACAGGTATACCGTACATAGAGGAGATACAGTACAGAGCACAGGTATACCGTACATAGAGAAGATATAGTACAGAGCACAGGTATACCGTACATAGAGGAGATACAGTACACAGCACAGGTATACCGTACATAGAGGAGATACAGTACAGAGCACAGGTATACCGTACATAGAGGAGATACAGTACAGAGCACAGGTATACCGTACATAGAGGAGATACAGTACAGAGCACAGGTATACCGTACATAGAGGAGATACAGTTCAGAGCACAGGTATACCGTACATAGAGGAGATACAGTACAGAGCACAGGTATACCGTACATAGAGGAGATACAGTACAGAGCACAGGTATACCGTACATAGAGAAGATATAGTACAGAGCACAGGTATACCGTACATAGAGGAGATACAGTACAGAGCACAGGTATACCGTACATAGAGGAGATACAGTACAGAGCACAGGTATACCGTACATAGAGGAGATACAGTACAGAGCACAGGTATACAGTACATAGAGAAGATACAGTACAGAGCACAGGTATATCGTACATAGAGGAGATACAGTACAGAGCACAGGTATACCGTACATAGAGGAGATACAGTACAGAGCACAGGTATACCGTACATAGAGGACATACAGTACAGAGCACAGGTATACCGTACATAGAGGAGATACAGTTCAGAGCACAGGTATACCGTACATAGAGGAGATACAGTACAGAGCACAGGTATACAGTACATAGAGGAGATACAGTACAGAGCACAAGTATACAGTACATAGAGGAGATACAGTACAGAGCACAGGTATACCGTACATAGAGGAGATACAGTACAGAGCACAGGTATACCGTACATAGAGAAGATACAGTACAGAGCACAGGTATACCGTACATAGAGGAGATACAGTACAGAGCACAGGTATACAGTACATAGAGAAGATATAGTACAAAGCACAGGTATACCGTACATAGAGAAGATACAGTACAGAGCACAGGTATACCGTACATAGAGGAGATACAGTACAGAGCACAGGTATACCGTACATAGAGAAGATACAGTACAGAGCACAGGTATACCGTACATAGAGGAGATACAGTACAGAGCACAGGTATACCGTACATAGAGAAGATATAGTACAGAGCACAGGTATACCGTACATAGAGGAGATACAGTACAGAGCACAGGTATACCGTACATAGAGGAGATACAGTACAGAGCACAGGTATACCGTACATAGAGGAGATACAGTACAGAGCACAGGTATACAGTACATAGAGAAGATACAGTACAGAGCACAGGTATATCGTACATAGAGGAGATACAGTACAGAGCACAGGTATACCGTACATAGAGGAGATACAGTACAGAGCACAGGTATACCGTACATAGAGGACATACAGTACAGAGCACAGGTATACCGTACATAGAGGAGATACAGTTCAGAGCACAGGTATACCGTACATAGAGAAGATACAGTACAGAGCACAGGTATACCGTACATAGAGGAGATACAGTACAGAGCACAGGTATACCGTACATAGAGAAGATACAGTACAGAGCACAGGTATACCGTACATAGAGGAGATACAGTACAGAGCAAAGGTATACCGTACATAGAGGAGATACAGTTCAGAGCACAGGTATACCGTACATAGAGGAGATACAGTACAGAGCACAGGTATACCGTACATAGAGAAGATACAGTACAGAGCACAGGTATACCGTACATAGAGGAGATACAGTACAGAGCACAGGTATACCGTACATAGAGGAGATACAGTACAGAGCACAGGTATACCGTACATAGAGGAGATACAGTACAGAGCACAGGTATACCGTACATAGAGAAGATACAGTACAGAGCACAGGTATACCGTACATAGAGAAGATACAGTACAGAGCACAGGTATACCGTACATAGAGAAGATACAGTACAGAGCACAGGTATACCGTACATAGAGGAGATACAGTACAGAGCACAGGTATACCGTACATAGAGAAGATACAGTACAGAGCACAGGTATACCGTACATAGAGGAGATACAGTACAGAGCACAGGTATACCGTACATAGAGAAGATACAGTACAGAGCACAGGTATACCGTACATAGAGAAGATACAGTACAGAGCACAGGTATACCGTACATAGAGAAGATACAGTACAGAGCACAGGTATACCGTACATAGAGGAGATACAGCACAGAGCACAGGTATACCGTACATAGAGGAGATACAGCACAGAGCACAGGTATACCGTACATAGAGGAGATACAGTACAGAGCACAGGTATGCCGTACATAGAGGAGATACAGTACAGAGCACAGGTATACCGTACATAGAGGAGATACAGTACAGAGCACAGGTATACCGTACATAGAGGAGATACAGTACAGAGCACAGGTATACCGTACATAGAGAAGATACAGTACAGAGCACAGGTATACCGTACATAGAGGAGATACAGTACAGAGCACAGGTATACCGTACATAGAGGAGATACAGTACAGAGCACAGGTATACCGTACATAGAGGAGATACAGTACAGAGCACAGGTATACCGTACATAGAGAAGATACAGTACAGAGCACAGGTATACCGTACATAGAGGAGATACAGTACAGAGCACAGGTATACCTTACATAGAGGAGATACAGTACAGAGCACAGGTATACCGTACATAGAGGAGATACAGTACAGAGCACAGGTATATCGTACATAGAGGAGATACAGTACAGAGCACAGGTATACCGTACATAGAGGAGATACAGTACAGAGCACAGGTATACCGTACATAGAGGAGATACAGTACAGAGCACAGGTATGCCGTACATAGAGGAGATACAGTACAGAGCACAGGTATGCCGTACATAGAGGAGATACAGTACAGAGCACAGGTATACCGTACATAGAGAAGATACAGTACAGAGCACAGGTATACCGTACATAGAGAAGATACAGTACAGAGCACAGGTATACCGTACATAGAGGAGATACAGTACAGAGCACAGGTATACCGTACATAGAGAAGATACAGTACAGAGCACAGGTATACCGTACATAGAGAAGATACAGTACAGAGCACAGGTATACCGTACATAGAGGAGATACAGTACAGAGCACAGGTATACCGTACATAGAGAAGATACAGTACAGAGCACAGGTATACCGTACATAGAGGAGATACAGTACAGAGCACAGGTATACCGTACATAGAGGAGATACAGTACAGAGCACAGGTATAGCGTACATAGAGGAGATACAGTACAGAGCACAGGTATACCGTACATAAAGGAGATACAGTACAGAGCACAGGTATACCGTACATAGAGAAGATATAGTACAGAGCACAGGTATACCGTACATAGAGGAGATACAGTACAGAGCACAGGTATACCGTACATAGAGAAGATACAGTACAGAGCACAGGTATACCGTACATAGAGAAGATACAGTACAGAGCACAGGTATACCGTACATAGAGAAGATACAGTACAGAGCACAGGTATACCGTACATAGAGAAGATACAGTACAGAGCACAGGTATACCGTACATAGAGGAGATACAGTACAGAGCACAGGTATACCGTACATAGAGGAGATACAGTACAGAGCACAGGTGTACCGTACATAGAGGAGATACAGTACAGAGCACAGGTATACAGTACATAGAGGAGATACAGTACAGAGCACAGGTATACCGTACATAGAGGAGATACAGTACAGAGCACAGGTATACCGTACATAGAGGAGATACAGTACAGAGCAAAGGTATACCGTACATAGAGGAGATACAGTACAGAGCACAGGTATACCGTACATAAAGGAGATACAGTACAGAGCACAGGTATACCGTACATAGAGGAGATACAGTACAGAGCACAGGTATTCCGTACATAGAGAAGATACAGTACAGAGCACAGGTATACCGTACATAGAGAAGATACAGTACAGAGCACAGGTATACAGTACATAGAGGAGATACAGTACAGAGCACAGGTATACCGTACATAGAGAAGATACAGTACAGAGCACAGGTATACCGTACATAGAGGAGATACAGTACAGAGCACAGGTATACCGTACATAGAGGAGATACAGTACAGAGCACAGGTATACCGTACATAGAGGAGATACAGTACAGAGCACAGGTATATCGTACATAGAGGAGATACAGTACAGAGCACAGGTATACCGTACATAGAGGAGATACAGTACAGAGCACAGGTATACCGTACATAGAGAAGATACAGTACAGAGCACAGGTATACCGTACATAGAGGAGATACAGTACAGAGCACAGGTATACCGTACATAGAGAAGATACAGTACAGAGCACAGGTATACCGTACATAGAGAAGATACAGCACAGAGCACAGGTATACCGTACATAGAGGAGATACAGTACAGAGCACAGGTATACCGTACATAGAGGAGATACAGCACAGAGCACAGGTATACCGTACATAGAGGAGATACAGTACAGAGCACAGGTATACCGTACATAGAGAAGATACAGTACAGAGCACAGGTATACCGTACATAGAGAAGATACAGTACAGAGCACAGGTATACCGTACATAGAGAAGATACAGTACAGAGCACAGGTATACCGTACATAGAGGAGATACAGTACAGAGCACAGGTATACCGTACATAGAGAAGATATAGTACAGAGCACAGGTATACCGTACATAGAGAAGATACAGTACAGAGCACAGGTATACCGTACATAGAGGAGATACAGTACAGAGCACAGGTATACAGTACATAGAGAAGATACAGTACAGAGCACAGGTATACCGTACATAGAGAAGATACAGTACAGAGCACAGGTATGCCGTACATAGAGGAGATACAGTACAGAGCACAGGTATACCGTACATAGAGAAGATACAGTACAGAGCACAGGTATACCGTACATAGAGGAGATACAGTACAGAGCACAGGTATACCGTACATAGAGGAGATACAGTACAGAGCACAGGTATACCGTACATAGAGAAGATACAGTACAGAGCACAGGTATACCGTACATAGAGGAGATACAGTACAGAGCACAGGTATACCGTACATAGAGGAGATACAGTACAGAGCACAGGTATACCGTACATAGAGAAGATACAGTACAGAGCACAGGTATACCGTACATAGAGGAGATACAGTACAGAGCACAGGTATACCGTACATAGAGAAGATACAGTACAGAGCACAGGTATACCGTACATAGAGAAGATACAGTACAGAGCACAGGTATACCGTACATAGAGGAGATACAGTACAGAGCACAGGTATACCGTACATAGAGAAGATACAGTACAGAGCACAGGTATACAGTACATAGAGAAGATACAGTACAGAGCACAGGTATACCGTACATAGAGAAGATACAGTACAGAGCACAGGTATACCGTACATAGAGGAGATACAGTACAGAGCACAGGTATACCGTACATAGAGGAGATACAGTACAGAGCACAGGTATACCGTACATAGAGAAGATACAGTACAGAGCACAGGTATACCGTACATAGAGGAGATACAGTACAGAGCACAGGTATACCGTACATAGAGGAGATACAGTACAGAGCACAGGTATACCGTACATAGAGAAGATACAGTACAGAGCACAGGTATACCGTACATAGAGAAGATACAGTACAGAGCACAGGTATACCGTACATAGAGGAGATACAGTACAGAGCACAGGTATACCGTACATAGAGAAGATACAGTACAGAGCACAGGTATACCGTACATAGAGAAGATACAGTACAGAGCACAGGTATACCGTACATAGAGAAGATACAGTACAGAGCACAGGTATACCGTACATAGAGGAGATACAGTACAGAGCACAGGTATACCGTACATAGAGGAGATACAGTACAGAGCACAGGTATACCGTACATAGAGGAGATACAGTACAGAGCACGCGAGCGTCCTTCACTCACTTCGCCTGCGCCGAACACTAAACGGGACGGCGCAGGCGCAGGATTTTACTTTTAAAGCGCAGAGCAGAGATGTCCATCAAACCAAAATGGGCGTGCCGAATGGTGAGGAGACGGAGCCTCTAGGTGCTGCAGCAACGCCCCAATAGCACTTAGAGGCTCATTTGCATATTTTAAAAGTTCGTTTTCAGGGCGAACGGCGGCATGTAGGCAGATAAAAGTTACACAGTTATGTACTGCTGACATTAGCACATCGTCAATGTCGCCAGCTACATAACAAATTTTGTGATGAAACCCTTTAAGTACAGTAGCATGAGGTGCCCTTTAATACATAGTACATAGTACACTGGAGAGGTGTGTGCCAGTCCCTCCGATACAGAGCGTGAGCGCCAACAGAGCAGATCTGACCTTGAGATAGTAAAGTGCTGGCACGTTTTGGCAGTAATAGAACTACTGACATGATGAACAAAGACTTCAGGCTCAGGTGAAGCTGCCATATGTCCGTGTGCACTATCCCTGTACTGTGACATCATTGTGTGCCATATCCGTGTACTGTGACATCATTGTGTGCACTCTCCGTGTACTGTGACATCATTGTGTGCACTATCCGTGTACTGTGACATTATTATGTGCACTATCCCTGTACTGTGACATCATTGTGTGCACTGTCCCTGTACTGTGACATCATTATGTGCACTATCCCTGTACTGTGACATCATTGTGTGCACTATCCTCGTACTGTGACATCATTGTATGCACTATCCCTGTACTGTGACATCATTGTGTGCACTATCCTCGTACTGTGACATCATTGTATGCACTATCCCTGTACTGTGACATCATTGTATGCACTATTCCTGTACTGTGACATCATTGTGTGCACTATTCCTGTACTGTGACATCATTGTGTGCACTGTCCCTGTACTGTGACATCATTGTGTGCACTGTCCCTGTACTGTGACATCATTATGTGCACTGTCCCTGTACTGTGACATGATTATGTGCACTATCCCTGTACTGGGACATCATTGTGTGCACTAACCCTGTACTGGGACATTAATGTGACAGCACTAAGTAGATTATACTGTGACATCACTGTACACAATATCTTCATACTGGAACTTCACTGTGTGCACTGTCCCTGTACTGTGACATCATTGTGTGCACTCTCCGTGTACTGTGACATCATTGTGTGCACTATCCGTGTACTGTGACATTATTATGTGCACTATCCCTGTACTGTGACATCATTGTGTGCACTATCCCTGTACTGTGACATCATTGTGTGCACTATCCCTGTACTGTGACATCATTATGTGCACTGTCCCTGTACTGTGACATCATTGTGTGCACTATCCCTGTACTGTGACATCATTGTGTGCACTGTCCCTGTACTGTGACATCATTATGTGCACTGTCCCTGTACTGTGACATCATTGTGTGCACTATCCCTGTACTGTGACATCATTGTGTGCACTATCCTCGTACTGTGACATCATTGTATGCACTATCCCTGTACTGTGACATCATTGTGTGCACTATTCCTGTACTGTGACATCATTGTGTGCACTATTCCTGTACTGTGACATCATTGTGTGCACTGTCCCTGTACTGTGACATCATTGTGTGCACTGTCCCTGTACTGTGACATCATTATGTGCACTGTCCCTGTACTGTGACATGATTATGTGCACTATCCCTGTACTGTGACATCATTGTGTGCATTATCCCTGTACTGGGACATCATTGTGTGCACTATCCCTGTACTGGGACATCATTGTGTGCACTAACCCTGTACTGGGACATTAATGTGACAGCACTAAGTAGATTATACTGTGACATCACTGTACACAATATCTTCATACTGGAACTTCACTGTGTGCATTGACCCAATCTCTGTGTGCACTGTCCCTGTACTGTGACATCATTGTGGGCACTATCCCTGTACTGTGACATCATTGTGTGCACTGTCCCTGTACTGTGACATCATTGTGTGCACTATCCCTGTACTGTGACATCATTGTGTGCACTGTCCCTGTACTGTGACATCATTGTGTGCACTATCCCTGTACTGTGACATCATTGTGTGCACTGTCCCTGTACTGTGACATCATTGTGTGCACTATCCCTGTACTGTGACATCATTGTGTGCACTATCCCTGTACTGTGACATCATTGTGGGCACTATTCCTGTACTGTGACATCATTGTGTGCACTGTCCCTGTACTGTGACATCATTGTGTGCACTATCCCTGTACTGTGACATCATTGTGTGCACTGTCCCTGTACTGTGACATCATTGTGTGCACTATCCCTGTACTGTGACATCATTGTGTGCACTATCCCTGTACTGTGACATCATTGTGGGCACTATTCCTGTACTGTGACATCATTGTGTGCACTATCCCTGTACTGTGACATCATTGTGTGCACTATTCGTGTACTGTGACATCATTGTGGGCACTATCCCTGTACTGTGACATCATTGTGCACTGTCCCTGTACTGTGACATCATTGTGTGCACTGTCCCTGTACTGTGACATCATTGTGTGCACTATCCCTGTACTGGGACATCATTGTGTGCACTGTCCCTGTACTGTGACATCATCGTGGGCACTGTCCCTGTACTGTGACATCATCGTGGGCACTGTCCCTGTACTGTGACATTATTGTGTGCACTATTGTGACATCATTGTGTGCACTGTCCCTGTACTGTGACATCATTGTGTGCACTGTCCCTGTACTGTGACATCATTGTGGGCACTATCCCTGTACTGTGACATCATTGTGGGCACTATCCCTGTACTGTGACATCATTGTGGGCACTATCCCTGTACTGTGACATCATTGTGTGCACTGTAAAACCACTATGCACATTATTTCTCTATTGTGACATCACTGTGTGCTTTTTCGTGTACTGTGATATTACCCTTGTGCATTAGGGAAACTAAAATAATAGTAAGACTTTCATGATTCCAACTTGCTGCTCAAGGTGGTCATGGCTGAGTGGGGCCCTATTCTGGGGCCCCATACTAACTTGTTATACCCCTACTGGTAGGGTTTGCTTTGCTAGTAGATGTACTACCAGGGGCGTACCGTAGATCAGCACCCCTTCAACCCAGATCTATGGACACTGCATTCCCACAGCCCGTACATAATGTGCCCCCAAAAACATTACTTACTGCAGCCATGACAATAGAGTTAGGGGGATGTTCTTCACCTGTGACCTCATCAGCATGATGATGTCATCTCTATGAATGAAAAAACAATCCTCCCTGCCTAAGCTACCTGACAGGGGTATTTAGTGGTTTTGGGGAGCAGAGTGTACCCAGAGGCTTCCCCAGGAGAACCAGCAGTGCACATGAAGGACATCATCTGCCCTTAGATTACACTGATCTCCATGTCCACGCACAATGCTGGCCTTCTGATAGCTCCATCCTCCTAATCCCAGATTATGCAGCCAGGGCCCGCATCCCCAGGATGCTCCATGTCACCCTGCAGTGGAGGGATGGGTGAGGGGTCTTCAGAGCAGCGGACCCCGCCGTCCCCAGGCTCGCCCTCCCTGTCGCACTCACCTTCGGCAGCCTGATGTGCTCCATGTCCTGCTGCTGCTGCTGCTGCTGCTGCTCGGTGCGGGGCGATGCTGCCTGCAGGCCATTGGCTGAGCTGGATGTGGCAGCGCTGGCTCCTCCTCACCAGGTGCTGCCCAGGCTCATTAACCCGTGCCGCGCCGTCCCCTCCCAGCATCCCCAGCCTCAGCCTTCCTGAGATCACAAACGGGCAAACCAGAAACCCGAAACTGAATTCCACAGTCCAGTTACATGTAATGTGAATGGTGCTGAGCATCTCTCGCCACAAAACACTTATCGCTGCACCTACCTATGTGTATGCATTGGAGCAGGGGACACACAGGCCATCTCCAATCTATATATATATATATATATGTGTCATATCCATCCATCTCTCATAGCTAGTTATCTATCCGTCCGTCCATCCATCTAATAATCCACATATCTAGATCTATCTGCCCATTCGTCTGTCTGTCTAACAATTTATCTTTCTATATATCTATTTATTTATCTGTATTTCTAATATCTGTCTATCTTCCCACTGGCCCATTCAAGATGGGACTGTCTGAAGTGTTGAAGGAGTTTACTTATCAGTGTGGTCGCCAGAAGAAACTCTTGTAGTACTTGAATACCATTTCAGCCTGCTTGGACTCCTTGGCTACTAATGCTCCTACACCGCCACCACCAGCTATCAGAGGTTATGGTTTACACCTACCCCTGCTCGAATCTGTCAGCCCTCTGCTGTTGGGGTTACCCTAGTTCTGCCTTCATGTGCCTGTGAGAACCAGAAACAAAAAAGAGATTCTTCGTTGGATTCTATGTCTGCACTGGTCGAACAGATGCAAGGGCTGTCTTTGGAGGTAGCAGACCTCCGCGCGACAGTCTTACAGATTCAGAAACCACAGGCGGCTGGTTCCGGTGGTGGGTACCAGGCCTGCCCTGAACCGAAGGTGGCTCTCCCGGACAGATTTTCTGGAGGTAGTGACAATTTCATCGGGTTAAGGGAGTCATGTAAATTATACTTTAAGCTGCATCCATACTCTTCTGGAAACGAGAGTCAACGTGTGGGTATGATCTTTTCTTTGTTTAAAGATGACACCCAGTCGTGGGCTTTTTCTCTGCCGACCAGATCACCGTCCCTCCAGTCGATAGATTAATGACCGGGATCGGAACTCTCAGGCCGAAACCAAGTTACGCGGAGATCTATTGCTCTGAATTTAGGAGATGGGCTACGGATACGGAGTGGAATGATCCTGCTCTCCATAGACAATTCTGTCAGGGTCTATCTTGAGAGGCTGCTGGATGGCGTTGGTCTTTCATGAAAATCCTGAGTCATTGGAAGCAGATATGTCCCTTCCTGTACGTCTTGATAGACGCCTGAGGGAGAGATCTAGGGGTCCTCACCCTCAAGATGTACTGTCAAACAAGGTGGCGGCTTCCTTTGACACTTATGGTAAAGAGATACCTGTGGTTGGACCTTGTGATGTGCCTGTGCAGTTAGGGGGAGCTACTCCTGAGACTGCTGGCAAGAGCTTTGGTCATTTGAAGGGAGTCTGTTTTTATTGTGGAAAGAAGGGACATTTGTAAATAGTTGCCCGTACATTCAGTATCAAGGTGAAAACAAAAGAAAAATGTTTAATCCCCAAATAACTGTTGATGGTGTGGGTGGGGAGCAAGAAAACTTACTTTTGTCATTTACTGGTAGTACCCGATTTCTCCTTTCTGCCGAGGTGGCACTAGAGTCCAAAACGGTGGAAACGAGGTATTTATCGATAGTGGGGCAGGGGTTAACCTGATTTATGGACAGTTCGTTTGCTTTCATGGGCTGACTACTAGTGCACTAGAGAAAAGCATTTCTGTCTTTGCAATTCATTCTGCACCTCTTACCCAAAAATGCCTGTCGCAGGTGATAAATGACATCCATTTAAGAGTGGGTGATTTCCATCAGGAATCTATCTCATGTTATGTGTCGGAGGGTCTGCCTGCTCCAATGGTTTTGAGCTTACCATGGTTAAGCAAACATAACCCTACCATCGACTGGCAAGAGAGACAGATTCTCGATTGGAGTGATTTTTGCATGGACAACTGTATTAATACATCGTTCTCTGTGGTCACCACTAAAATTGTACTCTCGTTCATTTCCAAATTTTCTGATGTGTTTCTGAAAGTGGTAACCAGGAATTACCCCCACATCGGGAGTATGATTGTACCGTCAATCTTATTCCTGGAGCTAAACTGCCCAAATCTCAGTTGTATAATCTTTCGGAGCCCGAAAGAAAGGCTATGCAAGAGTATATCACCGAGAGCTTGGCAAAGGGTCATATCAGACAATCCAAATCCCCAGTGGCTGAGACAGGTGTTACAGATCCTAAGAGAGAATAAAAATTGTATGCAAAGATGTAAAAATGTGTTTTTGCTGGAAGTGCAATTCCTGGGTTAAGTGCAATTCCTGGGTTACCTGCTGTCATCCTCAGGTTTTTGTATGGATCCCGAGAAAGTCTGTGTCGTGTTGGACTGGGATCGACCCAAAAATCTGAAAGCGCTTATGCGGTTTTTGGGATTCACCAACTACTACCGTAAATTTATCTTGAACTATTCGACTGTGGTTAAACCTGAGGCGGCATTACAAGCGCCTTTTCTGCTGTGAACTAATGTTTTGCTTCAGCCCCTATTCTGGCGCAACAGGACGTGTCTCAGCCATTCATTGTACAGGTTGACACATCCGAGTTAGGGGTGGGAGCAGTTTTGTTGCAAGGTCCTTCACCTACTAAATGGCGCCCATGTGCTTTTTTCTCTAAAAAACTCTCGACTGCTGAAAGAAATTATGACGTGGGTAATAGGGAATTGCTGGCCATTAAGTTGGCTTTTGAAGAATAGCGCCATTGGTTGGAATGAGCAATTCATCCTATTACGGTAATTACTGATCACAAAACCTGGATTACCTTAAATCGGCTAAATGACTGAATCCAAGGCAGGCCAGATGGTTGCTGTTTTTCACCAGATTTAACTTCATTTTCACCTACTGCCCTGGGGTTAAGAACGTCTAGGCGGATGCTTTGTCGCGCACCTTTTCTGTGGGGGGGGGGGGATTCTAAAGATCCTAGTTCTATTTTGTTTGAAAGGGTAGTCATATCTGCCCTATATCCTGATCTTGAGGCCAAGCTGTTGGAGGCCCAAGAGGATGCACCGGACTCTTGTCCTCCAGGGAAATTGTTTGTTCCCTCAGACTTACATCACAAGGTATTTGAGGAAATCACTGTACTGTCTTGGCTGGTCACTGTCGATCTCATCTCGCACAGATTTTGGTGCCCGGGGTTGCGTAAGTGTGTTGAGGACTATGTGTCAGCCTGTTGTACCTGTGCTCGTGCTAAGGTGACACATACTCGGCCTTCTGGATCTCTTCTTCTGTTACCCATCCCGTCCAGTGTGGCAGGCGCAGCACTATGAAGTGCCTTTTGCGCTGTGGCATTAGAAGAATTTTGATATCTGACTTTTTAGTCTAACCAGACTGTCTATTACTCTGTAATTCCTCTAGCGCCGTTCTATGGAAACAGTAGGTTTAAAGAGCACACCAAATGCTTGAAATAACTTCTTTGTTAACTTTAACATTTCTTCATATATAACATTGCCGCCTCCGCAGCAGACAGTCCATGTACAAAACACGCGTTGAGAAGATATCACAAAATGGCGGTATGCATAAGATGGTGGTTCCCCTGTTCAATCTTGTCATTTAACATAAAATAGTGGATATATTTCTCTCTTGAGTATCTGTACTCTCACTTTAAATTATTTAAACACTTTATGATCTCTCTGAGAGGTATATCTGAGGTTAACCATTAGTTCACTTGCTCTACTTGGTTTGCAGTTTGCTCTATACAATTGCTTATGATCTGGTATGAGCAGTTCGCATTTGTATGGAATTTGTTTACATTGTATGATTGTATGGCTCAGTAGTTCGTTTGTATGGTTACAATTGTAAACTTTGTAGTTTGCAATTTAATTTGTAGTTTGCAATTGTTGGAACTGTAAGTAAACACACATATAACTGGTTCAGTATACAGTTCTAATCACTATATTAACAGTAGAAACATTATATAACTGTTTTAAATACCTATTTTGGCCTCTCTGCTTCCATAAAACACAGCTCTTAGTGGAGTGAATGTCTGTTCAGCTTCTCTCCTCTGGTGTAATGATTCTAGCAGCTCCTGCTAGGGAAATTTCCCACACAGGCTGTGTGTGAGGCTGGCTGTGATTGGTAAAAACTCTTGCTGTGTATGAGGCTGGCTGTGATTGGTCAAGACTCCTGCCCAGCAACAACAGTTTAACTCTATGCTTTCTGTTGTTTCTGCTGTGTCATTGAGCTTACCTTACATTATATAATGAATCTTAAAGGCATAATATCTTTTCTGTTTCTGTGAACACAAAATATAACAGTTATATGACATCCAAACATGAAGTCACTGTAAATAACTCTGCTTTTGTCTTTAACACACAAACATAGGAACCGTATTAAGGTTATTGGCAGGTCTAGCTGTATAAACATATAAGCTATGTTAGCAACTTAGGACAGGTCTTAGCTGGCCAGCTACATCCAGACCTTGGACGCATTTGTCCATGGACTTTATCACGTATTTATCGAATTCTTCGGGAAAAAACGTGATCCTGGAGTTAGTTGATCGGTTTAGCAAAATGGCGCATTTTATAGCGTTGCCTGCTCTACCTAATGCCAAAACCCTTGCACAGGTGTTTGTCGATAACATCGTGAAACTACATGGCATTCCCTCTGATGTGGTGTCTGATCGGGGGACTCAGTTTGTTTCCAGATTCTGAAAAGTGTTCTGTACTCGACTGGGGGTACAATTGTCATTTTCTTCGGCTTTTCATCCTCAGTCGAATGGACAGACGGAGCACACCAATCAGAGTCTGAAGACTTACTTGAGATGTTTTGTTTCTGAGAACCAGGAGGAGTGGACTTCATTCTTGTCGTTAGCTGATTTTGCCATTAATAACCGTAGACAGGAGTCCACTGACAAATCACCCTTTTTTGGGGCATATGGATTCCATCTGCAGTTTGGCACATTTTCTGGTTCTCAAACTTCCGGTATTCCTGAGGAGGAACAATTTTCTTCTTCTTTGTCTTCGATTTGGTGGAAAATTCAAAATAACCTGAAAAAGATGGGCAACAGGTTTAAGAGTGTGGTTGACAGGAGACATATGAATGGTCCGGACCTGAGAGTGGGTGATTCTGTGTGGCTGTCCACAAGAAACATTAAGCTTAAGGTACCTTTTTGGAAGTTGTGCCCAAGATTTATTGGTCCTTATAAGATCACTGCCATTGTTAACCCTGTAGCCTTCCGTCTTGAACTTCCTCAGGCTTTGAAAACTCATAATGTATTTCATAAGTTGTTGAAGAAATGTGTCGAACCTGTTGAGCTGTCCCTCTTGCCTCCCGCTCCTGTCATGGTGGGCGGTAATTTAGAATTTCAAATCAGCAGGATTGTGGACTCCCGAGTTTTCCATAGATCCCTCCAGTATCTCGTCCACTGGAAGGGTTATGGACCAGAGGAGAGGATGTGGGTTCCAGCGGCCGATGTTAATGCGAATCGTCTGGTGAAGGCCTTTCACAGAGCCCATCCTGATAAGGTCGGTCCTGGGTGCCCGAAGGTCACCTGTAGAAGGGGGGGGGTACTTTCACGGTCCCTCAGGTGACTGATGTCAGGAGATCAAGGAGACTGGCTGAGTGTGGAGGAATCTAACAGCCTCCTTGATTTCTCTTGATTCAGTGTTGATAGGGTTAATGACCACTTCCCTTGTCTCAGCTCTTGCTCAGTGGTCATCACTTCTACCCTTTATAGTCTGACCCCACCCTTCTGACTATGCGATCAATTGTTCCAAACCTTGTTTCTCTCCTTCCCATATAATGAAACAGTCATCAATAAACCTTCGCCATACAAGCCTACAGAACTCGGTCTCTTTACCTAAAAGGGGGGTGATTCTCTCTCTTACCCATTCCGACATGAAGATATTGGCAAAACTGTGGGCGAATTTCACCCCCATCGCCTTCCCGACCATCTGGAGGTAGTATTTGTCCTTAAACCAATAGTAGTTATGTGTTAAACAAAAATCTACACATTCTACAATAGAATCTCCTTGCTTTTGTGTCATATCCGGGTCTCCTAATAATTCTTCCTGAATAGCCTTGATCCCCAGATGCTTCGGAATAATAGTGATTGCGAAGGTTTACTGATGACTGTTTCCTTATATGGGAAGGAGAGAAACAAGGTTTGGAACAATTGATCGCCCAGTTGAATATTAATGATTGGAATCTAAAGTTCACTAGCAGCGTCAGAGACAATGAAGTGAATTTTCTCGACCTTACGATCTTTGTGGAAGAAGGACGGCTTAAAACCAAGACCTTTTTAAAAAAACAGACGTTAATGGTTACATTGATATGAGCAAAGGCCAGATCGGGAGAATTCACCGGAATTGCACTGATGCTGTGACGTTTAAAGAGCAAAGCACTTTGATCCAAGATATATTTTTAAAAGTTATGTGTTTTATGGGGGAGGGGAGGTAGGGTATTTAATGCTTGTGGGTAAAAGATGGTTACGCCCCTGAAGAAGCGTGGAGCGAAACCTGGGTCAGGCAGGATTGAGATTGCTCTGACTGTTTGTTATTGTCTTACGTTTGTGAGTATATTAAATCTTTTATACTCTGACTTTGCAAGCGGTGCTTTACTATTGGAGCGATTAAAAGTATTTTTCGCGGTGGTGAAAAGAAGACTAAAGATAAGAAGGAAAGCCTTGGAGTTTGTGTGATGTGCCTGTATATCAAGCTGCGCTTGTGAGTACAATTACGTGAAAACGATTGCTGGTGACATATAGTACTTCACTATTGGCGTATTTTCTAACATCCCACAGGAGCCCTGGATTGGTGATAGTGGGACCTGATAAATTATGCCTTCATATTTGGATGGTTCAAGCTTGAAGAGGTTTTAACAAATTGTTCTTGCCCATCTATCTCCACCGCATCGGGAGAAGGACGGATACGTTGTGGAAAAGGATTGGGTATGGCAGGCTTAAGTAGGGACACATGAAAAACAGGATGAATCTTCATAGATCGTGGGAGCTTTAGCCGAATAGCTACTGGACTAATTATCCCGATGATCTTATAAGGCCCAATAAATTTCTGTCCAAGTTTTGGTGAAGGAACCTTAAGTTTCAAATTCCTAGTGGAAAGCCATACTTTATCCCCTATTTTAAACATTGGTGCTGGTCTAGAAAATGTATCTGCCGCCTTCTTGTAATTTTCTTGAGCCCTCTCTAATGCTCCTTTCAGGTCCCTTGCAGACGAGCGTGTCCGGATTAGGTCCGGATGCGTCCCGGTGCATTGCGGCAAACCCGCGCGAGTAGGTACGCCATTGCAGTCAGTTTTGACTGCGATTGCGTTCCGATGTTCAGTTTTTATCGCGGGGGTGCAATGTGTTTTACACAGCGTGATAAAAAACCGACTGTGGTACCCAGACCCGAACTTCTTCACAGAAGTTCAGGTTTGGGTTAGTTGTAGTGTAATAGCATTCTGAATACAGAATGCATAGTACAATAGGGCTGGAGGGGTTAAAAAAAATAAAATAAAAATTTAACTCACCTTAATCCACTTGTTCGTGCAGCCGGCATCTCTTCTGTCTTGTTCTGTGAGGAATAGGACCTTTGATGACGTCACTACGTTCATCACATGGTCAGTCACATGATCCATCACCATGGTGATGGATCATGTGACAGACCATGTGATGAACGTAGTGACGTCATCAAAGGTCCTATTCCTCACAAAAGAAGACAGAAGAGATGCCGGCTGCGCGAACAAGTGGGTTAAGGTGAGTTAAATTAATATTTATTTATTTTTTAACCCCTCTAGCCCTTCTGTACTATGCATTCTGTATTCAGAATGCTATTATTTTCCCTTATAACCATGTTATAAGGGAAAATAATAATGATCGGGTCCCCATCCCGATCGTCACCTAGCAACCGTGCGTGAAAATCGCACCGCATCCGCACTTGCTTGCGGATGCTTGCGATTTTCACGCAACCCCATTCATTTCTATGGGGCCTGCGTTACGTGAAAAACGCACAAAGAGGAGCATGCTGCGATTTTCACGCAACGCACAAGTGATGCGTGAAAATCACCGCTCATGTGCACAGCCCCATAGAAATGAATGGGTCCGGGTTTAGTGCGGGTGCAATGCGTTCACCTCACGCATTGCACCCGCGCGGAAAACTCGCCTGTGTGAAAGGGGCCTTAGTAGCTCTCAATTTTGCTGTAATGCAGAGATCCTTTCCGCGACTGCTGGAATAGGTGAAACAGCTGGGAATTTGGGAAGAATATTTGGATGATACCCTAAATTTGCAAAGAAAGGAGTTTGCTTGGTGGAGGCATTTTGGGAGTTATTGTAAGAAAACTCAGCCACAGGAAGCAGATCGACCCAATCATCTTGTAAATGGAAGATATAGCATCAAAGATACTGTTCTAGAGTCTGATTTGTGCGTTCAGTTTGTCCATTAGATTGTGGGTGAAAGGCAGTTGATAGATTAATATCAATCTCAAGTGCTGTGCAAAAACTACACCAAAATTTTGATGTAAACTGCACCCTGCGATCCGAGATTACTTCATCAGGGACTCCATGAAAACGAAAACACATTCTGAACTACAAGGTCAGCAGTATCTTTAGCAGAGGGTAGGCCGGTACATGGAATGAAATGCGCAGCTTTGGTGAGCCAGTCAACTACTACCAAAATTGTGTTTTTTCCTTTAGAGGTAGGTAGATCTATGATAAAGTCCATGGAAATAGAACCCCAGGGATGAGAGGGGACCGACAAAGGCTGTAATAAACCCATGGGTGAAGAACAAGAACGTGGAGTCTTACATCTAGCACAAACGTCACATGACATAACATATTTCTTTACATCCTGTTGATAACTGGGCCACCAAAAGAAACGGGATAAAAATTCCTGTGTCTTCTGCACTCCTTTGTGACCAGCAATCTTAGAATAATGGACTAATTTTAGAATTCTCAGTCTTATTGTTTCGGGTATATATAACTGCTACCCATAGATCCACACCTTGTTCTTAAGCACCAAATCATCAGGTGGTCTAGACAGCAAGGAGTCGGTGTCATAGGCCTCTTTTATCTCTTCAAGCAAGTCCTTATTATGGATTACTCCCACAAAATTAGACTTAGGAACAAGGGTTTTGGGCGGAATCGAAGAAGTGGAATCATTGGAAAAGATTCTAGATAGAGCATCTGCCATTGCCGTTACGGGATCCGGGCCTGTACGAGATTACGAAGTTGAATTGATTGAGGAATAGACTCCAACGAGCTTGGCGAGGGGATAGACATTTGGCAGATCTAACGAATTCCAAATTATGGTGATCAGTCAGGACTATTATGATTAGTCAGGACTATGAGGTTCCTTGAAGATGATGTCTCCATTCCTTAAAAGCTGCAATAATAGCTAACAGTTCTTTATTCCCCACATCATAATTCTTCTCAGCAGGGGATAAACGTTGGGAGAAAAAAGCACACGGATGCAATAAACCCTTCTCTCCGGTTCTCTGAGACAGAATAGCCCCTATAGCACAGTCTGAAGCATCTACTTCCACAATGAAGGCGAGTTCTGGGTCGGGATGAACTAATACAGGGGCTGTAGTGAACTTGGACTTTAGGAGACAAAAGGATTCCTGTGCTTGGGGAGACCAGACAAAAGCAACTGTGTAATAGGAGTAAATATTTCTGAGAAATTTTTAATGAAGCGTCTCTAAAAATTGCCAAATCCTATGAAACGTTGAACATCTTTTATGCTCTTTGGGGTAGGCCAGTCTACTATTGCTTTAATTTTGCTGGAGTCCATGTGTAGACCATGAGGTGAAATTATATAGCCAAGGAATTGGATCTCAGTCTGGTGAAATTCACACTTTTCAATCTTAACCGCCTCCGGACCGCCTAACGCAGGATTGTGTTCCGGAGGCGGTCGATTCATTCCTCCTTTACGCGCCGATGCGTCATCTCGCGAGACGCTAGATTACGCTCACAGCCGGCCCGCGCATGCGCATCGCGGGCCGGCAAAAGTTAAAGGACAAGTTCGTCATCAGACTGCCAGCCAATGATCGTCGCTGGCAGGCTGATGATTTTCAAAAAAACGAATCACAAGCCAGTTAACACATTATATTTATAAATATAATGTGTTAAATGGCTTGTCTGTTCCTCTGCTGGTCCTTTTTGTCGGTTGGTCCCAGCAGAGGAGCACACATCACTGTGAGTACACACCAAACACTTCACTTAGCCCCAGATCACCCCCCATCACCCCAATTAACCCCTTGATCACCCCTTGATCGCCCCTGTCAATCACCTAGTGAAAGGGAAAAAAGTGATCAGTGTAAACTGTCACTTTTTTTTCCACTGGTATTGACTGTTAGGTTTTAGGATAGTTTAGGCCCCTTTATTAGGTAGTTAGCGTCGGTTAGCGCCCAGCCCACCGCACCGCAGTCACTGATTCACTGATTAGCGTATCGCTAATCAGCATTTGTACTTTTATAGTATCTGTAAGTGATCAGAACTGATCACAGTCAGATCTATAATAGTGTTAGTGTCACCTTAGCTCGCCCTCCACCCAAAACGCAGTGTTTGCCCGATCAGGCCTGATCGGTCGCCCACACGTGCGTTCAACCACGCCCGCCCCGCCGCAGTGACAAAAATATATATATTTTTTTTATTACTGCGCAATCACTTTACAAGCGCTGCGGTGATAAAAAAAAATCAGTTTTGATATTTTTTATCAATCGCAGCGGCTTCCGGTACTTCGCTAGCCTCCCATTTGTAAGACAGGCTTGCTTTTTTTCTTGGGTAGTCTTAGGGAATACCCCCTAAATTTAGTTGACCAAATAGCAAATAAGGGGTATTCTTCTGAAGAGGCCTACAGGATTCTGACCCAGTCGGATGAGGAATGGGAACCCTCATCTGACGAATCTAGCGGGTCAGAATATGAACCTGTAGAAAGCAGTGGCAGTCTGACCCAAAGTTCGGACGAGGAGGTTGAGGTCCCTGATAGCACCAGGCGTACCCGGCCCCGTGTTGCTAGACCACAGGTTGCGCAGTATCCACTTCAAGGGCAGCAGAGTGGGGCTGGCGCTGTCGGATTACGTGGTGAGGCATACACCAGCAGCGCAGCCCATCCTGGACCTAGTACCAGCACTGCCGTACAACATGGTGAAGTGGCGAGCACCAGAAGGGCAGTTGAAGCTGGTAAGGTGGCACGTGCATTAGTTCCCCCGTCGCAGCCACCGTAGAGCCCCTAGAGTCCCTGAGGTGCTGCCAAACCCTGATTGGCAGCCCCCAACTTCAGCCGCACCAATAGCTCCCCCTTTCACCGCCCAGTCTGGAGTTCGGGTTGAGACAGCTCAGATCGGTTCGGCACTGGGATTTTTTGAGCTGTTCTTGACTGCGGAGCTCTTGGACTTAGTCATGGCAGAAACAAATCGGTATGCCACTCAATTTATAGCCGCCAACCCGGGAAGCTTTTATGCCCAGTCTTTCCGGTGGAAACCCGTCCAAGTTTCCGAAATTAAAAATTTTCTGGGCCTTCTCCTCAACATGGGCCTGACAAAAAAGCATGAATTGTGGTCATATTGGTCCACGAACCCAATTCATCACATGCCCATGTTCTCTGCTGCCATGTCCAGGACACGATTTGAGACCATCCTGCGTTTCCTGCACTTTAGCGACAACAGCACCTCTCGTCCCAGTGGCCACCCAGCTTTTGGCCGGCTCCACAAAATTTGGCCCCTCATAGACTACTTCAACAACAAATTTGCAGATTTGTATACCCCTGAGCAAAACATCTGCATAGATGAGTCCCTTATACATTTTACCGGGTGCCTTGGCTTCAAACAATACATCCCAAGCAAGCGCGCCCGGTATGGGGTCAAATTGTATAAGCTCTGTGAAAGGGCCACAGGCTATAACCACAAATTTCGGATCTATGAGGGTAAAGATCAGACCCTGGAGCCGGTCGGTTGCCCTGACTACCTGGGGAGCAGTGGGAAGACAGTCTGGGACTTGGTGTCACCCTTATTTGGCAAGGGGTACCATCTTTATGTGGACAATTTCTACACAAGTGTGCCCCTCTTCAGGCATTTGTTCCTAGAACAGATTGGCTGCTGTGGCACCACGCGACCTAGTCGCCGGGGCTTCCCCCAACGGCTCGTTACCACCCGTCTTGCAAGGGGGGAGAGGGCTGCCTTGTGTAACGAAGAACTACTCGAGGTGAAATGGAGAGACAAGCGTGACGTTTACATGCTCTCCTCCATTCATGCAGACACGACAATACAAATAGAATGAGCAACCAGTGTCATTGAAAAGCCCATCTCAGTCCACGACTATAATTTGCTCATGGGAGGGGTGGACTTCAATGACCAGATGTTGGCTCCTTATTTAGTGTCCCGCAGCACCAGACGCTGGTATAAGAAGGTGTCTGTATGTTTAATTCAATTGGCTGCCTATAATAGTTTTGTTCTCTACAGTAAGGCTGGGAGAACAGGATCCTTCCTCAAATTTCAGGAAGAGATCATCGAGAACCTCCTGTATCCAGGAGGTTCCGTGGCCCCAACCTCCAGTGTAGTAAGCCGTCTACACGAGCGACATTTCCCCAGTGTCGTTGCTGGTACCTCAACCCAAGCGTCACCCCGAAAAAGATGTCGTGTCTGTTGCAGGAGTGGAATAAAGCGTGACACCCGCTATTTCTGTTCTGACTGCCCTGACAACCCTGCCCTATGCTTAGGGGAGTGTTTCCGGAAGTACCACAGACAGGTACACTTAGCATAGGGATTGCGTTCCACAGGACAGGCACACAGGGCTATTAGGGCCCTTTCACTCACAGCTGCTGCAAACCTCTCCTTTCACCTGGGACAAAGTGCATAATGTACTTCGCCACATCTCTGGGCGATTTGCGCTTTGCACATTGTCCCATGGGGAAGGAGAGGTTTGTCCCATAAAGGTAAAAAAAAATAAAAAATCACCGTTAAGCAAAAAAGTTAATGTTCTGTTCAAAAAGTTAAAGTTTATAAAAGTTAATGTTCCGTTCAAATGTTATAAAAAATTAATGCTAATAAATTTATTGCGTTGCGGCCTGTTTTTTTCTTTTTTGTTTAGTTTTTTACCTTCTAGGTGGACCAACCAATGAACGAGCTGCAGCACTGATGTGCATTCTGACAGAAGTATTGCGCTGCTGTCGGATTACACAAAAGTCAGTGTATGCGGCGCTGCAATCGTTAATTTCTAACGATAATTTGTTTTCCCTTAGTCCTAACAGCAGCACAGATGGGGTTAACTGCCCCTGTGGACTGGTAGGACCGGCGGAATTTTAATGAGCCCAAAGAACCAATAAACGATCTTCAGCTCCCTGAAAGGGAGGAGATCACCCCCCAGCCCACCGTGTTTTTAACAAGCATAATGTATTTAGGGTGGGATATTTGTGTGCTGCTGTTAGGACTAAGGGAAAACAAATTATCGTTAGAAATTAACGATTCCCTTACGTCCTACCAGCAGCACAGATGGGGAGATAGCAAGAAGAATCCCCTAGGGAGGGTCCTCATGCCTGGCAGAACTAAGAACAGTCTGCCCAAAAGCCGAAAACTCTGCCATCCTAGCATCTATCCTATAATGGGAGATGAAGGTTGACTCAGAGCTCCAGGAGGCCGCCTTACAGATCAACTCTAAGGGGAGGAGTCTTCTCTCCGCAACCGAGGTGGAGACCGCCCTAGTAGAATGGGCTCTCACAAACTCAGGAGGATCTAAGGATTGGGAGATGAAAGCTTCCATAATGGCCTCCTTAATCCAGCGACTAATGGTAGCTTTAGACGCTTTATGGCCTTTAGACTTACCGGCAAACAGGATAAGAAGATTCTCATCTATCCTGAACTCTCTAGATCTATCCACATAGATCTGGAGGCATCTTGAAATATCCAGCGGGTCTCTAGCTGGAGTATCAGAGGAGGAGGCTGTAAACAAAACTGGTAAAGAGATTACCTGATTGATGTTCTGGAAAGTAGGCACCTTAGGCCTGAAGTAGGGTAAAAACTTCAGGAGTACTCTATCCTGTAGGAAAATAATGTACGGGTGAATTGCAGAGAAAGCCTGCAATTCAGAAATTCTTTTGGCTGAAGCTATAGCCAGAAGAAAGACCATCTTTAAAGTAAAAAATTTGAAATTTACCTCCTCCAAGGGCTCGAAGGGGGGAGATGCTAGCCCCCTGAGCACTACTGAAAGATCCCACTGGGGGATAGGTTTCAGTATAGTAGGCTTTAGTCTTTCAGCTCCCTTCAGGAAGCGTTTAATGAGTGGGTCCCGAGAATGTGGCCTGTTGAGACAGGCCGAGATGGCATAAACCTGTACCTTCAAGGTAGCTGGAGATAGGCCTCTATCTAATCCATCTTGAAGAAATTGAAGTATCGCAGGAAGGGGCGGATCTGCGGACGCCACCTGTCTGGAATCACACCATGCCACGAAGATTCTCATGATCCTGGAGTAGGCCTTCTTTGTAGACTCTGCTCGGGAATGCGACAAAGTTCTCAGGACCGACTCGGAAAGCCCTTCTATGTTGGGAAGGGACTGATCAACCTCCAGGCTGTCAGGTTGAACCTGTGCAGATCTGGGCAGAGATGAGTGTCCCACGACACCAGGGTCTGCTCCGGGGGGAGTCTCCAGTATTGTCCCCGACTCATCTGAATGAGCTGGGTAAACCAGGATCTTCTGGGCCAAAACGGTATGATGGCTATTACCGAGGCCTGATCCTGACGGATTTTCATCAATACCCTCGGTATCATGGAAAACGGAGGGAAGATGTAAGCCAGCCTGAACCTCCACGGTATTGACAGAGCATCTATCGCCAGGGGGTTGTCTTCCCTGTAGAGGGAACAGATCCTCAGCACCTTGGCGTTGAACCTGGTTGCCATGAGATCCACTTCTGGCATACCCCATCTGTGAACTAGCTGCCTGAAGATCTCCGGATGCAGAGACCACTCCATGGTCGGTAATCCTCGACTTAAGCGGTCCGCTATCATATTGAGGGAGCCTCGAATATGAACGGCAGATAGATGGGAAAGGTTCGTCTCTGCCCACCGAAGAATCACCCCGATCTCTGACAGAAGGGGCAATGATCTTGTGCCTCCCTGTTTATATAGAGAACTGCAGTCATATTGTCTGACTGGACTTTCACTGCTTTGCCCCGGATCTGAGGGGCAAAGTGAAGGAGGGCTAGCCGGATAGCTCGCATCTCGCGAAGATTGGAAGAAAGACGACGCTCCAGAGGAGACCAAGAACCCTGTATTGGGGATCCGTCCAGGTGAGCGCCCCAGCCTACAAGGGACGCGTCTGTAGTCAATATGACCCAAGCTGGTTGGGTCATAGACTTCCCTGGTGGTAGCTGAAACCACCATCTGAGGGAATTCCGGGTTTGACCGGACAGGGAGCACAGGGAATCTAGCCCCGCAGGGCTGCCGTTCCATAGGTGTAAGACCTCCGACTGAAGAGGACGGAGGTGCCATAGCGCCCTAGGGACTGCATCCGCAGCCGCTGACATGAGCCCCAGCATCTTCATGAGAGTCCGGATAGAGACTCGACGAGGGACATAAAGGACCTTTGCTAGGTCCTGAATCCGCGCTCTCCTTTCTGGAGTCAACCGGAGGGACATCTCCATAAAGTCGACCACGAATCCTAAGTAATGGATTGAAGTCGATGGGCTCACATTCGACTTCTGCCAGTTGATAATCCAGCCTAGGCGGAAGAGAAAAGAGATTGCGACCTGAAGATGGTGGGTAAGGATCGGAACTGAAGAGGCTATGAAAAGCCAATCGTCCAGATAAGGAATAATAGTCAGTCCTTGAAGTCTCAAAGCTGCCACCACCGACACCACCACCTTGGTGAAGATAAGGGGGGCAGAAGAGATTCCGAAGGGAAGCGCGGCGAACTGAAAGTGCCTGCGAACCCCTGAAATCTGGACCGCGATCCTGAGGAGTTTCCGGGACGCGGAATGGATCGGAATGTGAAGATACGCATCCTTGAGGTCCAGAGTAGCCATGATGTCCCCAGGGTTGAGGATATGGCTGACTGACCTTATGGTTTCCATGCGAAACCTTGTTTTCCTTATAAATCGATTGAGAAATCTCAAGTCGATGATCATCCGGAGATCTCCCGTCTTTTTGGGAACCAGGAACACTGGTGAATAAATCCCTAGGCCCCTCTCCCCTGCCGGCACCTCCTCTAGGGCTCCCTTGGAAATATAGTCCTGAATGTAAGCTTCTAGGACCACTTGTTTGGCAGACCCGAAGTTTCGTGTGGCGATGAATCTCTCTGGGGGGAGAGAGATAAGATCTACCCGGTACCCGAGGGAAACTATGTCCTGGACCCAGGGGTCTGCAATCAACCGGCTCCAAGAGTCTTTGAAATGGGTAAGACGACCCCCCACGGGAATCTGGGGGAGGGGTACGGGAAAATCTAGGGGAGATACTGCAAGGGCAGCAGGGCTTATCCAAGAGCCTCGAAGAGGCCCATAGTCAGGAGGGTTTTGCCTCCCTGGTGGGTTTACGGGAGCGTCTCGAATATTTACAAGATGGTCCCCCCCAATCTCTGCGCCTAGACTGCTGCCCTGGACGACCTCCGCATTTCTTCTCCTGCCTGGGGCGTCCCCGAAAGGGCTGCTGGGGGAGGCTCTTCCCCTTTTTATCGGAGAGCCCCTCCATTATCTTGTCCAATTCGGACGCGAATAGCCTATCCGGTTCGAAGGGGAGCCCACAAAGATTGAACTTGGACGTGTTATCAGCGATCCAAGGTTTCAACCAGAGTGGTCTGCGGGCAGCCGAAACTAGGGCCATAGTTTTGGCGGCCAGCTTCAGCTGCATCTGGGTAGAATCGACCAGAAAGTCCATGGCCAGATTGGCCGACTTGAAGGCTGCCAGGATATCATCCCTTGATACGCTCTGATCAACGTCCGTCTGGATTCGGTTAAGCTTAGAGCGTAAATAGGTGGCTACCTCCGTGGCCGCAATAGAAGTTGATGCGCTGGCAGTAGCCGCCACGTAACTCCTCCTAAGGGTGCACTCTGCCCTCCGGTCTAGAGGGTCCTGCAGACTAGACCCATCGTCTGCAGGAACTAGAGTGCGCCGGGACAACTTGGCAATAGCCATGTCCACCTTGGGAACGGAACCCCACGATTCCACCAAGGGTTTAGCCATCGGGTACATCAGTTTGAATTTTCTAGTGAGAACTGGACCTTTCTCAGGCTTTCTCCATTCCGTGCGCATCACGGAGAGAAGGGTCTCATCCGCTCTAAAGACACGCTGTGTCCGTCCGGCGGGATCGGAGGACTCCCCCATGTCAACATCATGGTCCCCCGACCTGATGGACTTGAGTAACTTCAGCGTCTTTTCTGGAGGGAAAAAACAAGAAGTAGATTCTTCTTCCTCAGAAGAAGAAGACCCCGGAGAACAGGGGGTAGGTCTTTCGACCGGTGCGACCACCTCCATGGGAGTCTGAGAGGGTCCTGGTAGCCTGCACCACTCCCTTAATGGAGTCATCCACGTATGTCTTCGTCCACTGAAACATTTCTTGCATCGTGGGTTCCGTGGATGCTGTGCGACAACTCTCACATCTAGAGTACGGACAGCTGTCGTCTAAGGGGGTGTTACATTCGTAACACGCCAGATGCTTCCTCTTGGCCCCAGCTTTACGCTGATCCGGATCCTTAGGGGAAGCCATAGTCTGTAATTAGAAAGAACACAGGTCATAACACCTACAATTTTACCTGGAGGTGGTGAAACAAGACCTTATGGGGGCCCACCAGCACTAGCAGAAAATAGAGCTGTACAAGAGGAAACCACAATCCCAAGCCAAGCAATACTAAATATCTCAAGGCACAGGGAACTCTGGAGCTAACTTGTGAAAGCGACGCAACCAGAGCACTGACTGACAGGCTCTGGGCGCTTAAGAGGAGGAAGCCCCGCCCCCTGGGCGAGAAAGGGGAGAAAGTTTTAATAAAAATAGTGAGGTTTAAACCCTCACGGCATCGCTATGGAAAAAACGGAAGTGACGTAGCGCCCCTAGTGCGCATCACTTCCGGAGATGGCGGCGCCCATAGCGCCGCCACATGCGGCGAGAGAAGGACGGGATACCGCAGCACACGAGTGGAAGAAGAGGGGAGGGGACACCCCCCTCCCCGACAGTACCCCAGCGGCACCCGACGGCCATAGCGCCGCTCACATGCGGCGAGGGAGGACGGGATACCACAGCTGGTTCAAAGAAGAGGGGAGGGGACACCCCTCACCCCGACGGTACCCCAGATAGAAACGCCGACCAGCCTATAATAAAGGCAATGAGAGGCCATGGAGGGCAAACTTTAGATCTAACAAAAAAATAGAGCCCCTAGCACTCTTCAGCTCCCAGAGGGGGAGCGACACCGCCAGTCCACCTGTCCAGAGGACAGAAAAAAACACGGTGGGCTGGGGGGTGATCTCCTCCCTTTCAGGGAGCTGAAGATCGTTTATTGGTTCTTTGGGCTCATTAAAATTCCGCCGGTCCTACCAGTCCACAGGGGCAGTTAACCCCATCTGTGCTGCTGGTAGGACGTAAGGGAAGACGAGATTTCTCCTCTGCAGTAAAAGATATGTTTGCCGAGGCATATGAGCTGAGGGGCGCGGTGTTCATATGCTTTGGGAAACACTTTGTATATAAAAAAATAAATAAATCCCGGCAATGATTTATTCATCCACATCGATTAATGTAAATTGAGAAATCGGGTTTGCCAGGGCATACGAGCTAAGTGGGTTTGGATGTTGGGCGGAGCTCCTATGTCCTGGCAGATGCCTTTCCACTCCTTTTTTTTTTTTGGCAGAGATTTTTTCATCCACATTGATCGATGCGAATGAAGAAATCTGTGCCGTTCATTTTTTCTTTCAGCCCAGAGGCTGAACGGAAAAAAAAAATCTCATTACCCGTATGCTCAATATAAGGAGAATAGCAGATACTCCTAATGCTGGCCATACATGTAATGATTGTGGAGACCCTCAAATGCCAGGGCAGTACAAACACCCCACAAATGACCCCATTTTGGAAAGAAGACATCCCAAGGTATTCGCTGAGGGGCATATTGAGTCCATGAAAGATTGAAATTTTTGTCCCAAGTTAGCGGAAAGGGAGACTTTGTGAGAAAAATAAATAAAAAATCAATTTCCGCTAACTTGTGCAAAAATAAAAATCTTCTATGAACTCGCCATGCCCCTCATTGAATACCTTGGGGTGTCTTCTTTCCAAAATGGGGTCACATGTGGGGTATTTATACTGCCCTGGCATTTTAGGGGCCCTAAAGCATGAGAAGAAGTCTGGGATCCAAATGTCTAAAAATGCCCTCCTAAAAGGAATTTGGGCCCCTTTGCGCATCTAGGCTGCAAAAAAGTGTCACACATGTGGTATCGCCGTACTCAGGAGAAGTTGGGCAATGTGTTTTGAGGTGTCATTTTACATATACCCATGCTGGGTGAGATAAATATCTCGGTCAAATGCCAACTTTGTATAAAGAAATGGGAAAAGTTGTCTTTTGCCGAGATATTTTCCTCACCCAGCATGGGTATATGTAAAAAGACACCCCAAAACACATTACCCAACTTCTCCTGAGTACGGCGATACCACATGTGTGACACTTTTTTGCAGCCTAGGTGGGAAAAGGGGCCCACATTCCAAAGAGCACCTTTAGGATTTCACAGGGCATTTTTTACACATTTTGATTTCAAACTACTTCTCACGCATTAGGGCCCCTAAAATGCCAGGGCATTATAACTACCCCACAAGTGACACCATTTTGGAAAGAAAACACCCCAAGGTATTCCGTGAGAGGCATGGCGAGTTCCTAGAATTTTTTATTTTTTGTCACAAGTTAGCGGAAAATGATGATTTTTTTTTTTCTTACAAAGTCTCATATTCCACTAACTTGTGACAAAAAATAAAAACTTCCATGAACTCACTATGCCCATCACGAAATACCTTGGGGTGTCTTCTTTCCAAAATGGGGTCACTTGTGGGGTAGTTATACTGCCACGGCATTTTAGGGGCCCTAATGCATGAGAAGTAGTTTGAAATCAAAATGTGTAAAAAATGCCCTGTGAAATCCTAAAGGTGCTCTTTGGAATGTGGGCCCCTTTGCCCACCTAGGCTGCAAAAAGTGTCACACATGTGGTATCGCCGTACTCAGGAGAAGTTGGGCATTGTGTTTTGGGGTGTCATTTTACATATACCCATGCTGGGTGAGATAAATATCTCGGTCAAATGCCAACTTTGTATAAAAAAATGGGAAAAGTTTACCTTTGCCGAGATATTTTCCTCACCCAGCATGGGTATATGTAAAAAGACACCCCAAAACACAATACCCAACTTCTCCTGAGTACGGCGATACCACATGTGTGACACTTTTTTGCAGCCTAGGTGGGCAAAGGGGCCCACATTCCAAAGAGCACCTTTAGGATTTCACAGGGCATTTTTTACACATTTTGATTTCAAACTACTTCTCACGCATTAGGGCCCCTAAAATGCCAGGGCATTATAACTACCCCACAAGTGACCCCATTTTGGAAAGAAGACACCCCAAGGTATTCCGTGAGGGGCATGGCGAGTTCCTAGAATTTTTTATTTTTTGTCACAAGTTAGCGGAAAATGATGATTTTTTTTTTTCTTACAAAGTCTCATATTCCACTAACTTGTGACAAAAAATAAAAACTTCCATGAACTCACTATGCCCATCACGAAATACCTTGGGGTGTCTTCTTTCCAAAATGGGGTCACTTGTGGGGTAGTTATACTGCCACGGCATTTTAGGGGCCCTAATGCATGAGAAGTAGTTTGAAATCAAAATGTGTAAAAAATGCCCTGTGAAATCCTAAAGGTGCTCTTTGGAATGTGGGCCCCTTTGCCCACCTAGGCTGCAAAAAAGTGTCACACATGTGGTATCGCCGTACTCAGGAGAAGTTGGGCAATGTGTTTTGGGGTGTCATTTTACATATACCCATGCTGGGTGAGATAAATATCTCGGTCAAATGCCAACTTTGTATAAAAAAATGGGAAAAGTTGTCTTTTGCCGAGATATTTATCTCACCCAGCATGGGTATATGTAAAAAGACACCCCAAAACACATTGCCCAACTTCTCCTGAGTACGGCGATACCATATGTGTGACACTTTTTTGCAGCCTAGGTGGGCAAAGGGGCCCACATTCCAAAGAGCACCTTTAGGATTTCACAGGGCATTTTTTACACATTTTGATTTCAAAGTACTTCTCACGCATTAGGACCCCTAAAATGCCAGGGCAGTATAACTACCCCACAAGTGACCCCATTTTGGAAAGAAGACACCCCAAGGTATTTTGTGATGGGCATAGTGAGTTCATGCAATTTTTTATTTTTTGTCACAAGTTAGTGGAATATGAGACTTTGTAAGAAAAAAAAATAATAAAATAATAAAAATCATCATTTTCCGCTAACTTGTGACAAAAAATAAAAAGTTCTATGAACTCACTATGCCCATCAGCGAATACCTTAGGGTGTCTACTTTCCGAAATGGGGTCATTTGTGGGGTTTTTCTACTGTCTGGGCATTGTAGAACCTCAGGAAACATGACAGGTGCTCAGAAAGTCAGAGCTGCTTCAAAAAGCGGAAATTCACATTTTTGTACCATAGTTTGTAAACGCTATAACTTTTACCCAAACCATTTTTTTTTACCCAAACATTTTTTTTTATCAAAGACATGTAGAAAAAAAAATTTTGAGAAAAATTTAAATAGAAATGTAGTTTTATTTGAAAAATTTTACAACTGAAAGTGAAAAATGTCATTTTTTTGCAAATAAATCGGTAAATTTCGATTAATAACAAAAAAAGTAAAAATGTCAGCAGCAATGAAATACCACCAAATGAAAGCTCTATTAGTGAGAAGAAAAGGAGGTAAAATTCATTTGAGTGGTAAGTTACATGACCGAGCAATAAACCGTGAAAGTAGTGTAGTGCAGAATTGTAAAAAGTGGTCTGGTCATTAAGGGTGTTTAAGCTAGGGGAGCTGAGGTGGTTAATGTAAAGTTGATTCTTCCTTAGACGTTCCAAAATAAGTCTCACATGTCTCTGATGTTCTTCCATAGAGTTAGAGAAGATCAAGATATCATCCAAATGGATGACTACGAACTGGTCCAGAAGATCTCTGAAGATATCATTGTCGAGATGTTGAAAAGTGGTTGGGGCATTGCAAAGACCAAAAGGCATAACAAGATATTTGAAATGTCCGTATCGTGACCTAAAAGCTGTCTTCCATTTGTCTCCAGATCTGATACGGACCAGGCTATAGGCGCCTCGCAGGTCTAACTTGGTAAAAATGTTTGCATGTCGCACTCTCTCCAAAAGCTCAGGGATCAATGGTAAAGGATAACGATTTTTGATTGTAATTTTGTTAAGTTCTCGGTAGTCAATGCAAGGTCTTAGAGAACCGTCCTTCTTCTTAACAAAGAATATGGGAGCCCTGGCCAGTGAGGAAGATGGGCGGATAAACCCCTTAGCTTGATTTTCTTCAATGTAGTCCTTGAGGGCTTTTAGTTCAGGGCCTGCCAAAGGGTAGATGTTTCCAAAAGGTATAGGTGCACCAGAAAGTAATTCTATAGGACAATTGTAGGGTCGGTGTGGGGGAAGCTTATCCGCATTTTGTTTATCGCAAACGTCCGCAAATTCCTTATATGCAAAGGGGAACTCTATTGCCTTATTATCTTGTTCAGACTGAGCTGTCGAAAGGACATCCTTGATTGGGAAGCTTATTTCTTTGGTCTTCCAGTTGATAACAGGGTTCTGTGCTTGCAATGAGGGTAGGCCAAGAAAAACAGGGAAATGTGGAGAAGAGATCAATAGAAACTATAGGACTTCATGGTGATGAGGTGTTATAATGATTTCAAGTGATTCCATCTCTTGATACACTGGCCCTGAGCTCAGTAGGGATCCATCTACTGTCTCCATTACTACAGGTGAGAGTTTTTTCTGAAATTTAACCCCATGCCTGTGCGCTAAAGAAAGGTCCATGAAATTGCCACTAGCCCCAGAGTCCACCATAACAGAGGTGGATATTTACTGAGAGTTAATCAAGAACTTAATGGAAAGGAAGCAATGGGAGTCTTTATTCTCTTTTTTAATATGAGGGGCTACAGATGAAATGGAATGGATGATTGCTTTCTCAGATAATTCTGTTTCCGAAGCAATTGATTCTCCATCTGAAAAGTCAGGATCTGTAATGGCTGCCACCAACCTCCGCGGACGGCTAGGGCAGTTGATAAGGAAGTGATCAGACTTTCCACAGTAAAAGTATAGACTTTCCCGGAGCCTGTGCTCCCTTCGATCAACGTTTTCACATCTTAGTATGGAATCTACGTGCATAGGCTCACTTCCTGATTCTCTGTAAATTTTTCCTTGGGTTTCCTTGGAAGTCGAGACAGGAAAAGATGGAGAATGCTTAGTATCATAATTTAAGGTAGCCCATGTCAGGTATCGATTCGAATACAATGGTTAATAAAAGCATCCAAACCTAAAGGGGCCTCTACACGAGCAAGTTCATCTTTTAATGCGCTGCATAGTCCTTTTCTAAAAAAAGACATTTTCGCTGCGTCGTTCCAATCGGTGTCAACAGCCCACCTCTTGAACTCCATTGCATATTCTGTGACAGGGCGTCTGCCCTGGCGCAATGCTAGTAATGCTGCTTCAGCTGTAGCACCTCGATTGGGATAATCAAACATTTGACTCATGGCATCGATAAAGTCCTCTAAGTGATTTAGCCGGGCGTCTTGAGTCTCAATCAATGGACTAGCCCAGGCAATGGCTTGTGTCAGCAGCATAATAATACATAAGACTTTAGATCTATCAGTAGGAAACTGAGTTGAATTTGCATCAAAGTATAGCCTACATTAATTAAGGAACCCCCGGAACTTGTCGCGGTCTCCGCCAAATCTGAATGGTGGTAACTTGGGGGTCATTGCAGGCACTATAGCGGGTGGTACAGAAACTTGATTCTCCAAGTGGACTATCCGGTCGGATAATGTCTGCACTGTACCACGTAGCTCATGAATCATTTGTCCATAAATTTGGATGTTGTGGGAAGTCTGTCCTTCAAAGGCGTAATATTTATTTTTTAAAGTCTGCATCTCGGTTGCGCATATTAGCCATAGCAGTCTACAGTTGCTTAATGCGAACCTCTGAACTCTCAGTCCCGGTGGACTACATTTTTGGCTTGAGTATTCTGTCACGATAATAGTGGAATACTGCTGGAATCCAATGGCAGGGACAAGGCCTGTACACAGGGAGCACCGGAGTCTTGAAAAGGAGGTTGCAGGACTGAAGGATGAAGCAGAGCCAAACAGATGGATTCAGTAGAGCCGAGGTCAGACGAGCAATAGGTCAGGGTAGGCGGCACAGGAACGTAGTCAAGCAATCCGGGTCGGCAACAAGAGGTAGCAGGATGTCACAGAGTAGTAGGGTAAACTGCAAGGAGGAGGAACAAACCAGAGAGCTAGTTCCAAGCAAGAGGACAGCACAAGCAGAAGCTAAACACAATACTGTAGCAATTAGTAATAGGCTTCAGAGGTTTAAATGTGAAACAGGAAGTAAGATGGCACCCAGCTGAGACACAATCCACCATCTTAACTGAGGGAGAACTTGAGGGCAAGACATTCTGAACTAAAACAGACATAGCAGGAAGATTCCTGACACCCGCACTGCATTATTCTTATGACTGCCCTATTTATTTGCTGCCTGAAACAACAGTACCACATGGCCAGGTCTATCCTCTGTCTCTGTGTGAAACTCAAGCCATGTGAGATGTTAAGGAAAACCTTGACAGAAGACTTATCTGGTATTCTTCCATTGCTCCTGGATTTTCTTCGTTTAAAAAGAAAGACGGTTCTCTTCGACCATGTATTGATTACTGTGGTCTGAATAAGATTATGGTAAAGAACAAGTATCCTCTGCCCCTAATTCCAGAACTTTTTGACTCATGGAGCCAGAATATTCATGAAATTGGATCCCCCTGGAGCTTAAAACTAAATCTGTATACAAGAGGGTGACAAATGAAAGACTGTGTTTAATACCCATGATGGCCATCATTAATATATTGTCATGCCCTTCGGTCTGTACAACGCTACTGTTGTGTTCCAAAATTTGTTAATGACATCTTTGAGATCTGCTCATCATGATTTACATGGATGACATCATGATCTTCTCTCCAGATCTGATTTGTCACCATAAAAACGTCTGCACTGTTCTCTGCCATCTTCAGGATAACAGATTGTACACCAAGTATGAAAAGTATATAATCACAGATCGAGACGTTCAGATGGATCCAGAAAAGCTGTCCACAGTTCTGAAAGGGCCCTATCTCATAAGCCTGAGAGCCTTCCAATGATTCTTGGGTTTTGCCAATTACTGACAATTTATTCCTCATTTCCTCCACTCTGAGTGCTCCTCCATAAAGGGGTGAATGTAAGAGAGTGGACACCTGAAGTGGAACCAGTGTTCCAGACTCTCAAGCATGCCTTCTCCTCTGCCTCAATTCTGCACCATTCGAAATTCTCTAGACAGTTCTTCCTTGAGGTGGATACATCCTCTGAGGGAGCCAGAGTTGTCCTCACCCAAAAACGCTCCTCTGGTAAGATGATCACCTGCAGAAAGCAACTATTCCATTGGAGACAGGGAGCTGCTTGCCATAAAGTTGGCTCCTAAAGAATGGAGACATCTTTGTGCTGTTCTGCTCATATTTAATCGTACTTCGTATTATTAATTCTTCTTTCACCATGTTGTTTCTACGTATTGTTCTTTTGCCACCATCTGCTGGCCAGAATTGTATGCTGCACGCCTCTGCTCTTACTAGTAAAGTTTTTTATCTGCTGGGCGTGGTTTTAGCTGCCTCTGACCATGTCACTTCCTGCAGCCATTTTCTTTGTTGCATAGCTGTGTGACTGGATTTACTAACATTTTTGGTCTCGTGAAGGCATCAGTTTTTGATCAGCAGTTCAACAGGACAGCATCAATACCACTACTACATTACAGTATTGTATCATCGTTTGTCGTATTTGGATCAAATAAACCCACGTTGATTTCATTCCCGTGTCTACGTTTGGATCCATCTAATCCGAGTATCTGCCGGTCCGGTCTGCTCCACTGCTTGGATACGAAGGTAGGAAGTCACACAGCCATTATCAGTTATAGCTTCATTCGCCTTCATGTGGAGATAGAACAATCATCTTGATGGCACCTGCCATCCTGTAGTCGTCTATATGGACCATAAGAACTTGATGTATATGCAAACCGCTCAACGTCTAAATCCACAACAGACCCAATGGTCTCAGTTCTTCACCCAGTTTTATTTTGTTCTACATTTTCTACAGAAGAATATCAAGTCAGATGCGCTTTTTCATTAATTTGATTCTGCTGATCGGGTAGAGGATAACCAGCATATCATTGATCTTGCCTGCATTGTTTTTGTTTCTCTAGTTCTGCTCAAATACATCCTGACTGGCAAGACATATATTTCCATGCCCAAGATAGGGCAGGCTCTGGCTTGAGAATATCGCTGTAGTATTGCTGGCCAAACACGTCTCCACATTATTGGTATCTCTGGGGGCATCAAAGACTATGTAGCGTCCTGTACCTTTTCCTGTACTTGCCCAGAATAAGACTCCTAAACAAAGACCTGCAGGACTTCTGACTCCTTTGCCTAACATGGTATCATATAGCCATGGATTTCATCACTGGTCTTTCTCCATCCTTCAGAAGCACTGTAATCTGGGTGGTGGTTGACTGATTTTCTAAAATGACACAGTAGCACCGTCATCTTCTCTCAGCTCACCAAGCACAAGCATTGTACATTATACAGCTACTGTGCTTCGTATAGCAGCTCAGCCCATTCACTTCAATGGGGCTGAGCAGTGCCTAAGACATGTGATCGATGAACATGACCAAAGCTAAGCTGCTAGAAGGACGCAAAGCTACTGACAATGCCAGGGCCTTTTCAAACAGCTGATCATTGGGGGTTCCGGGTGTTGGATTCCCACCGATCAGATACTGATGACCTATCCATAGGATAGGTCAATAGTATAAAAAAAAGCATTTAATTATCATATAATTGGTCTATTACATGACCAATTAGAGGACTGCAATATTTATCCTCTGAAGTTTTCTTAACTTCAGGTTATCAGAATACATACAAAACATTTACAGCTCACATTATGCTATAGTTAATTACTCATTACTTGGATATCTGATTATCCTTTTACCCTAACACTGAATATTGTTTCCCGTTACAGTGATGCAGATCTCTCAGCCTGGAGTGGAAATACAGATGTAATGAGGCATCATTTGATTTTCTGGGAACATTTTTCCATCTTATTAATGATGGGTATTTAGTTCATCTACTGAGAAGATGAAGGGTGAGGCCTCATGTCTTCACTATGTTCTTCTGGGACACATAACCCTTTTTACTAGAAAAATATTCCCCATTTTAACCACACACATGCTGTATATTTTAGCAGGGAAATAACAGGAAATTAAATTATTTTATTTATAGCGCATGTAGTAAGTAATGTTCAACGATGACCATACATGATAGTGATGTTTGAGGATTATTAGTTTACACTTAGATGCTAATTCACCAAAAACCCTAGAAGCAAATTAATTATTGAGAATCATTACTAGCATATATTAAACATTTTATATATATTGTGGCAATGTGAACATTGAGGTGTTGTTTCCCCAGGTTCCAGTCCGGGACTTGAGACATGCTCATGTCCATCGGATCCTATTTAATCCTGCTACTGGATCTTGGGTGTGGCTCACTCTGGAGAGTCTGTGTGCAGCAGAGGCCTGGGAAGGCTCTGTCTGTGTGGTCTCAGCTGGGCAAGGCTGAGGGATCACGAGGCTGGGAGATAGCCTGGAGTTGGGGGGACTACTGAGCCCCAATCCCCCACAAGAAACAGTGAACTAGAAACAGTGGGCATACTGTGCTCTGTACAGCCAGGAGGCTGTGGGACATTGGCTGACAAAGCCGCACAAGTTCACAGGGTGTGAACTGTGACCTAGGTGAGTCAGGAAACTCTGTGTTAGTTAGAGCCTAGCCGGGCAAGTGTTTGTTATTTTATGTGGATGTCACATGTGTTAGGTGAAGCTGCGACTTCATGATGACCTATATTGGTTGGAGTGTAAAATAAATGCACTGTTTGGACCTGAAACCTGGTGTCCTAAAGTCGTATCTGTGAGAATGACCCCCGAATAAGAGGCAATCCCTTACAATATATATATATATATATATATATATATATATATCACAGTTGAAACCAGAAGTTTACATACACTATATTAAAAGACACATATGCATGTTTTTCTTAATATCTGACATGAAATCAGAATAAACCTTTCCTGTTATTGGTCAATTAGGATTACTATAATTATTATTATTTTCCAAATGCCAGAATAATGAGAGAGAATGTTTTAGGGCATTTTGATTACTTTCTGCTAAGTCAAAAGTTTATATACATTTCATTAATATTTGGTTCCATTGCCCTTAAACTGTATGACTTGCCTCAAACGTTTTGCATATCCTTCCACAAGCTTCTCACAATAGTTTGTCGGAATTTGGGCCCATTCCTCCTGACAAAACTGTCAAGTGTAACTGAGCCCTGTTTGTCAGTCACCTTGCTCGCTCTTTCCTTTTCAGCTTTGCCAATGAATTTTCAATAGGAATGAGATAAGGGTTTAGTGATGGCCACTCCAAAACATTGACTTTGTTATGCTTAAGCCACTTTGTAATCCTATAAAGCATTTATGAGCAAAGCTGAAAAGGCAGGTGCGAGCAAGGTGATGCCAAGTGCACATACAACAGGTCAGCCAGTTTCATAGGTACCACTCTGCTGATGGACGCCCTTTAAACAGTAAAAACCTTACTGACTGACTCCAGTGCTTGGCCATGCAGATTATCCTAGTGTCGGGATTCGAACCAGTGACCAGCCATGTCCCAGGCAGTAGCTCTAGCCACTAGACTACCAACCCTTCTGGACATTTCCTTCTACTGAACTCTTTGATCTACCTTGTTCCAGCCTTGCCTTGTTAATCTCTGTGATTCCTTGCACCTGCTACTTCCTCTTTATAAGCCCAGCCTCTTGCACCAGATCCCTGCTGGTTATTGTTCTTCTGGACTTGATCCTGCTGCATCTACTGCTGTTCCTCTGCTGCTACTGCTACCAACTTGACTGCTGCCGACCTTGGAATTGTCCCCGACTACTCTTCTGCTTGTCCCTACCAACTGACCTGCTTCCACCGTTCCTGATCCGGATTGTCTGACCACGCTCACTGCTGCCTGCCCTGACCCACCGCCTGCTAACCGATTACGCCTCTGTCTGACTACGCTGCAACTACAACCTGCCTGCGGTCCTTGCCACTGGGCTCCACCTCCAGCCAGCTATCCTCTGACTCAGGTGAGCCTGTAGGATTGTAACAGAATAACCAGCCTACACGGAGGGTCCGCAGCCAGTATGCCAGGGGAAGATAGCCAGCCAACACGGCATACACGTCAAGTGAACCGCACCAAGAAGTTACCTCCCCCTCCACTCTCCCTCTGGAGAATGACATGTCTGCCAAGAACTGATTGGCCAGATATGCAGACACCCCCTTCCGGAGGATTGGGACCAGGAACAGGAACCAGACTGGAATACAAAGAAAATCAGAATCAAAGGGGTACAGAGGTACACAAGCAGAACACATAAGACGACCGCAGCCAGCACGTAGCCCCTAGCAACCAGCCTACATGGTAAACGCAGCCAGTACGCCAGGAGGAATGCAGCCAGCCTACACGGCCACAAAAGTCATGGTGAACTGCAGTGTGCTAACACCACCCCCTCCACTCTCCCTCCGGAGAATGGCATGTCTGCCAAGAACTGATTGGTCAGACATGCTGACATTCCCTTCCGGAGGCGTGAGTACAGAAGCAGATACCTGCACCGATAACAGAAAACACGTCCGTAGGCAGAACTGCAAGCTAAAAAGGCTACACCGGACATCGCCCATGGCAACCAGCATACACGGAGAACACCGCAGCCAGTAAACCAAGGCAACGAAATCCGATACCTAAAGGCACCATAAAGAGGGAAATACAGAATGCACAAACACCACAGATAAGCAGAAAACAGAACGAAAAAACTCTGTGAAAGTTCACTTAATCATTCTGTCACGAGTTGGAGGTCCCAGGAGAGACCTCTGCGTCGTCAAGCAAAACATACAGCAATACGGTACAGTCACAACAAAGTTTATTGCACAAACAAAAACCAGGGAAGGCAGCACAGACAAAACATGAGCTCTATGTACCGTCAGCACAGTGGGAGAAAACCCCCACTGCGCCACTGTCTAGTAATACTCCAGAGGGGCGTGACTAAGCAACTCCTGGTATTCACTAGGGCCCCAGATGGTAGGGTTAGACTTTGCAGCAGGAAGTTGCCAGGGTCCACTCTGGAGTGTGAAATAGACAGTGACAGCAGGAACGAATGGACAACAGGTACCAGAAGGTACCGACGGCACATAGGCATACATAACAGACAGGCAAATACAAACAGGGCAACTAATAACACAAGCAGGAGTACATAGCAAGGAAACAGGAGTGACAATGAGCAGAGAAGGACTTGCTCCACCAGTAGTAATCTGCATGGCCTTGCGCATTGCACTCTGCTGCAAAGAAAGGTGCAGCAAGGGCTTGCTGAACAGAGACATATAACATAACAAAAATAACTGGCAGAACAGATAACAGAAACATAGGAAAGAGGACAGGAATGAACAAGTAGGAAACCCACAGAGCACAGACAGACAGACAGGGATCCCATGGGGCAGCAGCATGGGAGAGTGAGTACAAACAAGGAGCAGGGCAGGGCAGGACAGGACAACACACACCAGGAGAGCTGAAACAGAACTGAGGATACCTCAGCCTTATATACAGGTTCCATGGGTGCAGCAGAGAGGCCACACCCATGGAGCAGACAGAGAGGATTAACTCCTAATAAGAACACAGGGGAGTTAACCCATACAGAACCACAAATAACACAGAAACGAAACTTCAGCGAGGAGCGCCGAACGAGCAAGGACGGAAGGTCACAGCCAGAGATAGTGGCTGTGACACTCCCACCCCTCAAAGCCCCCCCCCTCTCCTCCCAAACAGAAAGGGGAAGAAATGGGGCAACAACCCAAACAGAACCAGGCAAGGGGACAGAAATTAAAGGGGTGACGAGGTACAAGGGCAGGAACACACCGTTCTGGTCGTCGTCGACCGTCTCACCAAAATGGCCCACTTCATCCCCTGCAAGGGCCTACCTACCGCCAAACAGACGGCCGATCTCGTACTCAGAGAGGTTTTTAGGCTACATGGGGCCCCGGACGATGTTGTTTCGGATCGGGGAGTACAGTTCACTTCCAGGTTCTGGAGAAACTTCTGTCAAGCCCTTGGGATCAAGGTGAACCTGTCTTCTGCGTTCCACCCCCAATCCAATGGGCAGACCGAGAGAACGAATCAAACCCTCGAGCAGTATTTGCGCTGTTTCGTCACCCATCTGCAGGACGACTGGCTGGACCACCTCTCTACGGCCGAGTTCGCCTATAACAATGCGGATCACAGTTCTACCCAATACAGCCCGTTCTACGCTAACACCGGCCTACACCCAACCTTCATCCCTCACTTGCCCATTTCCACCACAGTCCCAGCTGTGGCCGAACGTCTTGCAAGTCTACAACAGGCACAGGAAAATATTCGGGACAATCTACATCGAGCCCAGAGCCGCTTCAAGCAGGCAGCGGATAAACACCGCAAACCCGCTCCGGAATTCCAGGTAGGGGACAAGGTGTGGCTCTCCACCAGAAACCTAAGCCCAAAGGTTCCCTCCCGGAAGTTGGGCCAAAAATACATGGGTCCTTTCCGGATCACGGCTCGAATCAACGAAGTCACCTTCCGACTCGACCTTCCCGACTCCATCCGAGTGCACCCGGTTTTCCACTGCTCTCTCCTGAAACCACATGTTGAGAACACTTTCCCAGGCCGCCACCCCCCTCCTCCTCCTCCGGTAAGAGTACAAGACCAGGAGGAATACACTGTGGCCAAGATCCTTGACTCCAGACTCCACCGTGGAAGGCTGCAGTATCTAGTTGGGTGGAAAGGCTATTCCCCCGAGGATAACTCCTGGGAGCCGGAGGAAAATGTCCATGCCCCCAGACTGGTAAAATCTTTCCACCAAAGACATCCCGATAAACCATCATCTGCGGTGCCCGGAGGTCACCTTGGAAGGGGGGGAGTACTGTCGGGATTCGAACCAGTGACCAGCCATGTCCCAGGCAGTAGCTCTAGCCACTAGACTACCAACCCTTCTGGACATTTCCTTCTACTGAACTCTTTGATCTACCTTGTTCCAGCCTTGCCTTGTTAATCTCTGTGATTCCTTGCACCTGCTACTTCCTCTTTATAAGCCCAGCCTCTTGCACCAGATCCCTGCTGGTTATTGTTCTTCTGGACTTGATCCTGCTGCATCTACTGCTGTTCCTCTGCTGCTACTGCTACCAACTTGACTGCTGCCGACCTTGGAATTGTCCCCGACTACTCTTCTGCTTGTCCCTACCAACTGACCTGCTTCCACCGTTCCTGATCCGGATTGTCTGACCACGCTCACTGCTGCCTGCCCTGACCCACCGCCTGCTAACCGATTACGCCTCTGTCTGACTACGCTGCAACTACAACCTGCCTGCGGTCCTTGCCACTGGGCTCCACCTCCAGCCAGCTATCCTCTGACTCAGGTGAGCCTGTAGGATTGTAACACCTAGTCCTTTCTTTCTTTATTTCCCTTACTGTACTGAAAAGTAGAGATGGCTTCCTTGATACAAAGCTCCAAGAAGTGAGCACATGTAGCTCCTCTCACTTCTTCAGCTAACAATAGAATCACTCTGACCAAACTAGTGGAGGACCTAAATCTGTCAAAGCCTGGGCCTGCATAGAGCTGTATATGGTGAGCCTGGAACTGTACAGATCTCTATATAATGAGCATGTACCTGTATAGAGATGTATGCAATGATCCTGCTGTTTCCTCCTCAGCCAAGTGGCCAACTCTGTTTATGAACTGCAGATATGAGCGTTACCAATGAGCTTATTGAGTACATGCATGTTGTCAACCACTACCGTCATGTTCAAATATATACACTATAGTATACCATCATGTCTGCAGATGGACCCAATTTTGTGTCTTGGACATGTTTTATAGGTAAAGGCTGTGTACACCTTTGGGGGCAATCTTTTTAATTATTGCATTGTACTCATTTTGAGCTAAAAATAATTTTTAAAATTGGGCTTTATTACAAATATGGAGTCCCTTTTTCTGTACATAGCTGAGATGCTCTAGAAGAAGGCTCTGGATTTTTCTGTGAGTTGGAGAGCTGACAGGCTCCTTATCTCTGCTCTCTGACATTATAAACACGCATTATAGCTCAGTTCTTATCTTACGTATTCGAACGTGGCTTAAATAAGTGTTTATGATCTTTTAGTTAATTAGAGATTAAGGTTATTAGATTATCGGCACAAAATGAAAGTAAAAAGTACACAGCTAGACAAGCAGTTAACCCTTTGTGACAGACCAGCTTAATATTTAGAAAAAATGATGTTTAGCCCAAAATAAGTAAAATGCAATCATAAAATGTTTTGTCTCCGAAGGTGTCCATAGCCATTTAGCAAGAAAAATGTATTGAGATTATAATCGATAATGGTCCAAAAAGTTGAAATAATCAAGATTATTTTTTATTTTTTCATAATCGTAAGTGTAGTCTATATAGTGTGTGTATAGGAAGTGTGCATAGGATACGTTTAGTCTATGTACTGTGTATAAAATAAGTGTAATCTATAAAGTGTGTATATAGGGTGTAAGTGTAGTCTATAAAGTGTATGAATAGGTAAGTGTAGTCTATATGGTGTATGAATAGGTAAGTGTAGTCTATATAGTGTGTATAGGGTAAGTGTGGTCTATATAATGTCATGGATAGGGTAAGTGCAGTCTATATTGTGTGTATAGGGTAAGTGTAGTCTATATAGTGTATGAATAGGTAAGTGTAGTCTATATAGTGTCATGCATAGGGTAAGTGTAGTCTATATACTGTGTGTATAGGAAATGTGCATAGGATACGTTTAGTCTATATAGTGTGTATAAAGCAAGTGTAATCTATAAAGTTTGTATATAGGGTATAGGGTATAAGTGTAGTCTATATAGTGTCATGGATAGGGTAAGTCTATATAGTGTATACAGGGTAAGTGTAGTCTATATAGTGTCATGAATAGTGTAAGTGTAGTCTATATTGTGTATAGGGTAAGTGTAGTTTATATAGTGGGTGTATAGGGTAAGTGTAGTCTATATAGTTTGTGTGTAAATCAATTGTAGTCTATATAATGTATGGATAGGGTAACTGCAGTCTAGATATTGTGCATATAAGGTAAGTGTAGTCTATATAATGTGTGTATAGGGTAAGTGTAGTCTACAGGGTGGGCCATTTATATGGATACACCTTAATAAAATGGGAATGGTTGGTGATATTAACTTCCTGTTTGTGGCACATTAGTATATGTGAGGGGGGAAACTTTTCAAGATGGGTGGTGACCATGGCGGCCATTTCAAAGTCGGCCATTTTGAATCCAACTTTAGTTTTTTCAATAGGAAGAGGGTCATGTGACACATCAAACCTATTGGGAATTTCACAAGAAAAACAATGGTGTGCTTGGTTTTAACGTAACTTTATTCTTTCATGAGTTATTTACAAGTTTCTGACCACTTATAAAATGTGTTCAATGTGCTGCCCATTGTGTTGGATTGTCAATGCAACCCTCTTCTCCCACTCTTCACACACTGATAGCAACACCGCAGGAGAAATGCTAGCACAGGCTTCCAGTATCCGTAGTTTCAGGTGCTGCACATCTCGTATCTTCACAGCATAGACAATTGCCTTCAGATGACCCCAAAGATAAAAGTCTAAGGGGGTCAGATCAGGAGACCTTGGGGGCCATTCAACTGGCCCACGATGACCAATCCACTTTCCAGGAAACCGTTCATTTAGGAATGCTCGGACCTGACACCCATAATGTGGTGGTGCACCATCTTGCTGGAAAAACTCAGGGAACGTGCCAGCTAGATGAACAGTTTCCTGGAAAGTGGATTGGTCATTGTGGGCCAGTTGAATGGCCCCCAAGGTCTCCCGATCTGACCCGAGCTGAAAAAATAAAGACTTTAAAAAAAAAACACAGACCTTATATGTTCACCTATGCGGTACATAGATTTTTTACCTATCCGTAATATGAGCTTTGACTGTTCTGTCTCCTGTTCTCCAATATCTTCAGTGAGATGCACAAGGTTTATTACCCATGGTTTTACAACAGTGTTTCAGCTCCCCATTGGAGACATGCTCAAGCAAATCTCATCTCAACCCTCTCTGTTTACCACGCCATACTTACAACCCCAATTCCCCAAAAAAGTTGCAGTTTTTTGCAAATCTTATAGATTCATTTATTCACAATATATAATAGAACACATGTCAGGTGTTGAAAGTGATACATTTTACTATTTCATGAAAAAATAACTCATTCAGAATTTAATGGCAGCAACACATCTCAAAAAAGTTGGGTCTTATTGATGTCAGATTTGGGGCTCTTGTAGAGTCGTGCCTTAGGCCTCATCGTCATCTCTTTTGTCCTTCCACTCCACAGCCCTCCCCCTCTTGCCTTCCCTCATTCCTCCTTCTATGTTTATTGTTTTCTAGTTTTCTTTTGCTTTTGTTGCACCTATTGCAGCTTTCATGTAGGTACTTTGGTGCAAGTATACTTATGTCTTTGAATGTATAATTGACCTACCCTCGAGGACTGCTGTATTGCATTTCTGATGTATATAAGAGTTTTTGTATGTACTGTATTGTGAGCAAAATGCTTGTTGCTTCTGTTTTCTTATTCAATAAAAAGAGAATTGTTAAAAAAAGGTGGAACAGGGCAATGTCTACCATTGTGTAGCATCCCCTCTTCTTTAAAAATTTTTGGGCCTCACCATAGATACTAATGCAACCCATACCATCAGAAATTCAGGCTTTTGAACTGTGTGCTGATAAAAAGCTGGATTGTCCCTCTATCCATCATGGGGCCCATGGTTTCCAAAAAGAATTTCAAATTTTGATTCATCTGACCAGGGAACAGTTTTCCATTTTGCCTCAGTCCATTTTAAATGAGCTTTGGCAAAGAGAAGACATCAGCATTTCTGGATTATGTTGACATATGGCTTCTTCTTTGCATGTTACAGCTTTTATGTGCATTTGTGGATTGGAAGCTCATGCAGTGATTTCCAGTACGGAATCATGCCTGTTTTTAATGCACTGCCATCAGAGGGTCCATAGATCACCAGCATTCAGCATTGACTGCAGGCTTTGCACCTTGTGCCCCTGTACTATCCTTTTTTGACATGCGTTGCTGCCATGTTCTAAATGAGTTAATTTTTTAATGAATGATATGTGTTCTATGTTCTACTGTGAATAACATATAGGTCTATGAGATTTGCAAATCATTGTATTCTTATATAACTTTTTTTTGAGTAGTTTAGTAGTTTAGTGTAGGGAGCGAAATTCACAGTTATTATTCTAAGAAAGCTTTTCAAAGACCCAAAAGTCCTTTAAAGGACTACTGTGTGTGTGTGTGTGTGTGTGTGTTTTAGAGCAGCAATATATTTTTACCTGCGCTAAATTGATCAGTCTCAGGGACATCAGTGCTGAGGAAGGGACAGATAGTGCAGGGAGAGAACTTTGCTGTTTTTACTACCAAAAGCTTTTCAAAGACCCAAAAGTCCTTTTAAGCACTACTGTGTGTGTGTATTACAGCAGCAATATATTTTTCTTTAATACCTATTAGTGACATATACTGTACATCATCCTCAGACTGTGTCTTTTTGCGTAAATTCAAATAATCAGCGCCACATTTATTGTCTATAGTGTGCGTTTAATACACATCCGTGACATATACAGTACTCCATCCGAAAACTGTTTCTTTAGCGTAAATTTTTATAATCAGGGGCCAGTCCTCATCTACTGTCTCTGTAGTGTGTGCGTGCAATACACATCCGTGACATACGGTATACAGTACGCCATCTGAAAACTTTAGGGCAAATTTAACTAATCTAGGCCTTATCTAGTGTTCATAGTGTGTGGCTTTCTGTGACATATACAGAATGCCATCCGAAAAAACTGTTTCTTTAGCGTAAATTTAAATAAGCCAGGGGGAGAAAAACAGAACTGGATTGCACATCCACAATGCTATGCTTTGATCTAATTAAACTCGCTTCTCAGCCCCATATTAAAGTGTACAGCCCCCAATACTGCATGCTGTACAAGAGGCATTAGTGTACATTTTGATCAAAAGGCATAAGCCCACTCACCACGCCAAGGTCGCCTCTTTGAGTGGGACCTACTCTGACAAAAAGGCGCAGCGCAATGCGGTGACAAAGCGGCACTGCCCTAGTAGGCAGCGGGACCCAGGAGTCAAACAGCAACCCTGCTGTCTGGCAATGCCACCCATGGCACTGGTTCCCACCAACCCACCAGTACAGCACCACAAAAACAAAGGCCACCACGCAGTACTGCACCATGTGAACAGTTGTCTAACACAACATATCCATAGCTATCGGGAGCTGCAGGTCAATGACCACTATTATGCAGACTTCTGTCATTAACCACTTCCCATCTGGGCCCTTTGCCCCCTTCCTGACCAGGCCAAATTTTGCAAAACGGACATATCTCACTTTATGTGGTAATAACTTTGGAACGCCTTTATTTATCCAAGTCATTCAGAGATTGTTTTCTCGTGACACATTGTACTTCATGATAGTCATAAATTTGAGTCAAAATATTTCACCTTTATTTATGAAAAAATCCCAAATTTACCCAAAAATGTAAAAAAAATCGCAATTTTCTAAATTTCAATTTCTCTGCTTTTAAAACAGAAAGTGATACCTCATAAAATATTTATTATTTAACATTCCCCATATGTCTACTTTATGTTGGCATCATTTTGGAAATGTCATTTTATTTTTTTAGGACGTTAGAAGGCTTAGAAGTTTAGAAGCAATTCTTCAAATTTTTAAGAAAATTGCCAAAACCCACTTTATAAGGACCAGTTCAGGTCTGAAGTCACTTTGTGGGGCCTACATAGTGGATACCCCCATAAATGACCCCATTGTAGAAACTACACCCCTCAAGGTATTCAAAACCGATTTTACAAACTTTGTTAACCCTTTAGGCGTTCCACAAGAATTAAAGGAAAATGGAGATCAAATTTTTAAATTTCACTTTTTTGGCAGATTTTCCATTTTAATCAATTTTTTTCTCTAACACATCGATGGTTAACAGCCAAACAAAACTCAATATTTATTACCCAGATTCTGCGGTTTACAGAAACACCCCACATGTGGTCGTAAACTGCTGTATGGGCACACGGCAGGGCGCAGAAGGAAAGGAACTCCACATGGTTTTTAGATGCCATGTCCCATTTGAAGCCCCCTGATGCACCCTTACAGTAGAAACTCCCAAGAAGTGACCCCATTTTGGAAACTAGGGGATAAGGTGCCAGTTTTATTAGTACTATTTTTGGGTACATATGATTTTTTGATCATTCAATATAACACTTTATGGGGCAAGGTGACCAAAAAATTGGTTGTTTTAGCACAGTTTCTATTTATTTATTTTTACAGCGTTCACCTTAGGGGTTCAGTCAAGTGACATTTTTATAGAGCAGATTGTTACGGACGTAGCGATACCTAATATGTATACTTTTTCTCATTTATTAAAGTTTTACACAATAATAGCATTTTTGAAACCAAAAAATTATGTTTTAATGTGTCCATGTTCTGAGAGCTATAGTTTTTTTATTTTTTGAGAGATTTTCTTATGTAGGGGCTCATTTTTTGCGGGATGAGGTGACGGTTTTATTGGTACCATTTTGTGGGACATACGCGTTTTTGATCACTTGGTGTTGCACCTTTTGTGATGCAAGGTGACAAAAATTGCTTGTTTTGACACAGTTTTTTTTTTTTTTTTTTTTACGGTGTTCACCCGAGGGGTTAGGTCATGTGATATTTTTATAGAGCTGGTTTTTACGGACGCGGCAATACCTAATATGTATACTTTTTTTTATTTGTTTCACTTTAACACAATAATAGCATTTTTGAAACCAAAAAAATTATGTTTTAGTGTCTCCATGTTCTAAGAGCTATAGTTTTTTTATTTTTTGAGAGATTTTCTTATGTAGGGGCTCATTTTTTGCGGGATGAGGTGACGGTTTTATTGGTACCATTTTGTGGGACATACGCGTTTTTGATCACTTGGTGTTGCACCTTTTGTGATGCAAGGTGACAAAAATTGCTTGTTTTGACACAGTTTTTTTAATTTATTTTTTACGGTGTTCATCCGAGGGGTTAGGTCATGTGATATTTTTATAGAGCTGGTTTTTACGGACGCGGCAATACTAAATATGTCTATTTTACTTTATTTTTTCTATTTTAATTTTTTTTTTTTTATTCCTAACTTGGGAACTTTTTTTTTTTTTTACATGTGAAACTTTATTTTATTTTTTCAACCCTTTATTTTTTTTATTTTTTTTTACACTTTTCGTCCCCCATAAGGTCATACAAGACCTCTGGGGGACATTTACTTCACTTTTTCTTTTTTTTTTCACAGTTGATTTCTCCTGTAACTGGGGCTGACATAGTAGCCCCAGTTACAGGACAAATGCACCCCTATAGAGGCTGTACAGCAGCAATCCAGCGCTGTACAGCCTCACAGCAGGGCTGATCGAGGTCTCTGAGAGACCTCACACAGCCCCTGCACTCTCCGGTCACGGCGGTCACATGACCGCCGGGCCGGAACAGGAAGCGCACAGCGCTTCCTGCTCTGCAGACACAGCGCTCGGTGAGCGCTGTGTCTGCAGCGATCGTGAAGGCAGGGACACCTGGGCACTGTCCCTGCCTTGTCTTAGGGTTGCCCTGCTGTCACTGACAGCGGGCAACCCGATCAGCAGCTGCACGATTAGCGTGCAGCTGCTATTTCTGACAGGACGTTTTAAAACGTGCTGTCAGAAATAGACGTCCACCCATAGGACGTTTATATCCTATGGGCGGACGTGAGGCGGTTAAAACCACCTGTACCGAATGGGAGGAGTGCTGATACCAGTAGTATTCTTTATTACTGGTATCAGCACTCCTCCCATTCGGCACAGGCGTGGTGAGTGGGCTTATGCCTTTTGATCAAAATGTACACTAATGCCTCTTGTACAGCATGCAGTATAGAGGGGCTGTACACTTCAACATGGCGCTGAGAAGCGAGTTAGATCAAAGCATAGCATTGTGGATGTGCGATCCAGTTCTGTTTTTCTCCCCTGATAATTGTAAATTTAAATAATCTGTCCATAGTTGTTTTCTGTGACATATACAGTACGCCATCCGAAAACGGTTTCTTTAGCGTAAATTTAACTAATCTGGGCCTCATATATTGTTCAACACCAATATAAACATCAACACGGCAATATGTATGGAAACATAAGCTGAACTCCTATATATAAACTCTACACCACACAAAAAGTAATAATGACAATTTTATTAATCCACAAGGATAACATACATGTCGTACAAACATTTAAAATTACATCTATTGTAGGGAGACAAGATAATGGGGAAAAGGAGGATCCCTCCAGTGGTAGTAATAAAGTACAATAATATAGTTCTAACAGTCCCTGTGCAAGATAACATGCCCCACTTGTTACATGTGACAAGGTGCCGCCGGCCTCCTAAAAGTTAAATAAGTGGGAAAATAGTAATGTAGCCATCTCATGAGGCATACATATACCTAAATTGTGGACTGAGAACAATCATACAAACATTATAAAGCCCAACCTGGAGGGAACGGCCCAACGTCCGTTTCGCAGTTGCTTCTTCAAAGGGCACACCCACTCATCAGCTCAACCCCCCTTATATACCAACATATCAGTAATGATCGGCAGATCAGGTGCACATACTAATCATTTAAGCGCGCACCTGGACATATGTTGTTGCTGTGGTATCGCAATACCATATAAACCCGCCCCACTGCATTCCAAGATATCGCGGCACTAACCCGGCCACGCGGTGACGCAGCGCAATACAAAATAGAAACCAATCCGAAATCTCGCGACACTACACCTCACAACAGTGTGGAGCGTGTTACGCGATTCACATGTGACGTGTCACGTCACCAGCGGGGCCGAGTCACCCAACCATCACATGATCGGGCCGGCTGAAAGACTAGCCGGGGAGCTGAAAATTAATCCCTCTTACCAAGACAGCTACCATATGGTTCGTATAAGACCCATAAAATGTTAAAAATAATATCTACAGTATTAAATCCTAAACTATAATGGCCAACAATCCATGGAGATTAAATAGTGAAGATGACAAGTGCAGCAATGAATATTTCATAATGATAAACTCATCAAACGTACATATGTGATAAAAAGAGAGATGACTGTATACCATAGAATACTTATATACAGCATATGTGATAAAAAATATATATTAAGCATTATTCAATAAATGATCATTATAAAAAGTGACACAAAATACCTATATACACATGGGTGTCCGCAGAAATTTTTCCAGGGGGGGGGGCATAATTTTATTGACATCCATGCTCTGCTTGTTTCTGAGAATGTAATGAAGGGGAGGGGCATATTCATTATCACAAAGTATAATAACGCATGAGCTGTGCAGTGGCGGATCCAGAGCCTGGTCTCAGGAGGGGCACTTCCAGATTATTTTCTGTCCGCCGCCACAAAACAATGGTGCTTATAGAACAGACTACACAGTATAGAGGTATACTGTATATTGTGTGGCACAGTGTAGGCTATATGTGTATAACATAAACATATTTCACATGAAAACTTACAATTACTTGGCTTGGCCCTTGGGGATCTCGGACACCACTTCAACACTTGGCTGGGGGGCTCGGCAGAGCTGATGTTGTGTTTTATCCTAATGAGAAAGATTTCATAATAAGGATTTGGAGAAGGGGCAGAGGAATAGCAGAGCAGGGAGAGGCTGGTGCTGCTACTAGGGGGTCATACCATGTGGAAGTAATAAAGCCCACCTTAATGTCCCCCAGTAGAAATAATTCTCCTTATAATGTGACAGTGCAAAAAATACCCCCTTGTAATGCCCCCAGTTGAGCTAATGTCCCCATAGTGCCCCCATAATGTGCCAGTATAAAATACTCCTATATAGTGCCCCCAGTAAATGCCTCCATAGTGCTACTATCCCCCCTTCCTCCTAGTGCCCCTATAAAGTACCAGTATAAAATGCCCCAGTAGATGCCCTCAGTGTCCCCCATAATTTGCAAGTATAAAATACCCCTTCTTAGTGCCCCCCGTAGATGACCCCATAGTACTCCTCTCCCCCCTTCCTCATAGTACCCACCATAATGTGTGCCAGTATAAAATTTTACTGTACAGAGCCCCCCATAAAAAACACCCCTTCTTTGTGGCCTCAGTAGATGCCCCTATAGTGCCCCCAATAATGTGCCAGTAATAACAGCCCCCCATCATGTGCCAGTAATAACATCCCCCCCCATCATGTGCCAGTAATGACAGCCCCCCTTGTGCCAGTAATGACAGCCCCCCATTATGTGCCAGTAATGACAGCCCCCATTATGTGCCAGTAATGACAGCCCCCCCATTATGTGCAAGTAATGACAGCCCCCCCATTATGTGCCAGTAATGACAGCCCCCCCATTATGTGCCAGTAGCCAGAGACCCCCATTATGTGCCAGTAGCCAGAGACCCCCATTATATGCCAGTAGCCAGAGACCCCCATTATGTGCCAGTAGCCAGAGACCCCCATTATGTGCCAGTATCCAGAGACCCCCATTATGGGCCAATAGCCAGAGACCACCATTATGTGCCAGTAACCACCAGTATTGTACACAAAAAAAAATAAACACTTATACTTACCTCCTTGGCAGCGATGCAGGACTCTTCCGGTCTGTGTCCCGCGCTGTATGGCTCAGGCGGCGCGATGATGTCTGCGCCGGCCTCTGATAGGCTGCAGGTGCAGCACGCCAGACCTGCAGGGAATTGCGATAGTGAGGTCACGGTTATGGGCAATCGAGGGTTACTCACTTTTTGGAGGACCCTGGGCAGGCATGCGGCAGTGAAGGAGAGGTAGACACAGGTTCCTCTGGGGCACACTCTGTATGTAGGGACCAGGCCTGATGGTGGATGAGGTGCCCTGGATGTTGCGGGTGTTTTGAGTGCCTGGGGCAAGGTCCCTTTAAGGATCGTGATGCCAGTGCCTGTAACGGTGGCACACCGATTTGTAGGAGCAATAAGTGAGGTACACAGGTGGTATAGTGAACCAAACGTTGCTTTACTTTGAACAGTCCAACTTTGTACAGACAGTTGATAATGATGATGCAGTCCCATATGACAATATTCCACAAGCAGGTTTACTTTCAATATGGCAGGTAATAATCTTGCAAGATACTTGGAGGGTATACAATTAATGCTTCACAGCCCTGGCTGCACTATCTCCACAGCTATTCTGGCTGGCTGTATCCCAAGGCCCGGATGCCTAAATGCTGGCTTTAATCCTTGGTAAATAATCCTCCTCCCGTATTGACCCTTGCTTTTATCTTTATAGTACTTCTGCCCAGCAGGTTACTTATCTGAGCTGGTTGTATTGTTCCTGTGGTGAGGGAAGCTGCAGGTTTCTCCCAGGAGGTTCCTTCCTACTACTGGGGTGACTCTACTGAGCTAAGCTTAGCCTCAGGAGCTTCAGGGTGACTAGGTTACTCTTCTAGCCACCTGGAATGAACTAACTCTCCCCTGTCTGGGCCTACCTATATATACTTAGGGCTCTCTAGCTCCCTCTAATGTCTAGGAGGCTAAACTACACCCTAACAGGCCGGACACCCAGATAACACAGGGAAATGCATAATTAAACATCACAGTAATGCAAAAGACATGTTAACCCTTGTGTAGCGCCCACCTTTACCTAGTGGGACACTACACAGGCACTAGGCCGGCAGCCTATCAGAGGAAGGGAAAGGGACATGCCTCTCCCTCCCCTGCCTCAGCACAGTCATCTGTATCGCTGTCCTGAGGATGGCGATACAGATGTCTATGGAGATGAACGCTTCCACAATGGAAGCGTTTATCTCCCTGTACCCACTTGTCCCCCCATGCGGACGCCCATGTATATACAGCATATATAATGGAGACTTATTATTCAATGAAAAATCATGATAAAAAGTGACAAGTGCTCAGTGACATGCAGTGAAGGTGCAGGTGCAAGTGACATGGTTAAAGTGCAAGTGCCAAATAATGACATCACACCAAAAAATAATTATTAAAATCACAATTATATGCCATTCACAGAAAACGTGTAACACATCAATGTGCCATTATATAGGATATATCATAGATAGCAATAGTGTGTGCGTGTAATACACATCCGTGACATATACAGTACTCCATCCGAAAACTGTTTCTTTAGCGTAAATTTAAATAATCTGGGCCTGATCTAGTGTCCATAGTGTGTTGTTTTCTGTGACATATACAGTACGCCCTCCGAAAACGGTTTCTTTAGGGCAAATTTAACTAATCTGGGCCTCATATGGTTAGTGCCCATATTCTGTGGATTTCTGTGACATGTACTGTCCTGCATCCGAAAACTGTGTCTTTATTGCAAATTCCAATAATCTGGGCCTAATATAGTGTCCATACTCTGTGGGTTTCTGTGACATATACTGTCCTGCATCTGAAAACTGTGTCTTTAGCGGACTGTAAAACAATCTGCGCCACATCTAGTGACAAAACCATTAATATGAAGAAGGCGAGCACTAAGGGACGGGGAAGTGGGCGTGATGCTGATGGTGCACGCAGAGGACGAGTAAAATGGTGCAATACCAGAAGGTACTTGTTGAGAGATTGCTCCAAAATTTTCCATCTGACAACGCGGCCGGCAGAGTCTGTACTTCCTTAGGCAACCGAGGAAGGGAGACAAGGGGAACACACAGCAGTTCCAACAAAGAAATGGCAACACTCTCCAAGGCATGGGACACTTTCCTGACACCCGCCAGCAACCTCACCCTGAAGTGCGGCCTAGTGGTACAAGGAGGGAAAAGTTTTGGAAGATGGAATACATAGCAGACCGTATCAGCGTCCTAAATGATCCCTCAGTGCCTTACAACTACTGGGTGTCCAAGCTGGACACGTGGCACGAACTTGCTCTCTACGCCTTGGAGGTGCTGGCCTGCCCTGCCGCCAGCGTTTTGTCTGAGCGTGTATTTAGTGCTGCTGGTGGCATTATAACAGATAAGCGTATCCGCTTGTCCACTGGCAATGCTGACAGGTTGACTCAGATAAAAATAAACAAGGCCTGGATTGCCCCTGACTTCTCAACTCCACCAGATGAGAGCTGAGCTGATGATGAACATAAAGGCAATTTCAATCTATCATTTATAATGTACTCAATCTACTGTAGTGTATTCCCATGCATTTTTTCCACCACAAAAAAAGAGTATATGGTTGAATCTTGTTTTCTCCTCCTCATCCAGATTGTATATATATTCCCTCCACTCGAATTATTTTTTAATAGGGTCAGCTCAACTGCAGGCCCTCAACGAATTTCTTTTTATAGGGTCAGCTGAACAGCATTCTCTCGCATATAATGTTTTACAGCATCAGCTCACCTGAAGACACTCGCAAATAATGTTTTAGAGCGTCAGCTGAACAGCATGCACTTTAAAATAATGTTTTAGAGTGTCAGCTCACCTAAAGACACTCGCAAATAATGTTTTAGAGCGTCAGCTGAACAACATGCACTTGAAAATAATGTTTTAGAGCGTCACCTGTACAGCATGCACTCGCATATGTTTTAGAGCGTCAGCTCACCAGCAGGCCCTCGCCCCTAATGGTTATTTTAAAAATACTAAAATTGGATATATAAAAGACAAATATCTTTCTAATGGTTGATAGCATAATTGTCAAAAATATCGAAAAAAATATAAGAAAATCGCCTTGGAAAATGGTGGTATTCTGCTATGCAAAGTTCCAATTGACATAAGTGGTGTTTTTGTTGTATACAATTCCAATCAACATATGGATCGCAATAGATATCAATAGTACTTGGTGATATAATGTGGGGGGATTCAGTCAGCACAACCCTATATGCAGGTGCACATCGCTATGGCGAAATATATATTCAAAGAAAAAAAACCAAATGCAATAGCACTCTGCAACCAGCACTCCGCCCTGCCTCCATGCTGGATGTTGAATGAGGCATTGGTGTACATTTTGGCCAAAGCGTAATAAGCCACTCACCACGTCAAGGTCGCCTCTATGAGTGGTCCCTAACACTAGTTCCTACCTGTTTATGGGCCATGACAGCCACACAAAGTCCAGGGAGCGCAGGTACAGCATGAACACTAGGCAAACTCTGCTTTTAACCCTGTCCGGTGCCGTTGCAGCTTTCATCGGATCCAGGGATGCAAGCACCAACATGCATGCTGAGCCCACTATATACTTCTCCTGGAGCCAAATGGCTACTGGTAGGCTCAGTTTTATACTGACTTTAAAACCAGCCTCCAGGGCAGACTAGCTGGTCAGGTGTGCATGACTGCATGGAGATCGCCACGCCTCCAATATATACTACAAAGAAAAAATGTGGGGGATTCAGTCAGCACAACCCTATATGCAGGTGCACATCGCTATGGTGAAATATATATTCAAAGAAAAAAACACAAATGCAATAGCACTCTGCAACCAGCACTCCGCCCTGCCTTCATGCTGGATGTTGAATGAGGCATTGGTGTACATTTTGGCCAAAGCGTAATAAGCCACTCACCATGTCAAGGTCGCCTCTATGAGTGGTCCCTAACACTAGTTCCTACCTGTTTATGGACCTTGACGTGGTGAGTGGCTTATTACGCTTTGGCCAAAATGTACACCAATGCCTCATTCAATATCCAGCATGGAGGCAGGGTGGAGTGCTGGTTGCAGAGTGCTATTGCATTTGTGTTTTTTTCCTTGGTGATATAAATTGTCTCTTACCCCTCATGGTCGATTATATTTTACTCACAGTGGGTAGATAGGTGTCCTGTTTATTCGATCGTTGGATATGAAATCGAATCACACATGTAGCGAGGTTCTCACCACAATGTTTGAGTCCAAGGTATGTTGTTGCAGGCCCTGTGGCGTCCCACGTGGTCTGCAGTATCCCTGATAATCGGTCACCTGGTTGTCACATGACTCTGAATAAGGGCGTGTCTTTAAATATCGAATCAAACGATAGGTGTTTCAGCTAAAAATTAGAAATCTTGCACTTTTTTTTCTCCCAAATGGACCTTATATTCCTTTTTCTTTTCTTTTCCTTATATCTTTACGACCCTCACTGCTCAGTACCATTGCAATCTATATGTTGATTGTAATTGTATACAATAAAAAAACAACACTTATGTCAATTGGAACTTTGCATAGCAGAATACCACCATTTTCCAAGGCGATTTTTCAAGGCGATTTTTTTATATATTTTTTGATATTTTTGACAATTATGCTATCAACCATTAGATAGATATTTGTCATTTATATATCCAATTTTTGTATTTTTATTGTTGTTTACATTGTTTTATACTGTTTATTATTGTTTTTGTTGATTTTATATGTGACAATAAATCTATTATCCTAATTCATGTGTGGCCAAATTTAGAGTGCCCCTCATCCAGTTTATTATATATACAGTACAGACCAAAAGTTTGGACACACCTTCTCATTCAAAGAGTTTTCTTTATTTTCATGACTATGAAAATTGTAGATTCACATTGAAGGCATCAAAACTATGAATTAACACATGTGGAATTATATACATAAAAAACAAGTGTGAAACAACTGAAAATATGTAATATTCTAGGTTCTTCAAAGTAGCCACCTTTTGCTTTGATTACTGCTTTGCACACTCTTGGCATTCTCTTGATGAGCTTCAAGAGGTAGTCCCCTGAAATGATTTTCACTTCACAGGTGTGCCCTGTCAGGTTTAATAAGTGGAATTTCTTGCCTTATAAATGGGGTTGGGACCATCAGTTGCGTTGAGGAGAAGTCAGGTGGATACACAGCTGATAGTCCTACTGAAAAAACTGTTAGCTGCTTTTTTCTTGCCATAATACAAATTCTAAGTAAAGAAAAACGAGTGGCCATCATTACTTTAAGAAATGAAGGTCAGTCAGTCAGCCGAAAAATTGGGAAAACTTTGAAAGTAAGGGCTATTTGACCATGAAGGAGAGTGATGGGGTGCTGCGCCAGATGACCTGGCCTCCACAGTCACCGGACCTGAACACAATCAAGATGGTTTGGGGTGAGCTGGACCGCAGAGTGAAGGCAAAAGGGCCAACAAGTGCTAAGCATCTCTGGGAACTCCTTCAAGACTGTTGGAAGACCATTTCAGGGGACTACCTCTTGAAGCTCATCAAGAGAATGCCAAGAGTGTGCAAAGCAGTAATCAAAGCAAAAGGTGGCTACTTTGAAGAACCTAGAATATGACATATTTTCAGTTGTTTCACACTTGTTTGTTATGTATATAATTCCACATGTGTTAATTCATAGTTTTGATGCCTTCATAGTCATGAAAATAAAGAAAACTCTTTGAATGAGAAGGTGTGTCCAAACTTTTGGTCTGTACTGTATCTTCAGGTTCACTTTAGCACAGGGGGTGCTAAGGGGTGTGCACCTATCCACCAGGAGGACTGGTGAGCCACTAATACTTTGTTTCTTAAATTTTATATATTTTGTATGATATTGTTTTTTTTATAACCTTGAATAAAGAACAACCTTAATAATAAAAAAAAAGTTTTAGAGGGTCAGCTCAGCAGCAGGCCCTTGCATATAATGTTTTACAGGGTCAGCTCAACTGCAGGCCCTTGCATATAATGTTTTACAGGGTCAGCTCACCTGCAGGCCCTCACATATAATGTTTTACATGGTCAGCTCAACTGCAGGCCCTCGCATATAATGTTTTACAGGGTCAGCTCACCTTCAGGCCCTCACATATAATGTTTTACAGGGTCAGCTCAACTGCAGGCCCTTGCATATAATGTTTTACATGGTAAGCTCACCTGCAGGCCCTCACATATAATGTTTTACATGGTCAGCTCAACTGCAGGCCCTCACATATAATGTTTTACAGGGTCAGCTCAACTGCAGGCCCTTGCATATAATGTTTTACATGGTCAGCTCAACTGCAGGCCCTCGCATATAATGTTTTACAGAGTCAGCTCAACTGCAAGCCCTCGCATATAATGTTTTACAGGGTCAGCTCATCTGCAGGCCCTCACATATAATGTTTTACAGGGTCAGCTCAACTGCAGGCCCTCACATATAATGTTTTACAGAGTCAGCTCAACTGCAAGCCCTCGCATATAATGTTTTACGGGGTTAGCTCACCTGCAGGCCCTCACCTACAATCTTTTACAGGGTCAGCTCACCTTGTGATGACGACAGCGAAGTCTTGCCTGTTGGTACTCTGGCACACATGGCTGACTTCATGTTAGGCTGCCTTTCCCACGACCCGCGTGTTGGTTGTTCACCCTTCTCGACCTCTGGTGGAGAGGACAAGCAAAACGGTTCTATACCAGAAGGTCCTTGTTGAAAAATTGCTCCAAAGTTGATAGGGCAGACATCCAAATGGATCGTCGCCGTCACGGGGACGTGCGATCGCCTAGAAGTTATCTAGAATCAACAAAGCGGCAGCAGGACTTCACCTACAAGTCCAGTCTCAGTAGCCAAGAGTCTGGTCAACACAATCCTCACCATGATGGCACACTGGGCGAATGTTGTGGAGGCCGGGAGCAAGTTGACTGCTGGCACCAGACTTGCCCTCCAATAGATCCTCGTTAATGGAAAGTGTACTCATTCCAATAACAGGGCCGCTTAGGAGTGTTGTATTGTTATTTATCGTCACTACCTCCCCGAGTCGGGAGTGGACAATTGCCACGCCCTTGCTGCCTTTCTTGGATTCTTGTACTTTAATAACTTGACCCACCCTCTCTGGGTGGTTCACAATTCGGAAAATAAAGGAGCAAGGCAACAACAGCCAATCAGATTTCAGCCATTGACTTCCTTGGATGTGGTATCCCTTTTTCAAGCTCCCTCTCCGGCATCGAACCCTAATTCCCCGTTATCCTCGATCACCATGGTAGGCACAGAAAAGAACATGGAAAGTTGATAGGGCAGACATCCAAATGGATTGTCGCCATCACGGCGACGTGCAATCGCCTAGAGGTTATCTAGAGTCACCAATGCGACAGCAGGCCCTCGCCCCTAAGGTTTTAGATGGTCAGATCAGCAGGCCCTTGCTCCTAATGTTTTTGAGGGTCACCAGCAGGCCATCAATCATAATTTTTCAAGGGTGTGTATGATGCACTCCTTTATGTGTAACAAAGGGTGTTTTGGAGTGCCGATTCCTTGTAATTTTTGGCCGCCCTTTCACTTAGTGCATAGGCTCTATGAGTGTAGGAGTCCCACTACCTGATCTATTGTACCACAATGTGAATGAGGCCCTCCTTTATGTGATATACAGGCTGTTTCGGAGTGCCTCTTGCTTGTAATTTTTTGCAGCACTTGCACTTTATATACAATTGAATATACAGGAAAAAATGTTTACTAACAATTTTTCCTGTAAAATTGATTTTTTGGGGGGTTTTGTGCGTATTTTTGTCAGTCTGTAAAAGTGGCGTACAACTCGGACAACATGGTTCCCAGCAGCGACCTGGGAGTCCAAGATGCATCCAGACATCGTCCCCATGGTGTTCCCGATCCATTTCGGTGGTGTTTCTGTCTCCCATTTTCCATTATACTCGGGTGCTCGGCCAAGCACACAAACATAGCAATGTGCTCGGGCCGAACACCCGAATACTTTGGTGCTCGATCATCAATATTAAGGACACAATATGAGCAAATGAGAAAAACAATAAATATATAAGAATATATAATTCATATTAAAGGGGAAATATACATAAATACATGATCCATATCATAACCCATGCACTATGTGCAAAAATGAATAACACAAAAATGTCTTGCTGAAAGGATTAAAAAAAAAAATCATAATAATAGAATCACCACCAGCCGCCTCCCCAGGCAGGTAAACCACATGATCGGACAAAAGTAGGAGAAAAAATATTAACATATAACACTAACATAGATGAAATCAAAACGTCAATCATTTAAAATCAAAGCATGTCCAAAGGAGGAGTCCAAGAGCTCCAAATAAAAAATTAGATGCCAGTATATTTTATACAGACTAATAGAATAATAAGCAGCACTACAACTCCCCACATGGAGAAAAAGCCATTAAAAAGGGTAATGGTGCTCGCAGATGGGGATCCTGGCCATGGGTCCCAGCATAACGTAGATAAAATAAAGAAATCCGCAGCACTCTTCCGGTGGTGAAAAAATCCGGTCTTTAATAAACCAGCAGCAAGGTGATGCGACGTTTGGACCGTCTCCGGTCTTTGTCAAAGACCGGAGACGGTCGAAACGTTGCATTACCTTGCTGCTGGTTTATTAAAGACCGGATTTTTTCAACACCGGAAGAGTGCTGCGGATATCTTTATTTTATCTAGTATATTTTATACATCCATATAGAGGGATTTGAGGCAGGGGCGCACCCAGGGCGTTCTTCTTGGACTGCAGAGGGCAGCAATTTAGCCTTCAGCTCATAATTGCATTCAGGGAAGTGCAGGGATGCAGGCTAAATTGTGAGGTTTATTGTGCATGGTGGCTTTCTCAGGTTTGTTGTTACAATTTGTACCAAAAACCATGAGAACTCTATGCACAGCAATCACTAGACATTATGTGGGAAATTGAGTCAGCACAACCCATATGTAGGTGCACATCACTATGGCGAAATACATATACAAACGGAAAATGCAAATGTGATCGCACTCTACATCCGTCACTCTGCCCTGCCTCCATGCTGGATGAGACATTGGTGTACATTTTGGCCAAAGCGTAATAAGCCACTCACCACGTCAAGGTCGCCTCATTTGAGTGGTCCCTAACACTAGTTCCTACCTGCTCATGGGCCATGACAGCCACACAAAGTCCAGCGAATGCAGGTCAGCATGCAAGCCAAGCACACTCTGCTTTTAACCCCGTCCGGTGCCATTACAGCTTTCATCGGATCCAGGGATGCAAGTACCAACATGCATGCTGAGCCCGCCATATACTTCTCCTGGAGCCAAATGGCTACTGGTAGGTTCTATATAAGCAGACTCAGTTTTATACTGACTTTAAAACCAGCCTCCAGGACAGATTGACTGGTCAGGTGTGCATGACTCAAAGGAGATCGCCACGCCTCCAATATATACTACAAAGAAAAAATGTGGGAAATTGAGTCAGCACAACCCGTATGTAGGTGCACATCACTATGGCGAAATACATATACAAACGGAAAATGCAAATGTGATCGCACTCTACATCCAGCACTCTGCCCTGCCTCCATGCTGGATGAGACATTGGTGTACATTTTGGCCAAAGCGTAATAAGCCACTCACCACGTCAAGGTCGCCTCATTTGAGTGGTCCCTAACACTAAGGAGAAGTATATGGTGGGCTCAGCATGCATGTTGGTACTTGCATCCCTGGATACGATGAAAGCTGTAATGGCACCGGACGGGGTTAAAAGCAGAGTGTGCTTGGCTTGCATGCTGACCTGCATTCCCTGGACTTTGTGTGGCTGTCATGGCCCATGAGCAGGTAGGAACTAGTGTTAGGGACCACTCAAATGAGGCGACCTTGACGTGGTGAGTGGCTTATTACGCTTTGGCCAAAATGTACACCAATGTCTCATCCAGCATGGAGGCTGGGCAGAGTGCTGGATGTAGAGTGCGATCACATTTGCATTTTCCGTTTGTATATGTATTTCGCCATAGTGATGTGCACCTACATACGGGTTGTGCTGACTCAATTTCCCAAATTTTTTCTTTGTAGTATATATTGGAGGCGTGGCGATCTCCTTTGAGTCATGCACACCTGACCAGTCAATCTGTCCTGGAGGCTGGTTTTAAAGTCAGTATAAAACTGAGTCTGCTTATATAGAACCTACCAGTAGCCATTTGGCTCCAGGAGAAGTATATGGTGGGCTCAGCATGCATGTTGGTACTTGCATCCCTGGATCCGATGAAAGCTGTAATGGCACCGGACGGGGTTAAAAGCAGAGTGTGCTTGGCTTGCATGCTGACCTGCATTCCCTGGACTTTGTGTGGCTGTCATGGCCCATGAGCAGGTAGGAACTAGTGTTAGGGACCACTAAAATGAGGCGACCTTGACGTGGTGAGTGGCTTATTACGCTTTGGCCAAAATGTACACCAATGTCTCATCCAGCATGGAGGCAGGGCAGAGTGCTGGATGTAGAGTGCGATCACATTTGCATTTTCCAATCACTAGACATTATTGAGTGCTGAGAATTCTTTTGATTATATGTGCAGGCCACATGATCAAAGGTCCTTCACCTACAGAAAAATATTCAACAGAGGAGAGCATGATCAAGCAGTAGCCTGTAAGTGTACAAATATGTGTGTGCGCATCTATTTTTATGTACAGTATGTGTATGTCTGTGTGTGTGTCTCTCTCTTTATGTATGTGCAGCGGCCCACTGCCAGCGTCTGGGGTATCCCTTGCCCCTTAGGAGGTTTCTACGAAATATGTCCCTCTTATAGAGCAAGTAATAGTGACACCAGTTGCAGTTAAGCAATGAGGACATGGAGTTCCCTTTGTAGATGGTAGTGTTGGTACCCAAGGTAGGATTGACCCTGGTGTACAGTGGCCTACGCTCTCTGAACATGTTGTATGCACGTGTCACTGTGCTCCTACCTGGATATCCTTGGATCCCAGATGTGGTGTAGTCCGAAGAAAGTGCAAAAGGGATGAATAACTTGGATGATGAAGGAATAATTGAGTCTAGACTTGTAGTAATTTTGAACACAGCTTTACTTGGGATAAACGGTAATCCAAACAGTTTCCAAACGGTATCTTGCTCATCTGCAGGTATTGGCTTATTCTGTTGCAGGCAAACACTTCTGCAACAATCTCAGTTCTGCTATGCGGTAGCTCTCTCAGCTCTACTATGATAGCTGGGTAAAACAGAAACTTTTCCAGTTCTGCTGGAACTTAGGTGAGTGGTCTGTAGTCTGTCTCTTTCTTTAACTTTATCTGCAATCCTAGGAACTTCTTGTCCTGGCTTTGAGTACCTCAAGCTCTAGCTTCAGCTTCGATGAAGGCAATGCAAGCCTAGGAGGGGACAAGCAACCATGTAGACTTCAGTGTCTGGGCCTCTGGGCCTAGCAGAGCAAGCAGTGCTCTGCCAGCCAACACACAACCTTTCTCCAGGGAGAGGGGGGAGGGATAAGCTAGACTGCTTCACTAAATAAACTCCTCCCTCTCTAAAGAGGGCTGGAATGGAACTAGAAGTTCCTCTCCAGAGAAACTATCTCAGCATAGATTTGCTGCCATCTGCTGGTGAACCAGGCACATTACATGTTAACATTACATCTCCATAGGAATAAATATACACAGTGAGAATGACATGATACAATTGTATTGGATGACACACTCAGCTCATAGGAGGTAACAACAAGGTGCAAAAGAGTGGTAATGGAACTCTGGGTCATTACATTTGTAGGTGTGTGTGCATGTGCATATCTACTCTTATCCTATGAAATATAGTATAATATATATATATATATATATATATATATATATATATATACTGTATATATATATATACACACACACAGTGTGTGTGGGCAGGGACTGGGGGTCCCCCCTCCCCTGTGTTCCCTATCCTGTTTGGGGTAGTTACGGACCCCTAGTGTGGCTGGTCAGGGTTAATCCAGTGGTTGTCGGGTTAATGTGGAAATCTGGCTGTACATGAAGGGGCGGATAGTGTTCTGGACATATAAAATGCTCTGTCCCACTCCTCAACTTCCTCTTGGCAGAAGCGCTGTGTCCCTCCCTCCCTCATGTAGTTACGTACATGTTTCAGAAGGTTTTTTGAGTGTCATGTGTTTATGGCCCGAACTTCAGGGAAGATTTTGTAAGTCACAGCTGGCGGCAGGTAAAGAAGAGTAAAATGTTGGAGTAAGAAAATTGGCGTAACTGGGAGGCCAGCGGCCGGCAGATAGCACGGTTTTGGTTTATGTTTATGCTGTTAATAAATAGCTGTGGCCGACTACCATCCAACAAAGGCAATAAAGATTATAAAGAGAGATTTGTGTCAGTGTCGTTTATGGCTGGTGTAACATGGAGGGGGCCGGAAGTGTTGAGGGGGGCTTACCCCTTCCCCCCCCCTCTTTTTCCCTAATGTGATTACCGACAGTCTATGCATTACAGTATATATGTATAGTCTTATTGGGTATATACGGACTTTGCACAGTACCAATTCTCCTTTACTGTATGGTGGGTGTAATTCTCAGTATCTACTCTTATTCTGTATAGTAACATAGTAACATAGTACATAAGGCCGAAAAAAGACATTTGTCCATCCAGTTCGGCCTGTCATCCTGCAAGTTGATCCAGAGGAAGGCAAAAAAAACCTGTGAGGTAGAAGCCAATTTTCCTCACTTTAGGGGAATAAAAAATTCCTTCCCGACTCCAATCAGGCAATCAGAATAACTCCCTGGATCAACGACCCCTCTCTAGTAGCTATAGCCTGTAATATTATTACACTCCAGAAATACATCCAGGCCCCTCTTGAATTCCTTTATTGTACTCACCATCACCACCTCCTCAGGCAGAGAGTTCCATAGTCTCACTGCTCTTACCGTAAAGAACCCTTTTCTATGTTTGTGTACAAACCTTCTTTCCTCCAAACGCAGAGGATGTCCCCTCGTCACAGTCACAGTTCTGGGGATAAATAGATGATGGGATAGATCTCTGTACTGACCCCTGATATATTTATGGACTCTGCACAGTACCATTTCTCCTGTACTGTATACTGGGGATAATTTTCAGTATCTGCACTTATAATGTATATATGGACACTGCACAGTACCACTTCTCTTGTCCTGTATACTGGGTGTAATTCTCAGTATCTGCTCTTATTCTATATATATGGACGTTGCACAGTACCACTTCTCTTGTCCTGTATACTGGGTGGAATTCTCAGTATCTGCTCTTATTCTGTATATATGGACTGTGCACAGTACCACTTCTCTTGTCCTGTATACTGGGTGTAATTCTCAGTATCTGCTCTTATTCTGTATATATTGAGACTGCATAATACCACTTCTCTTGTCCTGTATACTGTCTGTAGTTTTCATCATCTGCTCTTATTCTGTATGTATGGACATGGCCAGGGCCGGCGTTAGCACCCGGCACACCCGGGCAAGTGCCGGGGCCCACTGCTGTTGGGGGGGCCCACTGTGCACCCTTACTCCTGCAGCTGTGTCCTGGTCTTCATTAAATTGCCTGTTCTGAATTCTAGGGCAGCTTATCCCAGCAATGCAGACAATTTTCGCCATGTCCACTGCTGGGGTGGGAGGCCCCAGGACTTAGAACAGGGTAGATGGAGTTTCCTACTGGGCTAAAGGACCTTTCTGATGTCATATGCCCATGTGACCAGTGGGGGAGGAGCCAGAGGAGCAGAGAACTGTGTTCCTGAAAGGACAGGAGCCTGGCTGGAATGTGGTGAGGCCTAGCTGTGTGTCTGTCCCTGTGTGTATGTGTGTCTGTCTGTCCCTGTGTGTGCATGTGCCCCTGTGTGTGTCTAAGGCATTGCTTAGACTCCATACCACAGTCTAGGCAGTGCCTAATGGGTTACAGTTTAGACCCCCTACTGGTACATGTTGATAATTCTCTTTTAAACCCCAGTCCATGCCCCCTCAGTACTGGGAATCAATGGCAGTTATATTAGAAGGTAACAAAAGATTGGAGCGTAACTAAAGGTGGAATTCCCTTTTAATGTCCCCTAAAGGTGGCCACACACATTAGATAGAAGTTGGTTGACGATCTCACCATTGCACAGGGGTCTGTCCATATGTATGTGTCTGTCCCTGTGTATGTCTGTCCCTGTGTGTGTGTGTGTCTGTCCCTGTGTGTGTGTGTGTGTCTGTCCCTGTGTGTGTGTGTCTGTCCCTGTGTGTGTGTGTCTGTCCCTGTGCGTGTGTGTCTGTCCCTGTGCGTGTGTGTCTGTCCTTGTGCATGTGTCTGTCCCTGTGCATGTGTGTCTGTCCCTGTGTGTGTCCCTGTGTGTGTGTGTCCCTGTGTGTGTGTGTCCCTGTGTGTGTCCCTGTGTGTGTGTCCCTGTGTGTGTGTGTGTGTGTCCCTGTGTGTGTGTGTGCCTGTCCCTGTGTGTGTGCCTGTGCCTGTGTGTGTGCCTGTCCCTGTGTGTGCCTGTCCCTGTGTGTGTTTGCCCCTGTGTGTGCGTCTGTCCCTGTGTGTGCGTCTGTCCCTGTGTGTGCGTTTGTCCCTGTGTGTGCGTTTGTCCCTGTGTGTGCGTTTGTCCCTGTGTGTGTGTTTGTCCCTGTGTGTGTGTTTGTCCCTGTGTGTGTGTCTGTCCCTGTGTGTGTCTGTATCACCATCACCATGCCCACAGTGTTCCTATGTCTTGACGCAGCTGCATCAGGACGTTCTGTGCAAGAAGATGGAAGAGGAGGCAGCATGGAGTCCGTGGGAGAGACACGGGGAGGCACACTTACGTACATAGGTAACACTACCACATGATTTACACTAGTGTTATCTGTGGTTGTACATAGGACTGCAGGTAACACTAACACATTATTAGCACTAGTGCCATCTGTGGTTTTACATAGGACTGCAGGTAACACTACCACATTATCAGCACTAGTGTTATCTGTGGTTTTACATAGGACTGCAGGTAACACTAACACATTATTAGCACTAGTGTCATCTGTGGTTTTGCATAGGACTGCAGGTAACACTACTACATTTTCTGTACTCAGATAGCCATGACTGTGTTATCTGTGCTGTTACATAGGACTGCAGGTGATATCTACTATATTGTCTGTACTCAGAGAGTTATAACTGTGTAAGGGGGCCCGCTGAGACTTTATCACCCAAGGGCCCACATGAACCTAAAGCTGGCCCTGGACACGGCACAGTATGGTTGCCAACCATTTTTAAATTTACAGTCGACAATCAGGTGTTTTTTTCTTGCCCTACGCAGTGTCTGACAAAAGAAAAAACCCTGTCCTTGATTTATTTTTCAGTTTCCACTATGCATGTGTCAATACATGGCGTGCACATGTAATGACCCGGAGTGCCATTACCACTTATTTTTGACACCTTGCTACCATTTCCTATGTGCTGACGTATAAGATCTAATGTATTTCATGTTGTGGCAAAACTAACCTTGCCACTAGGTTTTGGAGGGGCCTGGTTGCCAGCCTCTTGCCCCAGGATTATGGGCCCTCTCATCAGCCCATGCTAAACTTAAACCCAATGGAGAATTGACTGTGTTTGTGGCATCTGAGCGCTGTTTGGATATTGAGCGCTCAGATCCAAGCCATCTGGGGATAAGTTAAATGTCTATGTTACTGTAATGGTTGTGACATTGTATATTTGAGTAGTGATGTCTGTCCTATTGTCCCCACGTGTGTATTGGCGATTTCCCTTTGTCCTGAGAGATAATTGAATTACTCCTCGGTTGTCTCCAGGACAGAAGACATTGTGTATTCTCCTGCCTGTGATAATTACATCAACCCATTGTGTAAGGTAATTGTATCACAGACAGAGGGGAGGATTTTGTGTGGGAGTGTTTTACTGTATTGTAAGTGTTTATTGGTTGTTTTTACAAAACCCTGTGGGTGGTACTAGTGTGTAACAATGTTATATAAGAACAATAAAGACACAGCTCTGGCTGACCACTGCTTGACCCTCAACACGGAGCCTCGTCTCGTTCTTGGGGGGATTCACTGTATGCTGTTAGAGACTGATTGCTAGGAGTGTAAGCCGCTTGGGTGCGTTTCCTATTCGTCTGCTAGCAGCTATTCGTGAGGTTCCGTTCAGAGTTTGGAGCATTCCCTTGTATGCCGTTACACATGTCATCACCTAAAAACGTGCATATTTATTCCTGAAACTGTTATGTTCAAGTGTAATAACCTGGTCCACCAGCAGATGGCGGCAGCAACATTGGCAGTATTAGCTTCCCTGGAGAGGAATCTTTTGTTTCCTCCCATGCCTCTGTAGCTAGGGGGAGGAGTTTAATTAGTTAGTTAGAGTGCAGTTCTAGTCACCCTCCTTAGGGAGAGGTTGTGTGCTGGCTAGCAGAGCACTGCCTTCTCTGCTAGGCCCAGAGGCCCTGCTTCTGAAGTCTACATGGTTGCTTGTCCCCTCCTGGGCTTGCATTGCCTCCTTTCAAGCTGAGCCGAAGCTTAAGGTACTCTAAAGCCAGGACAAGAAGTTCCTAGGATTATAAGTAAGAGACAGACTACAGACTACAGCTAACTTAAGTTCCAGCAGAAGAGGAAGAGTTTCTGATTTATCAGCCAAGCATAGCAGAGCTGAGAGAGCTACCGCATAGCAGAGCTGAGATTGTTGCAGAGAAGTATTTGCCTGCCAAAGTTAAGCCAATACCGGCTGATGACCAAGATATCGTCTGGAAGCTGTTTTTATTACCAATTTATGCCAAGTAAAAGCAACTGTTCAACTTTACTACAAAGTCTGGACTCCATTTGTTCTGCTTGTTCATCAACCAAGTTCAACTACCCCTTTTGCACTGCTTCGTACCACATCACATCTGGGATCCACGCATATCGAGGTAGGAACACCGTGACACATGTATATAACATCTACAGAGACTGTAGGCCACTCTGCACCACTCTGGCAATCCTACCCTGGGTACCAACATTACCATCTACAAAGGGAGCCTTGTGCTTTCGCTGCTTAACCGCAGCTGGCGTCAGATTTACTTGCTCTATAAGAGGGACATATTTCGTAGAAACCTCCTAAGGGGCAAGGGATACCCCAGACGCGGCCCTGTGGGTGCGTTGCATACACTGCAAACCAGATGCTCAGCCTTTTCTGCAACCAGGGCTCTGAGGATGGGATTTGAATTATATGGACTGTGTCAATAACTTGCCTGTCCGAGCTCCAGCGCTGCAGTCTGGGGCTCGGACACTGCAGAGCGGTGCCAGACGTGCTGTCATGCCAAGCCCCTTGGTGACTCAGCGTTTAGGCCACACCCCTCTCGACGGTGCTATGGATCCCATGTTAGGCCTAGCCAACAAGATGGAGGGTGTTGTCCAGCTAGTCCAAGACTTAGCGCAGAGGGTTTATCAGCAGGAGTCTCAGTCCCCTACTCTTTCTGCACCTATGTCAGTTGAACCTCAGATTCAGCTTCCTGATAGGTTCTCTGGGAATCGTAAAAATGTTGTTACATTCCGGGAGAGTTGGAAGCTGTACTTTCGCCTTAGGCCTCACTCTTCTGGGGCGGAAGTTCAGAGGGTGGACATTATTATGTCCTTGCTACAGGGAGATCCTCAAGAGTGGGCATTTTCCCTGGCACCTAACTCCTCTGAATTATGTTCTAATATTTTTATTTTATTTTTTTAAACTGTATATTTTTATTAGCACTGGAAGTGCCGATTTTCAATGATACAGAAGGGAAAAAAGGAGAACCTGAAATTGGTACAATACCTTTCGTACATATACATTATGTAAATCAACAGGATTTGAAGAATCACAGGTAAAACTCCAAGCTATATCACAGTATACTTATAACAAAGTGATAGACATCTGACAGGACACAAAGGGAAAGAAGCGGGTGTGGGAGAGGGGGAGGGAGGCTTTAGGGGGATGCCAAGTACGTATCCCAGGGTAACCAGATCTTTTGGAATTTTTCAACATTGTTGTTAAGGGACGTCGTTAGGCCGTCCATGGACCGAAACTCCCGCACCCTGGTCAGAAGCATGGTCTTAGTGGGGGAGGAAGTTTTTTTTCCAAGATTTGGCAATTAAGGTTTTTGGCAGCGGTGCATTGCGAGAGGAACAGTCTGGAGGAATGTTTGTCCAGCCTTAGGGGTGGGAGGTTACACCTTTGGGTCTAGGGGTATTTGAATACCAAAGAGGGAGCAAGCCACTTCGCTCACTTCCACCCAAAACGGAGTAATGCCGGGGCACGTCCAGAACACATGGTATAAGGAGCCCACATCGTTCATGCATTGCCAGCAGACCGATGGAACAGTGGGGTTTATGGAGTGTAGGAGTGCAGGGGTATGATACCAATGCATTAGCAGCTTATACTGTGTCTCCTTATACGTGGTGCAGATGGATGATTGAGCCGCTCTATTCCATATGATCTGCCAGGCTTCCCGAGAAAGAGGTGTTCCAAGGGCAGTAGCCCATTTATCCATGTATGCTTGATGTGGGGTCTCTCCCTCTGCGGATATGGCCAAAAGGTGATAAATGAGAGAGATCAAGCCCCTCGTCCCCGTGCCTCATCGACACAGACGTTCTAATGGGGTGGGAAGTGACACCGTAAGCGACCCAAACGGGGAGCTCACAAAGTGACAGATCTGGAGAAATCTCTCAGTCGTCTGTAAGTTTGATTGGTCTTGGAGTTGTGCAAATGATTTCAACATAAAATTGCTAGTGTCAGCAAAATCTGCTAGGCGGAAGAGACCCAACGACGACCAGACTCGTACCATGGGAGCACTCAGGCTGGAGGGAATTGCTGGGTTAAAAAGAAAAGAGGTCATGGAAAAATGCTGGGAAGATAAAGCAAATTGTTTATTGCAGGTGTCCCATATGTGTTTAGTAAAGGCCATAGGGCCCAAAAGGGTAGTGTAAGGGGTCCGCTGCCACAACAGGGTATTCGGATGAGCCGGGGCAATCCAGAGTTTTTCAATCTCCACCCATTTGGTGTAAGCCTGTTGGGAAGCCCAGAAAGGGACCACATGTAGATGGGAAGCCCAGTAGTAATGGGTAATATTAGGGACAGATAGGCCACCTCTGTCGGTGGCTGTGAGCATGACCTTGCGGGGGATGAGGTGGCGTTTACCTTGCCATATAAAGTTAAAGATCGCCGGTTGAAGAGAACGTAGTTCTGACATGCGAACTCAGACTGGGAGGGTCTCAAAGTAATATAATAGTTTTGGGAGGAGGGACATTTTCACCGCTGCTATGCCGCCTAGTAGTGATATATATAAGGGCTTCCATTTTACAAGAAGGGACTAAAAGGGAACCTGTCACCTGGATTTTGGGTATAGAGCTGAGGACATGGGTTGCTAGATGGCCGCTAGCACATCCGCAATACCCAGTCCCCATAGCTCTGTGTGCTTTTATTGTGTAAAAAAAACGATTTTATACATATGCAAATTAACCTGAGATGAGTCAGAGCTTGAAAATATGACTCTTGTCTGGTCACACAAGTAAGATATGACTCTTTTATGTTAATTTGCATAAAAGGCGGGAAGTACAAAAATGCATAATACTTATTAAATCTGTCTGCAAATGAAATTAAAAGGGTAATTTATATGTTTAGGGTAACACAATGAACATTTAGAAACGCTCAGTGAGGGTATCATAGTAGAGGCGACAGGTTCCCTTTAAGTTCTCAGAAGAGGGGGGGAAGTTATTTGAGTATACTGAAGTGTATGTGGGGGTGATGTGGACCCCTAAATACTTCAGTTTTGTGTCAGACCAACGATAGGAGAAATTGCTTTGGAGTAGAGTTAGGACCTGGGCGGGTATAAGGACTGGTAAGGCCTCTGTCTTGGAAGCGTTAATCTTAAAACCCGAGTTTTGCCGTAGTGGGTTAGGGCCTTATGCAGGTTGGGTAACGAAACGTGAGGGTTGGTTAAGGTGAGGAGGACGTAGTCCGCGTACAGGGATATCTTAAATTCCTTATCTCGCACTTTAAGTCCTTGGATGTCAGGATTAAATCAGATGTGAGCCGCGAGGGGTTCGATGCATAGAGCAAAAATAAGGGGCGAGAGCGGGCAGCCCTGACGAGTGCCGTTGGAGACATCGAACGGGGTAGAGGAGCTGAGGGGTAATTTAACTAGCGCTGTAGGAGCAGAATAAAGGTTGAGAATGGCATGTAGGAAGGGTCCCATAATACCGAAAGTTTGGAGGGTTTCAAACAAAAAAATAAAAATCTAGCCGATCGAAGGCCTTTTCTGCATCAAGGCTCAAAATAACCATGGGGGTCAAGGTGCGCGTTGCTACGTCAATCAAATTAACAACCCGGCGAGTGTTATCTCCGCCTTGACGATAGGGAATGAACCCCACTTGGTCCTTATGAACCAGGCTGGGGAGCCATACATTCAAGCGGGTGGCCAGGATACGGGTGAAGATCTTAAGGTCTGCATTGAGAAGGGCTATCAGTCTATAATTAGCGCAGTCCTGAGGATCTTTACCCGTCTTGAGATGACCACAATATGAGATGTCAGCATGGACAGCGGGATTGGAGAGTCTTGCAGAAAAGAGTTGAGCAAGGCCAGGAGATGGGGGGGAAAGTTCTGGGTGAAGCGTTTTGTAATATAGGTCTGTGAACCCATCAGGTCCTGGAGATTTGCCTGTTGGGACGGCTTTGATCACATCCCCAAGTTCTTCGGTCGATATGGGAGTGCTCAGGGAGGCGACCACCTCAGGGGTAAGCTTGGGTAGTTTACAAGAGGATAGATCATTTCGAAAACGAAGTGCTGGGGATGTATGCGTACGTTTGTCAGTGAGGTTATAAAGCTTGGAATAATAGTCGCGAAAACATTGGGCAATTACGTCAGGATGATATTGGGGACAGCCATTAGTGTCTTTCACTGCTTGTGGGGTGCGCTTGGTGGCTGTGTCTCGTAGCTGACAGGCTAATATCAGGGTGTGCTTTATTACCTTTCTCATAGAATTTCTGCTTAGAGTAGAGCAGCATACTCTCCACATTGTGCATTGCAGTATTCTTTAATTTCGTTCGGGCCTCCACAAGGTCTCGGAGAAGGGAGAGGCTCGGCCTAAGGTTCAGTCAGGACTGTAGAGACTTAATTTTTGCTGTGAGTTCCCGGACTTGAAGTTTTCTGTTCTTTTTAAGTCATGAGGCCAATGCAATACATTGGCCCCTGACTACGGCCTTGTGGGCCTCCCAGAGCATAGCTTGGGATGATACCGAACCAGCATTTTCTCCAAAGAACGTGCGTATGTACCCTGCAATGTCCTCTTGGGCAACTGGCGATTTCAATAGGGAATTGTGTTAGGCGCCAGTGACAGGTGTGTTGTGGCTTAAGTTGGGAAGAGAGGGTAAGGGTGACCGGGGCGTGATCCGACCAGGCCCGATGGAGACATCACTCATCTTCTTAAGGGTCAGAGGGTTACCAAAAAAATAGTCTATCCGGGTGTGCAGTTTGTAAGGGGCGAGTAGAAGGTAAATGTTCTACTTGTGGGGTTGTCCACCCTCCATAGGTCATAAAGGGCATATTTCCTGATCACAGCACGAAAATCCCGGGCCAGGCGACCCTGAGCCGAAGGTGGAGGGGTGGAGAGGAGGGACTGCCGGTCTGCAGTTTCGGAAAAAAGAATATTAAAATCCCCACCCAAAATCCATTCGGCTGGTAATAGTCCCTGAAGTTTTCTGAGGACCCGACGCACAAACTGAAATTGGGAGGTGTTAGGGGAGTACACAGCACAAAGCATGATAGGGCGGCCCTAATAAGATCCTTCTAAAATGACATAGCGTTGCGGCCTGCTGGGTCTATGTGGGAGGAGGTTATTGAAATGGGACAGGAGGCCGATAGCAGTATGGCTACACCGGCTTTTCTGCGACTATGGTTAGCTATGTAGGCATGTGGATAGTGGTGTTTGGCAAAAGATTCCGTCTAGTCGAAGTGGGTCTCCTGGAGGAAGGCCACATTCGCCCTCAGATTGCGGATTTTCCAGGGCACCAAGCGTCTTTTGGTATTGGAGCCCAGCCCCTTAACGTTCAAGGTGACACACCTGACCATTGTGGTAGGGAGGGGTAGCAATGTGTCTTACCCGCCTTGTAGGTAGGGACTGCGCACCTGGAGATGTTCTCAGTGGAGAAGGAGCTTCCTCCAATCTGTTCCCTGCAGGATAAAAGAAAGTGTAGGCAAGGAAAAAAAAAAAAAAAGGGGGTGGGGTGGGAAGAGGATAGGGGGTGGGGTGGGAAGAGGATGGGGGGGGCTGTTTCTAGGAAACAATAGGAAGTAGGGGGACGTGAACACCACAAAACTACACAAAAGAGAAACAAAGAAAACAGTCAAGGGACTGTATCTGTATAACAGACTAATCAAAATGACTGGCCTGTTGAGGGACTGACCCAGCTGGACCTAAAGCCCACAGGGTGTACTTACTGAGACCCACTGTCTGGGGACAGAACAAGTCACGTCCCGGGAGGGGGGGGGGGACCTGAACAGAACCAGCAGGTCAAGAACAATAATAAGAGAATACCAAATGTGAGCAACACACGGTGGCAATGCCACTAATACGTATTTCCGGGCCCTGAGCAAACTGTGATAATGAGGACCCTAGAATAAAGGTGGAACAGACAATGAACGTTCAGGTACAGTGGTGAGTCCCTCAGTGATGGGGAGTGGCTCCTCTGGTTTCTGGGGATGCCAATCTGGCGGCAAGGGATGTTCCTCTAGGATCAGCAGACCCGACAATGGGTGAAGGTAGTCGGTGTCGCTTGGGTCCACTCGCATCCTGCCAGACCAGCGGGGAAGACAGGGGTGAGGTGGTAAGCTCCCAATCAGAGAAATTAGGTACTGGTAGGTCCAGCGCAGCACAAAATGGATCGAGGTCAACGTAAGTGCGCAAGACCACCGTGCGGCCATTTATCCGAGCGTTTAGGGCGAAAGGAAACCCCCAACGGTATGGGATTTGGTTGTCTCTCAGGGCATCCAGTAGGGGGCAAAGATGTCGATGTTTTTGCAGCGTGATCCATGACAGATCTTGGAAAAGCTGAACCCGGGCCCCTTTAAAGTCCAGGATTCAAGAGTTTCTGACTTTTGCCATTATCGCCTCTTTCCGGGTGAAATCATAGACGCAGCATATAATGTCCCTGGGATGGGGGGTGGATTCTTTGGGGCGGAGGGCTCTGTGGGCACTATCCAACATAGTAGTGCGAGACGGGGGGTCCCCCATAATTTTGTTGAAGAGCGCGTCCAGGGTTCCCTGTATATCTTCCTCCCCTGCGGATTCTGGGAGGCCACGGATACTGATGTTATTCCTCCGTCCACGATTGTCTAGATCTTCTACGTGCCGCTGTAACTCGCGGAGTCCAGCGTTCTGTGAGGACACTGAGGTATGGAGTTGGGACACACAGGACCATGAATATTCGTGTTCCTTCTCAAGGGTTTCCACCCGGGTGGCAATAAAGTGCAGATCACGTCTGACCGCTGAAATTTCGGAGCTGCATGTGGCGGTGACATCAGTAACCAGACCTTGGAAATCCCATTTGGTGGGTAACTGGGAGAGTATGGGAGCCTAGTCCACATGGAAGGGCCACTGGGGCATTCACGGTCAGAATACTGGGAATGAGCAGGAGTAGAAGCAGCATACCGCTGCATGGAGGGGGTAGCTCCTATGTCATCCTCCAGTTGCAGGGAGGAGAGGTGAACAGAGGGCTCTGTCAAAGTGGTATTTGCCTCCAGGGGTCCCCTTCTGTTGGGGGAAAGAGCAGGGGGTGAGGGTGTTTGTGGGGGGTCTGGGTAATTCATTTGTGCACAGACCTGGGGGAGGGCTTCCCCGGACTCCACCGGCTCTGCATGTGCGAGCGCCATCTTGGATGCAGAGTGTCCTTGATGGGCCCTGGTCGCAGGCGGCGATGAGGCCTGAGGCTGAGAGGCTTGCTCGGGCACTATTTCCAGCGTGCTCGCCTGGTCTGTGGAGGGATCGTGGTCCCCTTGGGTCCTGCAGCGCTAGGGGAGTACGTCGTCAGGAGTCATCACGCCTGGCGGGAGAAGCGGCGGTGCGCTCTGTTCGGAGTGGAGGACGAAGTCCCAGAGGGTGCCCCGCTGTGGAAGGTCTGCTGGAGACAGGGACCCTTGCAAGGGCTTTCTGGGCAGCTTTTTGCCCATGAGGGGGGTCTGTATGGCTGGCTCAGGGCGGCTAAAGAAACAGCTTGGTGGCGGAGCTCAGCGCTCACACGTCTTGCTCCATGCGCCGCTAGGCCACGCCCCCTGATTGTTTTTTTCCATCTCTGGGCTTGTTATATGATGAGCCGGATAGGGCGGCTTATGCTGAGAGTCAGCTTCTGTCCCTTACTCAAGGCAAGCGACCTGTGGAGGAGTACTGTGCAGACTTCCGCAAATGTTGTACTGCCTCCGGGTAGAACGATCCAGCTCTGAGGTCTCAGTTCAGGCTGGGTCTGTCTGACAAACTAAAAGATCTGTTAGTTAATTATCCCACCCCAGGTTCCCTTGAAGATGCTATGTCTTTGGCTATTTGCCTAGATAAGCTTTTAAGAGAACGCAAGCGTGAAAGGTCTGTCAGTGTCTATCCCTCTTTCTCTTCCACTGTCAGTAATACTAGGCCACCTAAAGAATCAGAGGTTCCTATGCAGGTTGGCGCTATGGCGTCTCAGCATCGGACGGAGCATCGCCTGAGGAACAGTCTGTGCTTTTACTGTGGTAGCCTCGCACATCAGATACGATCCTGTCCTAAAAAAAAATAAGGCGGAAAACTTCAGCGTCTGAGTGAAGTTTGGGGAGTTCACTCAGATGCACAGGTATTTCCTGACAAGTTTGGTAGGTTACTACTGCCTGTGAGTTTATCCTCACAGGGGAGGTTTGTTACTGGTCATGCGTTTGTTGATTCAGGGTCTGCTGCGAATCTCGTTAATTTATTTCTGCTCTGGGTCCCAAAGTACGTAAATTATCTGAACCCATTCCGGTATCTGAAATTGACTCCACACTATTGGCCGGAGTGTACATTGATTTACAGACTATTGAATTAGTTATGACGGCGGGTGCTATTCATTCTGAGAAAAGTTAATTTTTTGTTTTGCATAATTTATCTGCTGATGTTGTTTTGGGGTTACCCTGGTTAAAGAACCATTCCCCAAATTTTGATAGGAGTACTGGAGAATTGATTAAATGGGGCTTCCAGTGCTCTAGTCACTGTCTGTCTATTCAGCTTGCTGGACTGGGTATGGAGGAGGGTCCCATTCCAGGGTTTATTAACCACCTCAGCTCCCCTAGCTTAAACACCCTTAATGACCAGACCACTTTTTACAATTCTGCACTACACTACTTTCACGGTTTATTGCTCGGTCATGCAACTTACCACCCAAATGAATTTTACCTCCTTTTCTTCTCACTAATAGAGCTTTCATTTGGTGGTATTTCATTGCTGCTGACATTTTTCCTTTTTTTGTTATTAATCGAAATTTAACAAAAAAAATTCAAAAAAATGACATTTTTCACTTTAAGTTGTAATTTTTTTTTTTAAAACTACATTTCTATATAATTTTTTCTCAAAATTTATTGTTCTACATGTCTTTGATAAAAAAAAAATGTTTGGGTAAAAAAAAAATGGTTTGGGTAAAAGTTGTAGCGTTTACAAACTATGGTACAAAAATGTGAATTTCCGCTTTTTGAAGCAGCTCTGACTTTCTGAGCACCTGTCATGTTTCCTGAGGTTCTACAATGCCCAGACAGTAAAAAAAAACCACAAATGACCCCATTTCGGAAAGTAGACACCCTAAGGTATTCGCTGATGGGCATAGTGAGTTCGTAGAACTTTTTATTTTTTGACACAAGTTAGTGGAAAATGATGATTTTTTTATTATTATTTTTTTCCTTACAAAGTCTCATATTCCACTAACTTGTGACAAAAAAATAAAAACTTCCATGAACTCACTATGCCCATCACGAAATACCTTGGGGTGTCTTCTTTCCAAAATGGGGTCACTTGTGGGGTAGTTATACTGCCCTGGCATTTTAGGGGCCCTAATGCGTGAGAAGTAGTTTGAAATCAAAATGTGTAAAAAATGCCCTGTGAAATCCTAAAGGTGCTCTTTGGAATGTGGGCCCCTTTGCCCACCTAGGCTGCAAAAAAGTGTCACACATGTGGTATCGCTGTACTCAGGAGAAGTTGGGCAATGTGTTTTGGGGTGTCTTTTTACATATACCCATGCTGGGTGAGAAAAATATCTCGGCAAAAGACAACTTTTCCCATTTATTTATACAAAGTTGGCATTTGACCGAGATATTTATCTCACCCAGCATGGGTATATGTAAAATGACACCCCAAAACACATTGCCCAACTTCTCCTCAGTACGGTGATACCACATGTGTGACACTTTTTTGCAGCCTAGATGCGCAAAGGTGCCCAAATTCCTTTTAGGGGGGCATTTTTTAGACATTTGGATCCCAGACTTCTTCTCACGCTTTAGGGCCCCTAAAAAGCCAGGGCAGTATAAATACCCCACATGTGACCCCATTTTGGAAAGAAGACACCCCAAGGTATTCAATAAGGGGCATGGCGAGTTCATAGAATTTTTATTTTTTGGGCACAAGTTAGCGGAAATTGATTTATTTATTTTTTCTCACAAAGTCTCCCTTTCCGCTAACTTGGGACAAAAATTTCAATCTTTCATGGACTCAATATGCCCCTCACGGAATACCTTGGGGTGTCTTCTTTCCGAAATGGGGTCACATGTGGGGTATTTATACTGCCCTGGCATTCTAGGGGCCCTAAAGCGTGAGAAGAAGTCTGGAATATAAATGTCTAAAAATGTTTACGCATTTGGATTCCGTGAGGGGTATGGTGAGTTCATGTGAGATTTTATTTTTTGACACAAGTTAGTGGAATATGAGACTTTGTAAGAAAAAAATAAAAAAATTTCCACTAACTTGGGCAAAAAAAATGTCTGAATGGAGCTATACAGGGGGGTGATCAATGACAGGGGGGTGATCAATGACAGGGGGGTGATCAGGGAGTCTATATGGGGTTATCACCCCCCTGTCATTGATCACCCCCCTATAAGGCTCCATTCAGATGTCCGTATGTGTTTTGAGGATCCGATCCATGTATCCGTGGATCCGTAAAAAACATACGGACATCTGAATGGAGCCTTACAGGGGGGTGATCAATGACAGGGGGGTGATCAGGGAGTCTATATGGGGTGATCACCCCCCTGTCATTGATCACCCCCCTATAAGGCTCCATTCAGATGTCCGTATGTGTTTTGCGGATCCGATCCATGTATCCGTGGATCCGTAAAAAACATACGGACATCTGAATGGAGCCTTACAGGGGGGTGATCAATGACAGGGGGGTGATAAATGACAGGCGAATGATCAGGGAGTCTATATGGGGTGATCACCCCCCTGTCATTGATCACCCCCCTATAAGGCTCCATTCAGATGTCCGTATGTGCTTTGCGGATCCGATCCATGTATCCGTGGATCCGTAAAAAACATACGAACATCTGAATGGAGCCTTACAAGGGGGTGATCAATGACAGGGGGGGTGATCAATGACAGGGGGGTGATCAGGGAGTCTATATGGGGTGATCACCCCCCTGTCATTGATCACCCCCCTATAAGGCTCCAGTCAGATGTCCGTATGTGTTTTGAGGATCCGATCCATGTATCCGTGGATCCGTAAAAAACATACGGACATCTGAATGGAGCCTTACAGGGGGGTGATCAATGACAGGGGGGTGATCAGGGAGTCTATATGGGGTGATCACCCCCCTGTCATTGATCACCCCCCTATAAGGCTCCATTCAGATGTCCGTATGTGTTTTGCGGATCCGATCCATGTATCCGTGGATCCGTAAAAAACATACGGACATCTGAATGGAGCCTTACAGGGGGGTGATCAATGACAGGGGGGTGATCAATGACAGGGGGGTGATCAGGGAGTCTATATGGGGTGATCACCCCCCTGTCATTGATCACCCCTCTATAAGGCTCCATTCAGATGTCCGTATGTGTTTTGCAGATCCGATCCATGTATCCGTGGATCCGTAAAAAACATACGGACATCTGAATGGAGCCTTACAGGGGGGTGATCAATGACAGGGGGGTGATCAGGGAGTCTATATGGGGTGATCACCCCCCTGTCATTGATCACCTCCCTATAAGGCTCCATTCAGATGTCCGTATGTGTTTTGCGGATCCGATCTATGTATCCGTGGATCCGTAAAAAACATACGGACATCTGAATGGAGCCTTACAGGGGGCTGATCAATGACAGGGGGGTGATCAGGGAGTCTATATGGGGTGATCACCCCCCTGTCATTGATCACCCCCCTATAAGGCTCCATTCAGATGTCCGTATGTGTTTTGCGGATCCGATCCATGTATCCGTGGATCCGTAAAAAACATACGGACATCTGAATGGAGCCTTACAGGGGGGTGATCAATGACAGGGGGGTGATCAGGGAGTCTATATGGGGTGATCACTTCCCTATCATTGATCACCCCCCTATAAGGCTCCATTCAGATGTCCGTATGTGTTTTGCGGATCCGATCCATGTATCCGTGGATCCGTAAAAAACTTACGGACATCTGAATGGAGCCTTACAGGGGGGTGATCAATGACAGGGGGATGATCAGGGAGTCTATATGGGGTGATCACCCCCCTGTCATTGATCACCCCCCTATAAGGCTCCATTCAGATGTCCATATGTGTTTTGCGGATCCGATCCATGTATCCGTGGATCCGTAAAAAAACATACGGACGTCTGAATGGAGCCTTACAGGGGGGTGATCAATGACAGGGGGGTGATCAGGGAGTCTATATGGGGTGATCACCCCCCTGTCATTGATCACCCCCCTATAAGGCTCCATTCAGATGTCCGTATGTGTTTTGCGGATCCGATCCATTTATCCGTGGATCCGTAAAAAACATACGGACATCTGAATGGAGCCTTACAGGGGGGTGATCAATGACAGGGGGGTGATCAATGACAGGGGGGTGATCAGGGAGTCTGTATGGGGTGATCACCCCCCTGTCATTGATCACCCCCCTATAAGGCTCCATTCAGATGTCCGTATGTGTTTTGAGGATCCGATCCATGTATCCGTGGATCCGTAAAAATCATACGGACATCTGAATGGAGCCTTACAGGGGGCTGATCAATGACAGGGGGGTGATCAGGGAGTCTATATGGGGTGATCACCCCCCTGTCATTGATCACCCCCCTATAAGGCTCCATTCAGATGTCCGTATGTGTTTTGCGGATCCGATCCATGTATCCGTGGATCCGTAAAAAACATACGGATATCTGAATGGAGCCTTACAGGGGGGTGATCAATGACAGGGGGGTGATCAGGGAGTCTATATGGGGTGATCACCCCCCTGTCATTGATCACCCCCCTATAAGGCTCCATTCAGATGTCCGTATGTGTTTTGCGGATCCGATCCATGTATCCGTGGATCCGTAAAAAACATACGGACATATGAATGGAGCCTTACAGGGGGGTGATCAATGACAGGGGGGTGATCAGGGAGTCTATATGGGGTGATCACCCCCCTGTCATTGATCACCCCCCTATAAGGCTCCATTCAGATGTCCGTATGTGTTTTGCGGATCCGATCCATGTATCCGTGGATCCGTAAAAAACATACGGACGTCTGAATGGAGCCTTACAGGGGGGTGATCAATGACAGGGGGGTGATCAATGACAGGGGGGTGATCAGGGAGTCTATATGGGGTGATCACCCCCCTGTCATTGATCACCCCCCTATAAGGCTCCATTCAGACGTCCGTATGTGTTTTGCGAATCCGATCCATGTATCCGTGGATCTGTAAAAAACATACGGACGTCTGAATGGAGCCTTACAGGGGGGTGATCAATGACAGGGGGGTGATCAGGGAGTCTATATGGGGTGATCACCCCGTGTCATTGATCACCCCCCTGTAAGGCTCCATTCAGACGTCCGTATGTGTTTTGCGGATCCGATCCATGTATCCGTGGATCCGTAAAAATCATACGGACGTCTGAATGGAGCCTTACAAGGGGGTGATCAATGACAGGGGGGTGATCAATGACAGGGGGGTGATCAGGGAGTCTATATGGGGTGATCAGGGGTTAATAATTGGTTAATAAGTGACAGGGGGGGAGTGTAGTGTAGTGGTGTTTGATGCTACATATTACTGAGCTGCCTGTGTCCTCTGGTAGTCGATCCAAACAAAAGGGACCACCAGAGGACCAGGTAGCAGGTATATTAGACGCTGTTATCAAAACAGCGTCTAATATACCTGTTAGGGGTTAAAAAAAATCGCATCTCCAGCCTGCCAGCGAACGATCGCCGCTGGCAGGCTGGAGATCCACTCGCTTACCTTCCGATCCTCTGAATGCGCACGCCTGTGTGCGCGTGTTCACAGGAAATCTCACGTCTCGCGAGATGACGCATATATGTGTGACTGTGCGCAGGGCTGCCGGCTCCGGAACGCGATCCTGCGTTAGGCGGTCCGGAGGCGGTTAATATACATATTTTTTGTTGGAATTTTTGTCATTGATCCCCCTCTAGTATGTCACTGTCCATGTTGTGGGAATATTTGTACACTTCTACTAAGTATTTGGTGGCTGCAAATATGAACTGAAGGTTTTTCAGTTTCGCCTGCCATTAAAGTGAATGGGGCCCACCGCGAACCGTCCCGGATGATGTTCGTCCATCACTACTCACAATTAAGGCCGACACTTTGCATGTGGAAGAGGCGGAAATAGGGGAAGACATTACACAGGGTGATAGACAGACGACCGTCAGTTCGTCTTAGCGCAAATTGGATGAGGAGGAGGAGGAGCAGGAGACAGTTGCCTCCGCTACAGAGGGTAGTACCCATGGAAGTTTAATTCCATCTGTTCAGCGTGGATGGGCAGAAGAGGAGGAAGAGGATGAGGTGATTGAGAGTCATCCTCCTGATGACGACAGCGAAGTCTTGCCTGTTGGGACTCTGGCACACATGGCTGACTTTATGTTAGGCTGCCTTTCCCGTAACCCACGCGTTTTGTGCATTTTGGACAACACCAATTACTGGCTGTTTACCCTTCTCGAACCCCGCCACAAAGAGAACTTCTCATCTGTCATTCCTGTGGTGGAGATGACCAGCAAAATGGTGCAATACCAGAAGGTCCTTGTGGAAAAATTGCTCCAAAAATTTCCAGCTGACAACGCTGGCGGCAGAGTACGTAGTTCCTTGGGCAATCGAGGAGGGGAGACGAGGGGAACACACAGCAGTTCCAACAGAGGCAGGGCAACACTCTCCAAAGCATTGGACAGTTTCATGACATCCCGCCAGCACCCTCACCCTGATGCGCGGCCTAGTGTCACAAGGAGGGAAACATTTTGGAAGATGGTGAAGAAGTACTTAGCAGACCTCAATGATCCCTCTGTGCCTTACAACTACTGGGTGTCCAAGCTGGACACTTGACACAAACTGGCGCTCTACGCCTTGGAGGTGCTGGCTTGCCCTGCCGCCAGAGTTTTGTCAGAGCGGGTATTTAGTGCTGCTGGGGGCATAATAACTTATAAGCGCATCCGCCTGTTAACTGAAAATGCTGACAGGTTGACTCTTATAAAAAAGAACAAGGCCTGGATTGCCCCTGACTTCTCTAATCCACCAGAGGAAAGCAGATGAACATAAAGGCACTTTAACCCCTTAGGGACTTAGGGCGTACCGGTACGTCCTGTTTCCCGAGTCATTAAGGACAAAGGACGTACTGGTACGTCCTAAGTTTAAAAGTAGATTGTGCTGCGGCGGGGGTTAATTGTGACAGGATGCCCGCTGAAATCATTCAGCGGGCATCCTGTCACAACGCCGGGAAGGGGGGTCATGTGACCCCCCTGTATCGGCGATCGCCGCAAACCGCAGGTCAATTCAGACCTGTGGTTTGCGGCTTTTACCTGGTGCGGCGGCGGTGGTCGGCGGTGCCATCGGGTCTCCATGCGGCTGTGGGGGGGACCCGATGGCATGGAAGGCAGCGTGATGTCTAAGGAAGGCATCGCGCTGCCTTCCGGTGACGAGCCTGTGAGATCCAGCCCCCTGGATCTCACAGGCCGGAAGCTGTATGAGTAATACACACAGTATTACTCATACAGCCAATGCATTCCAATACAGAAGTATTGGAATGCATTGTAAAGGATTAGATCCCCAAAAGATCAAATTACAAATTAGGTATCGCCGCATCCGTATCGACCGCCTCTATAAACATAGCACATGACCTAACCCCTCAGATGAACAAAATAAAAAATAAAAAATTTGTGCTAAATAAACCATATTTTTGTCACCTTACATCACAAAAAGTACAACAGCAAGCGATCAAAAAGGCGTTTGCCCACCAAAATAGTACTAATCTAACTGTCACCGCAAAAAATGAGCCCCTACCTGAGACAATCGCCCAAAAAATAAAAAAAACTATAGCTCAGAAAATGGAGACACTAAAACATCATTTTTTTTGTTTTAAAAAAGCTGTTATTGTGTAAAACTTACATAAATAAAAAAAAGTATACATATTTGGTATCACCGCGTTCGTATCGACCGGCTCTATAAAAATATCACATGACCTAACCCCTCAGATGAACACCGTAAAAAATAAAAAATAAAAACTGTGCTAAATAAACAATTTTTTGTCACCTTACATCACAAAAAGTGTAATAGCAAGCGATCAAAAAGTCATATGCACCCCAAAATAGTGCCAATAAAACCGTCATCTCATCTCGCAAAAAATGAGATCCTACCTAAGATAATCGCCTAAAAACTGAAAAAACTATGGCTCTCAGAATATGGAGACACTAAAACATGATTTATTTTTTGTTTCAAAAATGATATTATTGTGTAAATCTTATATAAATAAAAAAAAGTATACATATTAGGTATCGCCGTGTCCGTATCGACCGGCTCTATAAAAATATCACATGACCTAACCCCTCAGATGAACACCGTAAAAAATGTAAAATAAAAACTGTGCTAAATAAACCATTTTTTGTCACCTTACATCACAAAGAATGTAATAGCAAGCGATCAAAAAGTCACACGCACCCCAAAATAGTGCCAATAAAACCGTCATCTCATCCTGCAAAAATCATACCCTACCCAAGGTAATCGCCCAAAAACTGAAAAAATTATGGCTCGCAGACTATGGAAACACTAAAACATGATTTTTTTTCCTTCAAAAATGAAATCATTGTGTAAAACTTACATAAATAAATAAAAAGTATACATATTAGGTATCACCGCATCCGTGACAACCTGGTCTATAAAAATATCACATGATCTAACCTGTCAGTTGAATGTTGTAAATAACAAAAAATAAAAACGGTGCCAAAACAGCTACTTCTTGTTATTTTGCCTCACAAAAAGTGTAATATAGAGCAACCAAAAATCATATGTACCCTAAACTAGTGCCAATAATACTGCCAACCTATCCTGTAGTTTCTAAAATGGGGCCACTTTTTTGGAGTTTCTACTCTAGGGGTGCATCAGGGGGGCTTCAAATGGGACTTGGTGTAAAAAAAAAACAGTCTTGCAAAATCTGCCTTCCAAAAACCGTATGGCATTCCTTTCCTTCTGCGCCCTGCCGTGTGCCCATACAGTAGTTTACGACCACATATGGGGTGTTTCTGTAAACTACAGAATCAGGGCCATAAATATTGAATTTGGTTTGGCTGTTAACCCTTGCTTTGTAACTGGAAAAAAATTGGGTTTTTGAAAATTTCAGAAAAATTTTAAGATTTGCTTCTAAACTTCTAAGCCTTGTAACATCCCCAAAAAATAAAATATCATTCTCAAAATGATCCAAACATGAAGTAGACATATGGGGAATGTAAAGTAATAACTATTTTTGGATGTATTACTATGTATTATAGAAGTAGAGAAATTGAAACTTGGAAATTTGCAATGAAAAAATTTTTGGGGGTAAATTTGGTATTTGTTTATAAATAAAAATATTTTTTTTTTACTTCATTTTACCAGTGTCATGAAGTACAATATGTGATGAAAAAACAGTCTCAGAATGGCCTGGATAAGTCAAAGCGTTTTAAAGTTATCAGCACTTAAAGTGACACTGGTCAGATTTGCAAAAAATGGCCAAGTCCGTAAGGTGAAATAGAGCCGAGTCCTTAAGGGGTTAAATATGTTTTTTATAATATACTGAATGCACTGTATTCCCATGCACCCCTTCCACCACAAAAAAGTGTATATGGTTTAATCTTCCATTTCTCGTCATCCTCCTCCTCTTCCATCATATTAACATGCTTATTAGTCTGCCCTCACTCCTAATGTTGTAGAGGGTCAGCTCACCTGCAGGCCCTTGCATATAATGTTTTAGAGGGTCAGCTCACCAGCAGGTCCTCACCTACAATCTTTTCGAGGGTCAGCTCACCTGCAGGCCCTCGCATATAATGTTTTTGAGGGTCAGCTCACCAGCAGGCCCTCACCTACAATCTTTTAGAGGGTCAGCTCACCTGCAGGCCCTCACATATAATGTTTTTGAGGGTCAGCTCACCAGCAGGCCCTCGCCCACTATTTTTTCAATGGTTAGATAAGCAGTAAGCACTTGCCCATAATTTTTTCGATGCTCAGATCAGCAGCAGACCCTCAACCCTAATGTTTTAGATGGTAAGATCAGCAGCAGGCCCTCGCCCCTAATGTTTTAGAGAGTCATCTCTGCAGCAAACCTTCACGCCTAATGTTTTAGATGGTCAGCTCAGCAGCAGGCCCTCGCCCGTAATGTTTTAGAGGGTCACCAGCAGGCCCTTGCTCCTAATGTTTTTGAGGGTCACCAGCAGGCCATCAATCATAATTTTTCAAGGGTGTATGATGCCCTCCTTTATGTGTAATAAAGGGTGTATTGGAGTGCCGGTTCCTTGTAATGTTTGTAAGCCCTTTTACTTAGTGCATAGGCTTTATGAGTGTAGGAGTCCCACTACCTGAACAATTGTACCACAATGTGAATGAGGCACTCCATTATGTAATATACAGGTTGTATCGCAGTGCCTCTTCCTTGTAATTTTTGGCAGCACTTGCACTTTATATACAAGTAAATATACAGGAAAGAATGTTTCCTAACAGTTTTTCCTCTAAAATCGATTTTATCTTCAGTTTTGTGCGTATTATTGTCAGTCTGTAAAAGTGGCGTACTACTCGGACAACATCGTTCCCAGCAGCGACCTGGGAGTCCAAGATGCATCCAGACATCCTCCCCATGCTGTTCCTGAATTATTTCGGTTGTGTTTCCATCAATTTCTGACCTTTTCCTATGAACCAGACACCCTCCCCTCTTTAGAGCAGGGGGTGCCTGGTTTAATGCTCGGGTTCTCCCATTGACTTCCATTGTGCTTGGATGCTTGGTAGAGCACCCAAGCATCCCGAGGTGTTCGACCCGAGCACCCGAACACCCGAGCACTTTGGTGCTCGATCAACACTAATTATCACCTAAACTCAATTTACTTTTTGGACACTATGCTAACAAAAGAACAGGGACCCTCTCCACTGATCTTTATAGAAAACCAACAAACCGCAACAACGTATTACATTATTCTAGCTTTCACTCACAGAACACAAAAAATTCCCTCCCACTGTCCCAAAAATAGACTCCCTTCGTCAACAGAGACTTTTTGAAATGAGACACCGATTTCTAGAAAGAGGGTATCCACAGCGTCTCCTCCAGGTTTCTGGGACACCGCACGTATCCCTTTTGTACATACTTTTCATCCCAGTATTAATAAGATACTTTACAGCATCAAGAATCACTGGCCCATCCTACAGAAAGCCTACCCTCAGGTAGCTGAATTTAAGAACCCAATTTTGACCTGTACACATCGCCCGAAAAATTTACGGGACTTATTGGTTAAAGCTGACATCGGGTCTTCCACAAGAGTCCCTAGACAGACATTTCTTGGCACACAAAAGACAGGTACATTTCCGTGTGTACACTGTCTGCAATGCTCTAATGTCCAAAAAGGCTCACACATCTACCACCCACAATCAGGGAGAAGTTTTCCCATTACAGGTTTTTTCACATGTGATTCTACTTTTGTAGAATATTTACTCAAATGCCCCTGTGGTAAAATATATGTTGATGAGACAACACAAAAAGTGCATGACCGCATATGTCAACATAAATCGAGCATCATGCGGAAGAACCTGTTACTACCGGTTCCTTTATATTTCGATTTAGCAGGTCAGAATCTTTCACAATTAAAATATCAGGTAATCGAACATGTAACGCCGTGTAGAAGAGGGGGTGATCGGGTCAAACTATTGAAAATGAGAGAAGCGTACTGGATACATAAACTCGACAGCTTGGAATTGGAACCGAAGGGGTTAAATAGGGAGTACGAGATACAAGGCCTGATTTAATCTCCTATGATCATCCTCAAATGACTTGTAACAGTGTTGGTGCCATTTATTCCAAACTGCATTGTATAATTAATCTCTCCCCCCCCCTTTCTTTTAGATCAATTAATTTGGAACCCTAGTGCCCCCTGGAGTATCCTTTTGTTACTCTTCATCTGGTTTATTACTTTTCTTATTATTTTTCCTTTGACTCATTCTCTCCCTCCCTGTTTCCTCACTCTCTCTTCTTAACATTATCGCTGGGTTCTGCAGCTCCTTCATTAATTATGCACACTATCTCCTGAAGCACAGGAGCGCTCCAGCCGCGGTTCACTCCAGATCGACACGCTCCCCTCACATATGCGTATGCGCAGCATGCCCTGATGGCTGGCGCGCTCCTTTAAAATGGCGCGCTATCCCCCACCATACCAAGCGCATATCCTATCGTGCTACTGCACATTTCCAGAGCGCTCAGCTTCCCAACGATCTCCTGACTCTTCTCCAGCGGCACCAGGTAACTTGGTTCATTAGGAGATTGGTCTGCTCCTGTACTTGACAATATTTTGCATAACAATGGGGGATTAACCTGTACACCTCTACTTATGTTGCTACTTTACAAGGAGCACATCCTGAGGCTCCATTTGTATATAACATTGTGTATTATATTGTAAATACTGTACTTATTGCTGTCCTTTTCCTTATCACGATAAATGATTTTTTCTTGGTTCCCACATCGGGACCCTATCTGACTTGTTCATTGGGACTCATACCTCTTGAAACTAAACACAGAACCATCTTTATTGCCATATTTGTTGCTAGCACTGCATATTTACAACCACTATCCTGGTATATTCCTTTTGATTTACGTTTATTTTTTACTTTTTGTCTTGCTGTAGTTTGATAAAGGTCGTATGTGGCCGAAACGTCACTTGATTTGTACAGCCACATTCCTAATAAAGATCAACAATTCTGCAACTGTATTGCTGGAGTCTTTAAATTAGGCCAGGGTCTCTGTAAAAATTTGTGCTATTCATGATTTTTATCCTGAAAAAATTGAGTAGGATGGCAACCCTGGACTGTGGTCTGGTCTGTATTTGTGTTAGTGACTGTACTTATTTTGTTTGCAGTATATATTTACTCTGGGGTTCGTGTCTGTACACACCTTGGGGTCTGGTCTGGGATTAAATATTACATTCATTTTGGGGTGTGATAAAGGAGTTGTGATCACTCAGCAAGCAGTGTTTGGGATATATATAAATGGATGGTATAGTGCATCATCTAACACACATTATGTGCATCATAATCTCCCTGATGCAACTAATTAAAATGGTGAATGATGGCATGTCTGTATGCCATCTATTTGTGTATTTGTATATGCTGTATACTGGATGTGTGTATATACACTATATATGTTTTTGCGTGTATATACAGTACAGACCAAAAGTTTGGGCACACCTTCTCATTCAAAGAGTTTTCTTTATTTTCATGACTATGAAAATTGTAGATTCACACTGAAGGCATCCAAACTATGAATTAACACATGTGGAATTATATACATAACAAACAAGTGTGAAACAACTGAAAATATGTCATATTCTAGGTTCTTCAAAGTAGCCACCTTTTGCTTTGATTACTGCTTTGCACACTCTTGGCATTCTCTTGATGAGCTTCAAGAGGTAGTCACCTGAAATGGTTTTCACTTCACAGGTGTGCGCTGTCAGGTTTAATAAGTGGGATTTCTTGCCTTATAAATGGGGTTGGGACCATCAGTTGCGTTGAGGAGAAGTCAGGTGGATACACAGCTGATAGTCCTACTGAATAGACTGTTAGAATTTGTATTAGGGCAAGAAAAAAGCAGCTAAGTAAAGAAAAAGGAGTGGCCATCATTACTTTAAGAAATGAAGGTCAGTCAGTCAGCCGAAAAATTGGGAAAACTTTGAAAGTAAGGGCTATTTGACCATGAAGGAGAGTGATGGGGTGCTGCGCCAGATGACCTGGCCTCCACAGTCTCCGGACCTGAACCCAATCGAGATGGTTTGGGGTGAGCTGGACCGCAGAGTGAAGGCAAAAGGGCCAACAAGTGCTAAGCATCTCTGGAAAATCCTTTAAGACTGTTGGAAGACCATTTCAGGGGACTACCTCTTGAAGCTCATCAAGAGAATGCCAAGAGTGTGCAAAGCAGTAATCAAAGCAAAAGGTGGCTACTATGAAGAACCTAGAACATGACATATTTTCAGTTGTTTCACACTTGTTTGTTATGTATATAATTCCACATGTGTTAATTCATAGTTTTGATGCCTTCATAGTCATGAAAATAAAGAAAACTCTTTGAATGAGGTGTGTCCAAACTTTTGGTCTGTACTGTATATATGTTATAAGTGCATATATACAGTATATGTATGTGTGTACAGTATGTATCACCCTATAAGATGCACTCCCCCCAAAAAAGTGGGGGGAAAATGTCAGTGTTACTTATGTGGAGAGGTAGAGAGCAGGAGAGGTAAGTTGATTTATTCATTTTTTGTCTGCACTGCAGTCTTATTAACATGGAGGTCTGATCTGAGGTGTGAATGGGCGTCATTCACATTGAGGGTCTGATCTGAGGTCTTGATTGGGGGTCATTCATATAGGGGGATCTGATCTGAGGTCTGTGTGAATAGGGATCTTTTTCACATTGGGAGACTGATATGAGATCTGATTGGAGGTCTTATGAACATTGGGGTCTGATCTGAGGTCTGATTGGGGTCTTATTAGCTTTAGGGGTCTAATGTGAGGTCTGATTAGGAGTCTTATTTACATTAGGGGTCTGATCTGCGGTCCGATTAACATTGGGGGTTTGATTGGGGTTCTAAGCTGAGGTCTGATTAACATTGGTGGTCTGATCTGAGGAACTGTATGATGAAAAATATTTTTTTCTTATTTTCCTTCTCTAGCTACGTCTTATGGGCAGGTGGGTCTTATAGGGCGAAAATATGGTATATGTTCCGTATATATGTATGTATATGCTAAATACTGTATATGTGTGTGCATGCTGTGTATGTGTGTATTTGTTACACGTATGAGCCTATCCCTGACTGTCCCTCTAGTGTCTCCACACCTTTTACTGGTTGTCTTTATGGACGGATCCCTCAAGTTTTGAATCAAGGAATGGAGCAGCAGACAGCGCTGGAACCTGAGGTAGTGAGTAACCAGTGACACCAAGTACTTGACTCATTCATTTCCATATACCCTTACCCCTTCACTAACAAATACAAAAGATAATATAAATAGGGGACAATTTTTGCTGAGAATGAGCCCCAAAAATTTGCAGCAAATTCTGAATGTTCTATGTTTGGTTTTGCCATGGAGCTTTTCCCAAATCTGACCACAGCACCGTAAGCTACAGTATCCAGCGCAGACGCTGTACAGAAGATAACTACCGGTGAGTCTCCTGTACTGTATCTACCCCGGATACTGAAGCTCATCGCGCAGTACAAAACTTTAGGTGAGGTGATGGACAGGCGTGATCAAGTTTACACTGTCTGGTCCTGTCAATTAAAGTTCAGAGGGCACAGCAGTTGCAGAGAGAGCTGAGCCTCTAGGTGTAATGGCAACACCTCCATTTCTCCTAGAGGTTTATTTGCATGTATTAAAGCATAATTTTTCTCAGCCAGGCAGGCACATATGAACATGGGACCACCACAGATATCTTCAGCTGTCAAGATCACATGGGACAGGTCAGCCAGTTTCATACAGTAGGTACAAATCTGATGACAGATGCCCTTAAAAGTATAGCTGTTGTATCCATTTAGTATAGTGTAGGGACAGGGATGTTAAACATTATGTAATATACAGTACAGACCAAAAGTTTGGACACACCTTCTCATTCAAAGAGTTTTCTTTATTTTCATGACTATGAAAATTGTAGATTCACACTGGCATCAAAACTATGAATTAACACATGTGGAATTATATACATAACAAACAAGTGTGAAAAAACTGAAAATATGTCATATTCTAGGTTCTTCAAAGTAGCCACCTTTTGCTTTGATTACTGCTTTGCACACTCTTGGCATTCTCTTGATGAGCTTCAAGAGGTAGTCCCCTGAAATGGTTTTCACTTCACAGGTGTGCCCTGTCAGGTTTAATAAGTGGGATTTCTTGCCTTATAAATAGGGTTGGGACCATCAGTTGCGTTGAGGAGAAGTCAGGTGGATTCACAGCTGATAGTCCTACTGAATAGACTGTTAGAGAATGCCAAGAGTGTGCAAAGCAGTAATCAAAGCAAAGGGTGGCTACTTTGAGGAACCTAGAATATGACATATTTTCAGTTGTTTCACACTTGTTTGTTATATATATAATTCCACATGTGTTAATTCATAGTTTTGATTCCTTCATAGTCATGAAAATAAAGAAAACTCTTTGAATGAGAAGGTGTGTCCAAACTTTTGGTCTGTACTGTACTTTATTATGAAAAGATGGTTCTTTGCAATAGAAAACAGAGTTTAAAGAGTCATCTTAGCAAATCTCTAAGGAGAGTCCGTCTTCAGTTCTACTGAGCGCTGAAGATGCCTGTGTAACATACAGAGGCTTCCATCCTGCCTCTCATCACTACCCCAGTCCCTGAATATGTACATGCACCCTAACTATCGCTGCCCATCACCCTACCTATGTGACTTGTTATACACAGACGTCTTCAGCTCTTAGTAAAACGCTGAAGACAGACTCTCCTTAGCAACGCTCTCTTAGGCTATGCTAAGAAGAATCTTTCAACCAAAACAAGTTATACTTTAATGACCTTTTTCATTGACCATGAAACATACTGTATAATTTATCCATTTTTAATATGCATTCAATTAGCCTTCATGTACACATGTATTCATGTATTCTTGGAACACTTCGCATTTGCTTTGTAATTCCTGGACATTTTAGCTGCCTAATGGTTTACTGGAGAAAAAAGGACTTGCAAGACGTGCAGAGTTATTTTTAATCTTTTCAAGTAACTACTTTTCTGGAGCGGCTGCTGGAACAGACCATGGCCACAATGTTTCTATTAAAGCATACTTGTAAGCAATCACACACTTAGACATCTGAGATGATAACTCCCCTCATCTTGATATGCTCTTAGATGTTGGCACGGCCCGTGAGAACGGAGCATTATCTGTGCAGCCTTTGGATTTGCTGTGACACACATGCTGCTGGAACAGATGTCTATGATAATTGGGGAGTGTTTTATGGTTTTGTTAAGTTTTTATACTGCTCTCAAGTAGGCCTGGTATTTTGGGAAACATGCTTTTTCTTATTCTCCAAAGGCCAAGTGTCGTGCATGCAAGAACCTTTATATATCGATATTTCAGCGGCGAACAGATGGGAGCATTATGCAGGGACAGAAATGAGGAGCAAGAGGTCAGACTGGGAAATGGGAAAGAAATCCAAGCACAAGTAAGAGTATAGCATTCATGGGACGGACAGCTACGATGGGCCTTATAGGCATGAATTCAGAGCTCTGTGAATCTTAGAAAACAGTGTTCTAGCACGCAGAAGATTTCCCTATGGATTCAAAAGGAATTCCATCCTTCACTGAGTCTTATACAGATTGGGCAGTGACAATATTGCCTGCATTTTCGCCATCCAGCCAATGATATGTTGATGAAAGCAATATAGAAACATTTTCACATATGAATATAAAGGAGATCTGTCATAGATATTAAAGTAACTATGTCACTGGCGTCACAATAATCCCTTTCACTGACGTCAGTAATGGCATGAATGCGTTTGTATAAGTTAAACTAAATGCCCTTTGGTGCCTATGAGAATAGAGAGAGCTGAGACGACTGATTGGCTGCAGCGGTCATATGCTGGCAGCTTGTAAAAAAAGGCTAGTGGGAACTACCGGAACATATCCACTGGATTGGTTGGGACTGAAGAGGGGAGTAAAGTTTTAGTGTATTGTATAACATTTGCAGCAGTTTTTTTTTTTTTCTTTTCTTCTAAGAAGCCAGATTACCCCTTTAGCAAGGCCAGTTGTGTTCGTATCACCTTGTCAGTGTGTTGCAACTCTCTATCTGTGGTACTCCTCACCGGCACATATGTTGCATGCAGGTTGACCACTTTCACTACTGTGATAGGGCTTGGTGGCTGTCTAGATCCCTAGAAAAGTTGGGGGGGGGGGGGGGGGGTGAACAGAATGGCTCGGCAAGATGGGACTGCCAGGCCCTGAAATACTGTAGTGCAGAGTATTCATTAAATATAAGGCTCTTGGTCTATCTACAGTATCTATCTATTTAATAACTGACTTGTGTCAGTGTGAAAACTTTACCTGGGTTATGCATGGTTTTTTCATAAAGTTAATCCCCTCTACCCTCAGAGACTACTACAAAATATACGTTCAAACGTGGAAGACACATCTGTCATGTACAGTGGGATGCACAATTAGCTACATCTAGGATATCTTGTATGGGTGACATTCAGGTCAGTGCAATACATTTCTAACACAGTTCAGAAGATGACTCTGGTGCTTCTTTGCATGAATGGGTTACAATGTTGCTCTGTACAGTTATTGTAATGTTGGAATAATGGTGGGCCCTAGGAACCCCTGTCCGACACTGCCTATAGTCTACCAACTATCAACAGAGGTCTAGTGCAAAAATGACTGGAACGTTTACACAAGCACAAGTCAGTGCTTTTCTGCTTTTATGAATGGTCATGCTGGATCAATGAGTATTTTAGGCATATTGGCCCACATTCATTAATGTAATTGCACCTACTGTAGATTCTGACATTCATTGTGCCAAATGTGGTGCAATTTGATGCATCTAGGTTTAGAGGAATGATCTGTTCCTAGCCTGATCAGGGGGCGTAACAATGTAAAAGGGGCGTCATTTCATGGAAAAGAGCATTTAGCGCCACAATTCTGGTGTTAAATTCTCTCAAAGTAAGCCAACTGAGTTAGACAAAAGTATCTATCTCTGCACCACATTTATCATCGACTTAATGTGATAAATCTGGTGCAGGTCTAGACAGCCAGTCTAAAAGTGGATTTAGACAGGCAAGTTATCTAGCAGATTATCGGGAACGAACGTTCCTGCTAATTCTCGTTTCAAACAATCTGTCTGTCTAATGGTTCCGTCGATCACCCGATGAACGAGCGAAACACTCGTTCATCGGGTGATCCTGTCATTCGTGAAGACACCTAAATTATTGTTTCTGGGCAGCAGATCGTGCTGTCTAAGCAGCGATCTACTGCCCACAGACAATGCAGCTGTATGTGGATGAGCGATGGCAATAGAGATCAATTCATCCTCATACTGTAATGTAAATGCAGCGGTCTCCTCTACTGATCGAGCAGGAGACTGTCAGAAAGGAATGCTTCCTTCCTGACAATCGGCTTCTCCTTGGCGCATGTAAATGCTCCATCTACAGGATTAGTAAATCTGAGCCATTAGCTTGTTGATTGCATTTTGTTCTCCTGGCGTTCCCCTGATCGTAATGCGCACACTCCGAAAGAGCTACAAGCGCCCAGCCTCCGAAATAGGTCACATGATCGCATCGCTTCGGCCCATGTAACCCGCAGTATCATACCAACTAGGTCATGTGCTCAGCTGACCCACATGACCTGCAGGGCCCTAACAGCTAAGTCATGTGCTTCAATCCGACCCACATGACCTATAGCCCCGATCACTTGACCTACTCACATCGGCGTCATTGTTATTATACCGACCCACCTACTCATATATTATGTATCTCCGAATCCATCGGAGTCTAAAAATGAGAGTTTAGTGGATCTTCCCGCTAGGAGACTTATAGTTTCTAAGGGATGTGTCACAACATCACTGACAGAAATTTCTTTATGTTCGCTGATTTGTATCTCGCTTGATGGGGGAACCAGGTGCACTCCAGCCTTCATTTATAAAACACAGATAAAAAACATATTAGAATCAAAACATTAAAAACACCTTAAAAAAAATCAGACCCCCTATTACACATATTTGACTAATACATATAATTACCCCTTCCCGACATATGACGTATTAGTACGTCATGGCGACAGCTGCGTTTCCTCATTTTGACGTGCTATTACGTCATAGTGATCGGGCGGGCACCGGAGCGGTGCGCGCTCGATCCCTGCTGTATCCACCGGGATCGCTGTGCAAGCCGATGCCGGCGGATTAACCCCTTCTATGCCGCGATCAGTTCTGACCGCAGCATAGAGGGGATTTGCGGCGGATGAGGGAGCCCATCGAGTCCCCGCGCTGCTATGGCGGGAACCCGATGGGTGAGGAGGCAGCCTGATGCCGTGCAGAGGCTGCCCAATGCCTTGCACGGCATCAGGACCTGCCTTCTACGAGTGCCCAGGAGATCCAGCCTCAGGCTTGGTTGGTCTCCTAGGCAACCTGTTAGTGTATGACTCGGTGTCATACACTAAAAGGCAATGCATTACCATACAAATGTATTGTAATGCATTGCAGAGGGAAACAGACCCCCAAAAGTAAAGTCCAAGAGTGGGACAGAAATAAAGTTTAAAAAAAGGTTTAACAAAAATGAATTTTTAATTCAAAAAAATAGAGTTTCAAGTAAAAAAAGCCCCTTTCCACTGATTTTATATAAAAAAAAAAGAAAAGAAAAAAGAAAACAGACACATATTAGGTATCGCCGTGTCCATACCGACCGGCTCTATAAATATATCACATGATCCACCCCGTCCGATAAACACTGTAAAAGAAATAAAAAAAAACTGTTTTAAAAAAAGCCATTTTATTCCACTTACACAAAAAGTGCAACACCAAGCGATCAAAAAGGCGTATGTCCCCCAAAATAGTACCAATAAAACTGTCACCTCATCATTCTAAAAAAGAGCCCCTACATATATAAGACAATCACCCAAAAAAAATTAAAAATAACTATAGCTCTCAGAACATGGAGACACTAAAACATCATTTTTTTTGTTTCTAAAATGCAATTACTGTGTTAAAGTAAAATAAAATAAAAAGTATACATATTAGGTAGCACTGCATCCATAACAATCAGCTCTATAAAAATATCACATGACTTAACCCCTCAGGTTAACACAATAAAAAATAATAATAATAATGCCAAAAAAAGCCATTTTGTCACCTTACATCACAAAAACACCAAGCGATAAAAAGATGTATGCCCCCCAAAATGGTGCCAGTAAATCCGTCACCTCATCCCGCAAAAAAAGAGCCCCTACATAAGACAATCGCCCAAAAAATAAAAATAAAACACAATAGCTCTCAGAACATGGTGACACTATAAAACAATCATTTTTTTGTTTCAAAAATGCAATTAGTGTGTTAAAGTGAAATAAATAAAAAAAAGTATACATATTAGGTATCGCCGCGTCCGTAACAACCAGCTCTCTAAAAATATCACATGACTTAACCCCTCAGGTAAACACAGAAAAAAATTTAATATAAAAACAGTGTCAAAAAAGCAATTTTTTTGTCACCTTACATCACAAAAATTGCAACACTAAGCGATCAAAAAGGCATATGCCCCCCAAAATAGTACCAATCAAACCGTTATCTCATCCCACAAAAAATTAGCTCCTACCTAAGACAATTGGTCAAAAAATGAAAAAAACTATGTCTCTCAGACTATGGAGACACTAAAACATCATTTTTTTGTTTAAAAAATGCTATTATTGTGTAAAACTTAAATAAATAAGAAAAAGTATACATATTAGGTATTGCCACGTCCGTAATGTCCTGCTCTATAAAAATATCATGTGAACTAACCCCTCAGGTGAACGCTGTAAAAATAAATAAATAAAAACTGTGCCAAAACAACCAATTTGCCTCAGAAAGTGTAATGATGAATGATCAAAAAATCATATGTACCCAAAAATTATACCAATAAAAATGTCAACTCTTCCTGCAAAAAATGAGCCCCTGCACAAGATGATTGGCAGAAAAATAAAAAAAATATGGTGTTCAGAAAATGGAGACACAAAAACATATATTTTTTTCAAAAATGCTTTATTATGTAAAACTGAAACAAACAAACAAAGTAGATATTTGATATCACCACGTCCGTAACAACATGCTCTATAAAAATAGGGCTGTCCAAGTCCTCCTCACAGCTGCTGGCAAGGTACATAACAATCTGATACTCTTAGGAGCTAGGAGCAACAGGTATTTCTGCACCTAGCGAGCATGCGCAGGTGCCCTACTGAATCCACCTGTATAACCATCCTCAGTATGGTGATAGGACAGTATATTGTAATGCACTGTGGTATTTGGTTTTGCTGGGGCGGTATTTTGTGCTGCACTACAGTATTGCTTCTGTTGTCCCTGCCTACTTGTGGCTTTGTGTTGGCCCCACCTACTTCTGTTGCCCCACATTCTGTCTATTTGGACTCACCTACAACTTGGGTCTGTAGACTCCAGATGCTTTCAAGGCCTCTGCATCAGCTGTTTAGGTGATGATTTAGTTGAGCCAGAGCCAATGAGCGAGCTGTTGTGTCAGGACAAACCCGGAAGGAGTTGAAGTCCTGGTCTGGAAGCCGGATAGCAGAACAGTGTGACATTTTATCAGTAACTTTTACTAGTTTTAATTTTGGCAACAACCAAATGACTTCTTAATTCCCCAAACAATGTCTTTAACTGTTGATCGGTGGGAGGGGAAGCTGTAAATAGCAGTATGCTACTTTTAGAAATAGAGAAACCTTAAATTGCTTTCCCCCTGTGATTTGTTGAGACTTCAGGGAGTAGGCAAACAAATTAACCACCGCACACCGTAAAACAATAAAGCTGTCTCCCATCAAATCATACTTAAAGAGTAACTAAACTTTTGATTACGTTTTTGGTAAAATGTCCTTAATGCCATAATAATACTTTTTCTAATATACTTTATTAAGGCATTTTTAATTTTAAATTGATTTTACCCCCCCTCCCCCAAGCACACCTTTCCCTGTGCGTGTAAAATCCACTTTTCTGTACAACGCTGACTTCTCAGCGGTGTACGGAGTTTACAGTTTATGAATGGGGCTGCAGTGCATGGAGTATGGCCAGGAACACATATTGTTGCTCCTGCCCGAGCCCCTGAGGTTTACTAAATGCTGGCATAGCATATGGGTACCCTGTAACCATGTGCTATGCCAGGATTAGCTGAGCGGAGTGGGCTCCTGCCTGTGCCTGCTTCTCTAAGCTAATAGACCTGTATGTAAGCTCTTAGCTTAGCGAAGCAGGCACAGACAGGCGCCCACTCCGCTCAGCTAATCCTGGCATAGCACATGGTTACAGGGTACCCATGTGCTATGCCAGCATTTAGTAAACCTCTGGGGGCACAGGCAGGAGCAACAATGTGCACTCCTGCCCATACTCCATGCGCTGCAGCCCCATTCATAAACTGTAGAGCCTGTATATTACAAAAAGTATTATTATGGCATTAGGGACATTTTACCAAGAACGTATTCAAAAGTTTAGTTACTCTTTAACCATATATAGAAAGCTTGAACATGGCATACTGCATGATATTAACATTTAAAAAAAATATATTGTAAAGATATTTAAATATTTTATAATCTAGTGCAACAATGTCCATTATAATAAGAACAGAAAGATAATTAACTAAATTTAACAGCTAAACTTTATAAGAAAAAACAAGATACATACTCATATAACTCCACAAACATATTATTTTCTATACTATGGTGGTCAAAAAGACTCATCCAACTGTCTCCAAGGATCTATACTGTATTGAATGTCAGGCCAGCCTGTAGAGACATAGGTCAGCTTGTAAAGTGCTTTTCAATCATTGACTAAATCCCATTAAAATGTCACTGTAGGTTATTTTGTGAACATCCAATTTTCAAAAACAGTTTTATGTCTATAAACAATAAGCCTCTATTCTCTTAAAATTGATCAGTCCATTACAGTGAACCCATCCGATTAAAACATTGTAATTCTGGACAGGGAACAAAATAAAGAAATATGTTTTAGCTTCTTAAAAGATCACAACTGCTATAGGGCCCTGGATCGGAATACGTCCGCCAAATTTGCCACCAAACGAACCAACATTTCTCTTGGAGACCAAACAAGAGGGCCTTACTGATACCAATAAATACCATTTCTTTCTACTGATCAATCCACAACGGTCAACTTTTTATTGCTTACCTAAAATCCACAAGAGGATAAATCCCTTCAAGGGACACTCAGGGATTGATAGCTTAGCACAGAATGTGAGTGTGTATGGATTTTTGTCAGGATTGCTGTCATATTGTGAGGCCTGGGACTTCTGCCATACCTCCCTCTGTCTCACCTGTCATATTTCCAGCATCTCCTGCCTCGCTGTCCGCTGCTGTCTCCTTCAGATGTGGCAGGCGCGTGCCTGCCAGACACGTCCTCCAGGCACTCTGCCTCCATGCTCCATCCCATGCTGGCGCCTCTTCCTGTCATTTATGCTTCCAGGGGTGTGTGCTTCCTGCCTCCCAGCATGGCCCCTGGGCAGGGTTACAAGGTTAAATAGCAGCTTCCTCTCCTAGGAAGCTGCCTGAGCGTTTAGTTACTATCAGTAATAGTAAAGGTGTTCTGATCTTCTGTGTTTGAGCCAGCCTGTTTAACCATTCTGTTTGCCTGCTCCTTGAATCGACTACTGTACCTGTCTGACCCTGAGCCTGTCTGATCCTTTATACCACACTACTATCGGATACCAGATTCTGACCTCTGGCTTGTCTCTGACTACGCTTCAGCTTCTACCTCTGACAATCATCATCATCATCAGCTGCTGCCTTTACTCCAGTCTTCTCTGCAACACCACTTCTTACCACAATGTCTGCTATTGGACACAGTTCACACTAACTGTGGTTCTTACTGCAACTTGAGCTATTGGAGCGTTACCTGTTGTCTGACTTTGTGAGTCAGCTGTCAACCATATTAGCTAATCCTGCAGGTAGTGTTTCCATTTTTCTCTTTCTGCGTTCTGCCCTGTGTCCTGTGAGAGTGCTGATTTACACCCTAGGTCAGTGATGGCTAACCTTGGCACTCCAGCTGTGGTGAAACTAAGACTCCCAGCATGCTCCATTTATTTCTATAGAGTTCTGAGAGCAGCCAAGCAAGGGGGGCATCTTGGGGGTTGTAGTTTTACCACACCCATTGGTCGTAACAGTACGCTCAGGCCATGGATTCCACTCACTATGATATGGCCAAAGTCCTATGTGAACTGCAACAGCAGCGTACCATTCAGAAGCAAGTGATATCTTATCTCCAGCATGTGACTTCTCGTCTGGACTCTTTGTCATGTGTCTGCTGATTCTGAACTTATGCAGGTGAACCATCTTAGGCTGTCGGTTGAGGAACATCACCATCTCTCTCCTGGTCTTTGCCTATACTGCTGTTGTTCTGGCCATCGTGTCCACAACTGTCCTAGGAAGTCAGGAAACTCCAATGCCTAGGGTCATTAGTAGAGGTGATCCTAGGCAAAGATAACTCCTCTCTGAAAACCTCTGTTCTACTGTCGTTTGGTGATGCTAGGTTCTCCGTGACAGCCTCCATTGACTCTGGTTCGGCAGGAAACTTCCTGTATCAGGCCGTGGTAGATCAGTATCGTATCCCAGTTTGACTATTCAAGAACCCCCTGGTGGTGATGTCGGTCAACGACAAAGCCCTATCCGAATCTGTGTTATAGGTCACTGAGCCTCTGGATAATCAAGTTTGAGTTCTAAATTCTAAGAAGATTTCCCTATATGTACTTCCAGACCTGTCTCTCCCTGTCCTGTTGGGGCTGCACTGGCTCCGAGTCCATGAACCCGTTTTGGATTGGAAATAAGGAGAGATAATCCGCTGGGGACAGTTGAGCCAGATAAAGTGCCTGACCTTTGTACAGCCTAAAGTTCACTCCCAACCACCTGCAAATTTATATGGTCTACATACCACATACCATCATTTTCCAGATGTCTTCAATAAAAAAGAAGCAAAGACTCTTTCTCCTCATTGTCCATACGATTGCCCTATAGATCTGTTGCTTGGATCTACCTCACCCACAGAATCTCAAGCGATGGTTGACTACATCACGAAGAATCTGAAAAGGAAGTCTATTCATAAGTCCATATCTCCGGCTGGGGCTGGCTTCTTTTTTGTAAAAAAGAAAGATGGATTTCTTTATCCTTGCATTGATTATTGTGGACTAAAGAAAATCACTGTTAAAAATAAATAGCCTTTGCCTTCGACTTTTTGATAAATTCAGGGGTGCCAAGATATTCTCTAAATTGGATCTGCGTGGAGCCTACAATTTAATCCTTATCCGTGTAGGTGACAAATGAAAAATTACCTTCAATACCCGTTATGGACATTGAGTACCTAATTATGCAGTTTGGTCTGTGCAGCGCCCCTGCTGTTTTTCAGGAATTTGTAAATGACATTTTCAGAGACTTACTATATACAGTTGCAAGAAAAAGTATGTGAACCCTTTGGAATTATATGGATTTCTGCACAAATTGGTCATAAAATGTGATCTGATCTTCATCTAAGTCACAACAATAGACAATCACAGTCTGCTTAAACTAATAACACACAAAGAATTAAATGTTACCATGTTTTTATTGAACACACCATGTAAACATTCACAGTGCAGGTGGAAAAAGTATGTGAACCCTTGGATTTAATAACTGGCTGAACCTCCTTTGGCACCAATAACTTCAACCAAACGTTTCCTGTAGTTGCAGATCAGACGTGCACAACGGTCAGGAGTAATTCTTGACCATTCCTCTTTACAGAACTGTTTCAGTTCAGCAATATTCTTTAGATGTCTGGTGTGAATCGCTTTCTTGAGGTCATGCCACAGCATCTCAATCGGGTTGAGGTCAGGACTCTGACTGGGCTACTCCAGAAGGCGTATTTTCTTCTGTTTAAGCCATTCTGTTGTTGATTTACTTCTATGCTTTGGGTCGCCGTCCTGTTGCAACACCCATCTTCTGTTGAGCTTCAGCTGGTGGACAGATGGCCTTAAGTTCTCCTGCAAAATGTCTTGATAAACTTGGGAATTCATTTTTTCTAGGATGATAGCAATCCGTCCAGGCCCTGACACAGCAAAGCAGCCCCAAACCATGATGCCCCCACCACCATACTTCACAGTTGGGATGAGGTTTTGATGTTGGTGTGCTGTGCCTCTTTTTCCCCACACATAGTGCTGTGTATTTCTTCCAAACAACTCGACTTTGGTTTCATCTGTCCACAGAATATTTTGCCAGTACTGCTGTGGAACATCCAGGTGCTCTTGTGCAAACTGTAAACGTGCAGCAATGTTTTTTTTTTACAGCAGTGGCTTCCTCTCTGGTATCCTCCCATGAAATCCATTCTTGTTTAGTATTTTACGTATCGTAGATTCGCTAACAGGGACGTTAGCATATGCCAGAGACTTTTGTAAGTCTTTAGCTGACACTCTAGGATTCTTCTTGACCTCATTGAGCAGTCTGCGCTGTGCTCTTGCAGTCATCTTTACAGGACGGCCACTCCTAGGGAGAGTAGCAGCAGTGCTGAACTTTCTCCATTTATAGACAATTTGTCTTACCGTGGACTGATGAACAGCAAGGCTTTTGGAGATACTTTTATAACCCTTTCCAGCTTTATGCAAGTCAACAATTCTTAATCGTAGGTCTTCTGAGAGCTCTTTTGAATCAATGTGTTTTTATTGACTTTTAGACATATTACTGATCAACAATGGACAGTTACAGAGTCGGCGCTTCACATAGCCACATTGGCAGCACCCACTGAACCGTATTGCGGTACATCATTGCATAATCATAAAACAAACAAAACAAACAAATAATAGATAATAATAATGAACAACAAAAAGTTCTCAGTACATCCATGGGGTAAACGTGTACATATGAAATGCCTTATACATCAGGTCTAGATTGAACAAGCAGACAAAGCAAGGTCAGTCAGAGGATTGCAATGCAAGCGGGGAAGAGCTCCATGAAATCCATTCTCTCTCAAACGCTGCGAATGAGCAACCAGCCCTCGCCCACATCTTCTCGTGTATGTAGGTGGAGTTAAGTTTGCGGGTGATATCTATTAAGCTAGGGATAGTTTGGGTTTTCCAATTTTGGGTGATAGCCAATTTGGTAGATAGGAAGAGATGTCCTAGCACCACCCTGACGCCACATGGCATTTTATTCAAATCAATGTAAAGGAGGGCTAGTTCAGGAGTCGGCGGAAGCTGGCTACCCAATAGATCCGAGGCCAGGGAGAAAGTGGATCCCCAAATACCCTGCAATAATGGACAAGACCAAAGAATATGATATAATGTGCCTCTCTGGCCACAACCCCTCCAGCAAAGGTGTGAGGATCCTGGGAAGATATGGCATAGGCGGTCAGGGGTGTAATACCATCTCAACGTTGTTTTCATTAGAGATTCATAATGTAAAGTGCATCTAAGGTTTTTGGAGATAAAGGCAAATGCTGAGGACCACTGCTCATCTGAAAACGATAGTCCCAGGTCTTTTTCCCAGGAGTGCAGAGGGGACGTTTTAGTAAAAGACCCTTTATCTCTGAGCATTCTGTATAGGGGCCGGAGGCGTGTGCAATATGGGGGAGCTAGTGACCAGATTTTGAATACTTCCTGGTTACATAAAAGCGTAAGGGGAGCATTGGCTGTAAGGAAGTGCCTAATACACAGGTATTTATAGAAATCTGTATTTGGTATCTGGAATTCCTTGTGCAGTAACTCAAAGGAACATAGGGTGTCAGATGAAAATAGCTTTGAGAAGAGATCCAATCCCTTTGTCGCCCAGGATGAGATTGAAATGTTGGGGATTAGATGGTTGAGTACCATTATTGGAGTCGAGGGTAGGAAGGGTCCAGATACCGGGGAGCTTAATTTGTGGAATTGGGACCAGTTTCCTAATGCCATGGAAACTAGTGTCGAGGATGAGGAGGGTCGGTGGAATGATGGATGGAGAGCCGCCAACAGGAGAGATTTAAGGCTACCAACCGAGGATAGAGTTGCTTCTATTTGAACCCACTGTTTGGATTGGTTGTCTATCCACCATTCTCTCCAAAAAGTACTCATATATATGAGGGAGGCCAAGTCCCCCACGACGCCTGTCTCGTTGCATTATCGTAGTTGCAATCCTAGGCCTGTGTCCCTTCCATTCTAGTTTATTAATCAGCGAAGTGCATTTCCTAAAGAAACTATCAGGTGGAGTAATAGGTAATGTTTTAAATAGGAACAAAAGTTTGGGAAGGATAAACATTTGGAACGAGGCGATTCTACCCACCCAAGACATTTCGTACTTGGAGAGGTTGGAGAGGTCTTTCTCTAATATTTCTAAGAATGGGATATAGTTTATGACATATAGGTTCTTGAATGATGTTGACAGCTTTATCCCTAGATAGTCAATCTGGCTATCCTGCCAATCCAGGTCAAAAGTATTTTTAAGCGTTTTTACCTGTTCAGGGGAAATTTTTATTGGAAGGGCCTGGGACTTGGCAGCATTAAGTTTATAAAAGGAGAGGTCTCCAAATTGAGATATGATGTTGATAGCTGCTGTAAGAGACGTTTGGGGATTTGTCAATGTCAGAATAATGTCGTCAGCATATAGGCTGACCGTGTGTTCTTTGTCTCCTATATTAATGCCTGTTATTCCCTGGCACTGTCTCAAGGCCTGGGCTAGGGGCTCAATAGTCAAAATGAATATCAAAGGGGATAGGGGGCAACCCTGGCGGGTACCATTGGAAATGTCAAATGGGTCTGAAAGTGCCCCATTGACCCACACCCTAGCACTAGGTTGGGTATATAATGCTTTGATAGCCGCCAGGATGGCCCCAGAGAATCCCATCTTCGATAAGACTGCAAAGGCAAATGACCAATTAATACGATCAAATGCCTTCTCGACATCTAATGTGACCAGCAGAGTAGGAAGTTTCGATCTCTGTACATAGTCCAATATATTTAGGGTACGTCTGGAGTTATCTTGTAGCTGTCTGCCTCTTACAAACCCTACCTGGTCAGCGTGGGTAAGGATTGACATATAGGGTGCTAAGCGATTCGCTAGGATCTTCGCGTATATTTTTGTGTCGGTGTTTAAGAGCGATATCGGGCGGTATTTCTTTGTGTCATCCGCGGGGGGGTCAGTTTTAGGTATAGTGACTATTGTCGCTTCTAACATCTCTTTGGGGAGACTGCCTGTGTCCATAGTTTGGCAGAAAATTTGGCCTAGGTATGGGGAAAGTTCCATTTTAAATTTCTTGCAATATGCGTTCGAAAACCCGTCTGGGCCGGGGGCTTTATTATTAGGCAGCCTAGAAATGACACCAAGGATTTCCTGTTGTGTAATGGGAGAGTTTATGGCTTCTAGTTGGGTCTTGGTGAGGCTAGGGAGGGCAAGAGAGCTTAGAAATTGGTCAACCGCTGCTGCTGTTTGAGGGGGAGTGTCGTTCTGTGGCTTCAAGTTGTAGAGAGCTTCATAAAAGCTTTTGAAGGAATTCGCAATTCCCTGAGGGTCAATTATCTTTTTACCCGTCTGTTGTTCCGTAATGAAGGGGGTCTTAGCTTTAGCGGATCTCTCCTTCAATCTACGAGCTAATAGCTTTCCTGATTTGTTGTCTTGCGCGTAATATGTTGCACAAACAGTTTTTAGGTGTTTCTCATATTTATAGAGGAGACATTCTTTTAGTTGGAGGCGCAGGTTCTGCAGTTGGGTTTCAACAGTATCGGAAGGGTTGGTTTTATTGCAGGATTCTAAGGATCTGATCTGTTGGGTTAACGCATGAATTCGCTCTTCTCTATCTTTTTTTGCCCTGTATCCAGCTTTTATAAATAGTCCCCGCATGAATGCCTTGTGGGCATTCCACAACGAGAAGGGGTTTGAGACAGACCCATCGTTAATGCGGAAGAATTCCTCCAGGCCTTCGAGCAGTGTTAGTTTGTATTTAGGATGTTCCAACAGGAACGTATTATTGCGCCATGGGGAGTAGGGGGGTCTATTGGTGGTTTCACTAATAGTAAAAGTGATGGGCGCATGGTCAGACCATGTGATTAGTTCTATGGAGGAGTGAGTGGCATTTCGCAGGAGGTGGCGATCAACTAGGAAGATATCAATTCTGGAGTAGGTTTGGTGGGCATTCGAGAAGAACGAATAGTCCCTTTCTCTATCATGGTGTAACCTCCAAATATCATAGAGATCTTCCCTCAGTAAAATCTGGTTGAGACTCTGTGGGTGAGCTCTGGTCTTGGATGTTGAATCCAAGTGAGGATCTGAAATAGAGTTAAAGTCTCCCCCCCAGAGGACCAAGCCTTCCTTCACTGCGTTCACCTTATTCATTAATTTACGTAAAAAGTGCAATTGGTGTTTGTTAGGGACATATACAAACACCATCGTGTATGTCACATTATTTATAGATGCTATCAGTATAATATATCGGCCATTCTGATCTTCTATAGATCTGGACAACTGAAACACAACTGAATCCTTGATTGCAACCATCACACCCCTCTGTTTTTTCTTAAAATGTGAATGGAAAATATGGGGGAAATGAGTATTTTTGAGTCTATGGGCATCCTCTTTCAACAGGTGTGTCTCAGTTGCGCAGATGATATCCCCACCCAAAGCTCTCGTCTCCCTCCACAGCATAGACCTCTTAAATGGGCTGTTCAGGCCCTTAGTGTTGATGGCAATCACTTTAAAGACCATGTTGGAAGAAGACTATGCTGTGCAGGCGTAGCGCACCAATAAGATATAGAGCATTGCAAATAAAGGCATTTTATAGCAGTAGAGCCTATTAGCTTCCCATCATGTGAGTGTACTGAGTAACAGGACATACAAAGAAAAACATATCTGCATAACTCAGATAACAAAATCAAAATCAAAACTGAAAAGAGACTAACAAAAACACGGCATATGGTGCCGCGAAACATTAGTTAGGGCAAATATTACGGCTCCTGGCCGGGAAGGACTGCACAACACTACCACGATCAGTAGTGTGTCTGTAAACCCACGATCACCTGTCACGGTGGGATTTCCTCTTCTGGGATACTAGTTGCCAACCAGAGTCCAGGGGAGCAGATGGGCTGTGTCCCTGGTCCGGGACCTCCATCAGGATGTTCCAAGAGTCCAGAAGTTTCTTCCCGGATTCTAATGAGGTGACGACGTGTACGACTCCCTGGTGATGGATCAAGACTTTGGTCGGGAACCCCCACCTGTATGGAATGGTATTGTGCCGTAGAGTGGAAGTAAAGGCACTGAGGGATCTCCGCTGTTGAAGAGTAACGGCCGACAAATCCGCGAAGATCTTGATTTGGCTGTATGGAGAAGGCAGTGCGCCTAGTTTCCTGGATGCTGCGAATATGGCTTCTTTAATATGGAAGAAATGGACCCGCACCAGGACATCTCTCGGCGACGTGCTGGGAAGGTGTTTTGGTCTCATCACCCTGTGCGCTCTATCCAAGGTAAGATCATGGGGAGAGAGATCTGGTATCAGGGCTGACATGAGGCTCTGTAGATAAGGGGTTAAATCTTTAGGTGCTATTTCCTCAGGGACCCCCCGGAATTTAAGATTATTCCGGCGTGACCTGTCCTCCAGGTCCACTACTTTAGCTTTGAGCCGGTCTATTTCTTCAGATAAATCGTTATGGGAATCAATAAGCTGGTTATGTGATGAGGCAAAATCCCCCATCTTGGTCTCAATATGATCCACTCTGCCCTCCACCGCCACCACTGCAGATTGAAGTGGACGGACTAGGGCGGTTAAGTCCTTATGCATGGACTCACTAAGAAGGACTAACATGTCCTTTAATAGGTTGCTGGAAGCAGGCTTATCATCGGTCAGAATCGCCTGTATAGCCGGGGTAGTGTGGTCACTCACCTCCCCGTTCGGTGCCTCTTTGGCCTGCTGCAGTCGTGTTTGACCTGCCTTAGGCGAGTTTGAAGATGGCGCCAGTGTATTGGCGCGCTTCTGTGGGCTCCCTGCTTGAGATCCGCGGGACGCTCCGGGCTGCACATACCCCGTCGGGGATCCGAATGAGGCCGGTGGGAGCTGGTCAAACGTGGCGTCTGCTGAGTCAACTGTCGTGTCAACCTGAGAGCTGTTCTGGGCCTCTGGAACATCGAGGCTTTGCTGGCCGGGTTGAGGAGAAGCATTTCCAGGAGGGACGCCTTTACCCAGGTAAAAGTCCAGCTTTCCCTGGTTTTTCATGGATCTCTTGCCTCTAGTCATCATCCGGACCGTCTGTGGTCTCTCGGCTGCAGTTGGTATCTTGTTTGTGGGTTATATTATCCCGCTGTCGCTGAGGTAGTGCCGGAGCTCAAACTCACGCAGCCATCTTGCTCGGCTGGCAAACCACGCCCCCCTTCTGAGAGCTCTTTTGTGCGAGGCATCATTCACATCAGGCAATACTTCTTGTGAAAAGCAAACCCAGAACTGCTGTGTGTTTTTTATAGGGCAGGGCAGCTGTAACCAACACCTCCAATCTCCTCTCATTGATTGGACTCTAGTTGGCTGACACCTCATTCCAATTAGCTCTTGGAGATGTCATTAGTCTAGGGGTTCACATACTTTTTCCACCTGCACTGTGAATGTTTACATGGTGTGTTCAATAAAAACATAGTAACATTTAATTCTTTGTGTTATTAGTTTAAGCAGACTGTGATTGTCTATTGTTGTGACTTAGATGAAGATCAGATCACATTTTGTGACCAATTTGTGCAGAAATCCATATCATTCCAAAGGGTTCACATACTTTTTCTTGCAACTGTACATGCGTGGTCATATACCTGTCACGGATGGTGTAACAGAAAGCAAGAAGTTACAAATAAGGATCCGACTGGCTTGATCCAAAACTAAGGAACAAAAGGGTGAGCCCTATTAAAGCCCTGAAGCTCTCCCTGACCTCTCAGCCCATGCAAAGATATCTATGATAGATAATTGCATGCCCTCGTGCCTCGACTGTATGACACCTGAACACCCTATAATCGTGAGGGGACACGACCACCGGCTCCCTACACATAATACGGAGGGAGTCAGGGTCACCTAGGAACAAGCCAACAGGAAAACACAAATAAAGGAACAGACTTATCTGTAGACGCAGCAGTTGCAACCTCTAGCATGAGCACAATCCAGGAAGTTGTATAAACCACAAAGTGAGGCAATATGGGAGGAGATATATAGGGAGGCAATCATTGCTAATAGATGACAGCTGGGAGAGGGAGGAGAGATGTCAAAGCGAAAGCAAAACAAAAGAAGATCATGCAGGAGGTACTGAAGAACGTCTATCAGAACTTCTCTGAGATCTGGCGGTGACAATACCTGAATGACATCCTCATCTTTTCCAAAGATCTTCCTTCTCACAGTAAACATGTTCAACTGGTGTTACAATGTCTCCCAAAGAACATGTGTTTTTGAAAAGTCTTCTTTACCTTTTTTGGGCTACATCATCTCAGATCATGGGCTTCAAATGGATCCTGAAAGTTTTTGCTATACTTGATTGGCCCAAACCCAATAGACTAAATGCTATCAAGAGATTTGTCAGTTTTGCCAATTATTACCGACAGTTTATTCATAACGTTTCCTCTCTGACTGCTCCTCTCTCTGCCCTCACCAAAAAAGTGCCAATGCTAAAAAATGTAATCCTGGGGCTGAAAATGCCTTTCTGACCCAGAAGAAATCTTTTGCTTCTGCGACCATTCTTCATTGTCCTGATATCCATAGACAATTTTTCATGAAGGTGGACGCATCCTCCACCAGTGCTGACTTGGGGCTTTCTAAAAAAATTCTTCTGCCAACTTATTACCATGTGACTTCTTTTTCAAGTCTTTTTCTGCTGCTGAATAGAACAATTCAATCGGAGACAGAGAACTACTGGCCATAAAAGAAGAATGGCGTTATTTATTAGAAGGAGCTGTTCATCCTGTGATTGTCTTCACTGATCATAACAATTTGACTGCTCAGAGGCTCAATCCCAGAGAAGCTTGATAGTCACTTTTCTTTGCATGCTTTAATTTTCAGCTTAATTTCTGTTCTGCAGATAAGAACATTAAAACTTTTGCTCTTTCCAGGTCCTTTGATGTTCCTGATGTTGAGGATGATCCATTCCAGGACACATAATTAATCCTTCCAGATGCATTTCGGTGGCACCTGTCAAACTGTCTAAAGTAGCCATGGGTAAGATTTTTGTTACTAAAGCCCAATGTATTTAAGTCCTTCACTAGAGACATGTCTCCAAGACTGCCGGACACATCCTGGAGTTCAGGGAACTCAGAAATTAATTGCTCGTCATTACTCGTGTTCCTCCATGAACAAAGATATTCAAGACTTTGTCTCCTCTTGTACCCTAAATACATATTCTAAGTTAAAACCAGCCGGTCTCCTTCTTCCTCTGCCTGTACTTGAAGTCCCCTGGCAACATATAGGAATGGACTTTATCACTGATCTTCCACCCTCTAAATGTTGTACAGTCATCTTAGTGGTAGTTGACCGTTTCTCTCAAATGGTGCATTTTGTACCTCTATCTGGTCTACCTTCTGCTCCTCTTCTGGCTGAACTGTTCCTGCTCCATATCTTCAGATTACATGGATTTCCTCTCCACATCGTTTCTGATAGGGGTGTACAATTCACTTCTCGTTTTTGGACAGCATTATGCAAACTACTGGATGTCACATTACATTTTTCTTCAGCCTATCATCCTCAATCTAATGGACAAGTAGAACGAGTCAATACAATCCTCACTGGATTCTTGCTGCACTTCACTAATGATCATCAAGATGACTGGGTCGACCTCCTGCACCGGTCTGAATTTTTACATAATAATCATGTCAGTGATGCTACAGTAAATCTTTTTTTTTGTCGTCTACAGTCGCCACCCTAATATTCCTCTTCCAGTGTCTGCTTCCTCTGGGATACCAGCTGCAGATGCCTCTATTGAAGAATTCTCCAAGATCTGGTTGGATACCAGGAACTCTCTTTAAAATGCCGTGGGTCAGATGAAGAGAAACATGGATAAGCGATACAGGACTCCTCAATTCTCACCTGGAGACAAGGTATGGCTCTCCTCTTAAGAACATTTGTCTCAGACTTCCATCTTATAAGCTGGCTCCTCGTTTCCTGGGTCCTTTTCCTGTCATAGAGATGATTAACCCTGTGTGCTACAAACTCAAACTGCCAGCATCTCTTCGTATTCCTAACTCTTTCCATGTTTCTTTACTCAAGCCTGCTGTATTTAACCGTTCCTGTAAAGGTGCCTCTGAGAAACCTCTTCCAGTCACCGCGGATGATGGATATTAAAGATAAGCGAATCGAAGTTAACGAAGTGGAATTCGATCTGAATTTCAGGAAAAATTCTGTCTGCTGCACATGTTAGGACATGGAGCAAAGAACTCTGGGAATGAGGGATCACCCACAATGCCATGCATGCAGCCAATCAGCAGCCAGCCCCTGTGTCTCGGTCTTTGACTTTGTTGCAAGTGACATCAGACACCCCCAGCCAAGAGTCGGTGGTTTCCTCTGACACAACGCTTAGAATGCATGGCCGGGAGCAGACCCAGTGCCCCCAACTGTCCTCAACCTGCCTCTGTAATTTTCTGTTCCCTCAGCGTGAGAAGTATTATATGCCATAGACTCGGCTCCACTATTCAGCATGGACGAGCTATTAGATGACAGTCAGCAGCTACTACCGATCCAAGATCTGGAGGAGACATCCGTTGCTTCCTCCAGTAGGCAGGCAAGTGTTGGGGGAAAGATGCCATACTCGGCCTTGTGGCAATTTTTTATTAGGCTGCCGGAGGAGGTGAACATTACCATTTGCCAAATTTGTGGGCAGAATGTGAAGCGTGGCCAGGGTGCCAATGTTGGCACCACGGCCTTGCGTCAACACATGCAGTGTCACCATAAAGTGGTCTGGGAGAACCGTGGCTCTGATGTGGTGGTCAAGCCTGCCGCAGCAACCGCTGCATCACCCAGTGGCACACACCCAATTTCATGCAGTCAAGACTCCTCAACCTCAGCTGAAGGGAGATGTCTGCTCTTCCCATCATCTCCTGCTCCTCGTCAGTCATTCCATCAACAATCGATCACCGAAACGATTGCCAAAAGACAACAGTATACGTGCACTTATCCAATGGCGCAGAAGCTGAACGTGCTCGTGGTCAAGTCGCTGGTGCTAAAGTGGTGGACTCTGCACCTTTCAGAGAACTGGTGGCTTGTGCCGAGCTGAGGTGGAGTGTCCCAAGCCGTTATTTATTTGCCAAAAAAGCAGTACCAGCCCTACACACATATGTAGAACAGATGGTGGGCCAGTCCTTGATCCTGTCGGTGTCTGCCAAAGTGCATGGCAGCGCTAACATGTGGAGCTGTAACTACGCTCAAGGACAATATATGTCCTTTATGGACCACTGGGTAAATGTGGTTCCTGCCCAGCCACACCAGCAACTTCTCACGCCGTTGGTCCTGTGACAATGTCTACCTCTGCTTCCTCATCCTCCACCATGTCCTAAGTCTCTACTGCAGGGACAATTCACAGTGCTCCTCCAGCATACCACATGTGCAGGGCACGGCGGTGTCATGCTGTTCTGCACCTAGTTTTCCTGGGCGAACGGAGTCACATAGGAGAGGAACTGCTCCATTTCCTTCATTAAGAAATCGAATCCTGACTTTCTCTTCGACAACTCGAAATCGGAACCATGGTGACCGACAACGGGAATAACATGGTGTCAGCACTGCATCAAGGAGGGCTGAGCCATGCGCCCTGCATGGTGCAAGTGTTCAATCTGGTTGAAAAGCGGTTCCTAAAGTCTTCACCCCATCTGCAAGACATCCTGAAAATGGCCAGGAAACTTTGAATGCACAGCCACGTGTGCACAGCAAAGCACACCCTCCTTGAGCTGCAGCGACAGAATGGCGTCCCTCAACATAGGCTGATATGCGATGTTTCCACCTGTTGGAATTCCACCCTCCATATGTTGGACCGATTATATAAACAGAGAAAGGCCATAAACGATTTCTTGATGATACAGGCGGACAGAGGTACTCCCCTGTGTAACTTCGATGTTAGCCAGTGAGGAGGCCACTTTATTTGTCATTCACCAGGACTACGGAATAAACAATGTCATTCCACTGATTCATGTCCTGGAACAGATGCTGCTAAATCTGGCTCGCCAGGGGACAGGAGACTTGGCGACTACATCTCACGGCCACATGAGCCCTGTGGGGACTGAACTAGAGGAGGAGGAGGAAATTCAAGCACAAGCAATGCGTAGAGAAATGGCTGTTTTTTCTACACAAATGACAGGAGAGGAAGAGCAGGAGCAGCCAGAGGAGCTACAGGGTGATGAGGAAGAGGAGGCCGATGACCCAGACACACCAAGGCAGTATGCAGTGGAGATGGAGGAAGGGAGTCCCTCCGAGTCACTTGCACAAATGGCCCAATGCATGCTCAGTTGCTTGCGTAGTGACAGCTGAATTGTCACCATTCGGCAGAGGGATGACTACTGCCTCTCCACCATGTTGGACCTTCGCTACCAATCCAAAATGGGGGTCTTTTTTACACCCGCTGAAAGGGAGGACAAAATGAACTACTATCGAGACATCCTATGTAGTGAGTTGGCAGCTGCCTTTGTGCGCCTTCGCCCATCCTCACACAGGCCCACTGCGCTCATGTTCCACTGCCATGGCTGTTGTAATTCCTACACCGTTCACCTGATTTGGATGTAAATACCCTCAAATTAAAGCTGACAGTCTGCAGTTAAAGGGTTTCTATCACTTGGTATCACATATTTAGGTGTCAGACACTAGCGATCCGCTAGTGTCTGCTCTAACAAACCATCCTAATATGATAGGTTTTGGGGCAGCCGTTTTGCTAAAATAACAACTTATATCTATATGCTAATGAGCCTCTAGGTGCTATGGGGGCGTCATTAGCACCTAGAGGCTCCGTCTACCTTCATAAAATGTCGCCGCCCAGCGCGTCCCTCCAGCCCGCCCATCTCCTGCTGAATGCGATCCTCCCCGTGCGCGTCTCTGTTCTGCGCATGCGCAGTGAATGTCTGACCGCTTCCCTGCTCAGACATCTCCACTGCGCCTGTTCCTCGGAGCACTATGATGTCATCGGCGCAGGCGCAGTGGAGATGTCTGAGTAGGGAAGCGGTCAGACATTCACTGCGCATGCGCAGAACAGAGACGCGCACGGAGAGGATCGCATTCAGCAGGAGATGGGCGGGCTGGAGGGACGCGCTGGGCGGCGACATTTTATGAAGGTAGACGGAGCCTCTAGGTGCTAATGACGCCCCCATAGCACCTAGAGGCTCATTAGCATATAGATATAAGTTGTTATTTTAGCAAAACGGCTGCCCCAAAACCTATCATATTAGGATGGTTTGTTAGAGCAGACACTAGCGGATCGCTAGTGTCTGACACCTAAATATGTGATACCAAGTGATAGAAACCCTTTAAAGCATATCTTGTTCGTTTCATTTCAAATCCATTGTGGTGGTGTATAGAGCCAAAAATTTTACAATTGTGTCGATGTCCCAATATTTATGGACCTGGCTGTATCTCAGGAATGTAATCAAAAAAATTATTTCGAAATAAGAAAAAAAGAAAAAAAATTCTAAAATATTAACAAATCTCCATATGTGTTATAGATGAAGCACTTAATGTTGCGATTGCTTGGGGAGACGTTTCGGTCTGTTAGACCTTTATCAAATGATCGCTGTAAAAATAGTACAATATAGAAATATATTAGTACTAGGGATTAGAAGTAAATCATGTCATAAGGAGGAGGATAAAAGAAAACTCAATGGTAAACTAAATCTGAGAGATCATATAATGAGCTATAGTTCCAGGAAGATAAGGAACGAGGTCCGTAAGACAAAATAGAGTATAGGTAGTATATAGCTGGACGGGTGAAGTCATGTCATAGGGCATGGTGTATACGACCAGAAGTAGAGGTGAAAAAGAGAGGTAATAACAGGATAAGTACAGTAATAAACTAAGATACAGGAGTAAGGTATAGTATTTTAGACTAGGAGTATGTGAGTAACTCAGTAGGGCAGGGGGAAAGAGATAATGTTATCGCATCACACAGGTATAATGACAGTGCTGACGAGGTGCCGCTCTGGAGTAAAGGCTTACCTTAGGATAGGAGAAGTGGGTGTATTGACGGTGGCGTCCCACGTGGAGGACGCTGGACCGGGAGAGAGATTGCTGCAGGGGAGAGCCACGGGGAGAAAAGGGCGCTGAGGCCCAGATATCCGGCCGTTGGCGCATGAGCGATTTGGGTATGAAGTGACGGTGGCCATCTTGGAAACGGGCACAGGAGGAATGGGGCAAGCGCAGGCGCAGTGGCTACGGGTCGGGGAGGTGGCCATATTGGGAATGGGCAAGTGTGCGCCAGAGTATGTGGTAGAGAAAAGAGGGACCGCAAGAAGAGAGAAATGTGTGAATGTGGAAACGAGGTAGAAATGGTGTATAGGAGAGGCAAGTCAAGTAAAGTGGGATGCCAAGGAGGAGACAGAGAATGAGAAATAAGGTGTACATCCAGACTTAAGAGATGTGGAAGTATATGAAAATAGAAAGGGAGAAAAGGGGGTTAGTGGTAGGGAATGTGTGAGAGTGGAAAGTGTATGAGAAGGGATAGGGGAATTATAAGGAAAGAGGATATGATAGGTGAAGAGGGAGGGAGGTGTGTTGGAAAATGTATGGGAAAGGTGGAGAATATGAGGCATGAGGATGTGGTAGGTATGTAGGGGAAAGAGGGGGGGAAGTGTGTGTGAAAAGATATTGGAGGTGGAAGAGGATTTGGACTGGCGGCGACTGTAACTAGGATGTGTGTACTGTTTAGTGAATAGTGCAGTGTGCACTGAGGTGAAACGAGTAAGGAGGCGGAAAATGCTGTGCGCAGACTATGAAAAAGAGAAATCCGAAAAAGAGAGGAAAAAGAGAAGAGAAGGGAGCTCACACTACCTGACGTATGGGAGTGAAGAAAAAACATTGATTCATCGCATCTGCAAAGAAGAAGGAATAATTAGTATATAATTAATACTGCGCAATAAACAGACTTTTAATACAGGATATTGTATTCTCGGTTGAGTCCACGGGGTGAGAGTGTGCCAAGCATATGAATCCAGTAGGATTCACGTTTTTTTTTGTAGCGCAATGTGGTTCCCTCCTTGTCTGGGTCTTGGTACATGTTCAATAATTTGGTACTTGAGTTGCGATACATTGTGGCCGGTGCTCTTGAAATGGTCCGGTAGGGGAAGTTAAGTCTTGCCACATCTAATTGTAGATTTGTGGCTTGAGATCCTATCTCTTATGGCTTGCGTGGTTTCGCCCATACATAAGAGACCGCACGGGCATTTGATTAAGTATACGACGAAGTTGGAGTCACATGTGAAAAAGTCCTTGATCGGATATGCTTTACCTGTGTGTGGATGATGGAAGACGTTACCTTTTAGTATATTGGTACAACTCGCACAATGTAGGCATGGGAATGTCCCTTGTCTTTTAGTCTGCAGAAGGAGTTGTCTTGATTTTTTGGACTGGATGCCTATGTCGGCCCTAATTAGATTATTCAGGATGTTATTTGGTCTCTTAAGGCACATGAGGGCAGGTTTCTCGAAATTTAACCATGGGATAGGCTTTGTGAAGTAGGGGCCAATGTTTGCGAACCGCCTGTTATATTTTGGGTGCAGTGGGGTGGTAAGTATGGACAAAGGTGACCCTGTTAGTGTTGTCAGTTCTCATATGGGTGGCTGGAGACTTGAACCGAGCTATTTCTGTTTTGAGTAGTGTCTCGGGGTAACCCCCTCACTAAATTTGTGGCTCATTTGTGTTATTTGTCTCTCTTTCTGTGTCGGGTCCGAGACAATACAGTGTATTCTTGTGAATTGAGAACGTGGTAGTGATTTCTTAGTGTTGAGAGGGTGACAACTGGTGTATTGGAGAAGGCTATTTCTGTCTGTGGGTTTGATGTACAAGTCAGTTGAAAGTTGGCCCTTGTCGTCCTTGATGATCAGAGTGTTCAAGAAGCTTATGGAGTTAGAATCGTAGTGTAGCGTAAATTGAAGTTCTGGTCAAATTTGATTTATGATGTCCATGAACTGTGTGAGTGTATTGGGGGGGCCTGTCCAGATGCAGAAAATGTCATCGATGTATCGATGCCAACAAAGGGCGTATTGTTGAAAAAGTGAATTTGCATAGACAAAGTCTGATTCAAACTGTGCCATGTATGTGTTAGCGTAAGGAGGCGCCACGTTGGACCCCATAGCGGTGCCACATGTTTGTTTGTAAAAGGTGTCCCCAAATAAGAAATAGTTTTCTCTGAGTACCAGAGACAGGAGATCAAGACATAAGGAGATGGAATCGGAGGGTAAGGTGGCGCTGCTACTTAAGGTCCTCTGAGTAGCTTCTATTCCCAGGTCGTGTCTGATGAAAGTATAGAGACTGTTGACGTCTAATGTAACAAGAAGGCTGGTTGGAGGAATTTGTGATAGGTTGCGGACGATAGTCAGAAAATGTCCTGTGTCCAAAATAAAAGATGGTGCCTTGCGGGTGAGAGGTGTCAGTATTTTTTCCAGAAAGATAGATAGAGGGGCGGTGATGGAGTAAGTGGAGGCAACAATGGGTCTTCTAGGGGGTTTTGTTAGGGATTTGTGAATTTTAGGCAATATGTATAACACTGGAGTAATGAGGTGGGGATTATTTAAAAAATCGTATGTTTTTTTGTGTATAGTCCCTAAGGTAAGATGTTTATCTAGAGTCTGCAGTATTTTGGACCGTATGGTTATCACAGGGTCCTGGAATAACGCAATAAAAGTGGTCGTGTCTCTCAATTGACGGTGGATCTCCTCCATGTAATCGGTACGGTTCATTACCACAATCGTGCCCCCTTTATCGGCTGGCTTGATTATAACGTCTTTATTGCTCTTGAGTGACTTAATGGCATCACGTTCCTGTTTGGTAAGATTCTGTTTAATCAAGTAATCCCCGTGTTTATATTCTTTAATGACCTGTTGTATATCCCGTTCAATGAGTGAGATATAAGTCTCAACGCCATGATAGGTCTGTGGTGGGTTGAATTTACTAGGTATTCTCAAGCCTAGTGTCTCAATGATTAACTGTGGTGATGTGGTGTTCTCTATGTCCTTAGGTGTAGGTGAAGGCTCCTGCAGTCCGAAATGGGTTTTTAATCGTAAGGTTCTGTAGAACCTGTGTAAGTCTTGTTCCAGATTAAAGGTGTCCAACTCTGGTACTGGGCAGAAAGACAGGCCTTTCTGCAAGATGGCCAGTTCGGGTGGTGTTAGTGTACATGACGAGATATTAAATACTAAGTCAGGTGTCTTACCTGAGATCTGGTCTGGATGTTCCTGGTGCGCTCGTCTGCTGTATTGGGACCTCCGTACCGGTTTCCTTGTCCTCTTCGTGGGCCTAAAAAAGGTCCGGTTGTCTGTAACCCAATGAGGTGTCGCTGCCGGAGCTGCTGGAGTTAAAATGATGTTCGTCCCTTGAGGATCTTGCTAAGTTGTAGGATCGGTTGTAGCGCTGTGAGGTCTTCAATACTGAGAATAGCCTTTAGTTGTGTTTCAATGGTTACAAGACTTTCCTTTGTTTTAGTTATAGATTTCTGCAAAAATTCCAGATTTAACAGGATTAAGTCCAATGAACATTTATTTAGGATCTGCTGAAAGCGAACTCTCATTCTCTGTCTCCTCCTTGGCATCCCACTTTACTTGACTTGCCTCTCCTATACACCATTTCTACCTCGTTTCCACAGTCACACATTTCTCTCTTCTTGCGGTCCCTCTTTTCTCTACCACACACTCCGGCGCACACTTGCCCATTCCAAATATGGCCACCTCCCTGACCCTTAGCCACTGCGCCTGCGCTTGCCCCATTCCTCCTGTGCTCGTTTCCAAGATGGCCACCGCCACCTCATACACACATCGTGCATGCGCCAACGGCCAGATATCCGAGCCTCAGCGCCCTTTTGTCCCCGCGGCTCTCCCCTGCAGCAATCTCTCTCCCGGTCCAGCGTCCTCCACGTGGGACGCCACCGTCAATACACCCACTTCTATCCTAAGGTAAGCCTTTACTCCAGAGCGGCACCTCGTCAGCACTGTCATTATACCTGTGTGATGCGATAACATTATCTCTTTCCCCCTGCCCTACTGGGTTCCTCACATACTCCTAGTCTAAAATACTATACCTTACTCCTGTATCTTAGTTTATTACTGTACTTAGCCTGTTATTACCTCTCTTTTTCACCTCTACTCCTGGTCGTATACCCCATGCCCTATGACATGACTTCAGCCGTCCAGCTATATACTACATATACTCTATTTTGTCTTACAGACCTCGTTCCTTATCTTCCTGGAACTATAGCTCATTATATGATCTCTCAGATTTAGTTTACCATTGAGTTTTCTTTTATCGTCCTCCTTATGACATGATTTACTTCTAATCCCTAGTACTAATATATTTCTATTTTGTACTATTTTTACAGCGATGATTTGACAGAAACGTCTCCCCAAGCAATCGCAATGTTAAGTGCTTCATCTATAACACATATGGAGATTTGTTAATATTTTAGAATTATTATTATTTTTTTTTTTTTCTTATTTCGAATTTTTTTTATTTTATTACATCGAGATACATACCTGTTTGGTATAAAGGAGCATTCAATTAAATTTACCTTTGCATACTACTTGAGAGTGCGTGGTTTCATTTATAGTGACTTAACAACGGAACTGCAAGGGTACATGCACACGTTCAGGATTCATGTGCGGAGAATCCGCACTGAAATCCGCAGGTGTTCGCAGGCAAATCTGTGCGGTCAATCCGCATTAATTGGTGCGGATTTGCATACGGATTTGCGTGCGGATTTGGTGCGGATTTTCCGCATGCGGATTTCACTAAGTGAATTCAGAAAATCCGGTCAGGAAAAAAAAAATTAATTGACGTGTCGCAGATTTTAAAATCTGCACCGCAGGTCAAAATCCGCGCGGAAAAAATCTGCATCGTGTGCATTGAGAATTTCAAATTCTCATAGAATACAATGGACATGACCTATGGTGCGGATTTTCCGCACGCAAATCCGCGCGGAAAATCCGCACGCAATCCTGATCGTGTGCAGGGGGCCCAAAAGAAAATCTGTGAGCTAACAATCACAACAAACAACAAGGGCGGGGGGGGGGGGGGGGAGACAGCTCGGTGGAGGTGTCGGTGAAAAGAGACCGGGGTGAAGGTACTGTAAGCCCACCTATTTAATCACTCTAGGGGAGGGACAGACAGGACCATCTTACAGACAGGACCATCTTGAATGTACCTTAGGGGAGGGGATGGGGGGAGAAAAGGGAGTGACCTGACAGGAGAACAGAAATGAGCCAAACACCCCCCTAGCGGGCCTAACCACAAGACTGCAGCCTGAAGACATGGGGATTTAACCCCTCGGGCTCTCCCACTCAGTCTCTGCAGTCAAAAACGCACTCGCTATGCGCTGTGGCGTTAACTAGAAATTCATGTTTATCCAGAAAAGTGTCTTGTGTTGTCCCTACATATTGGCCTGTCTGACCTGGTTCGTCAGTGACAATTATTGGTTTTTAAGTTGTTCTATGTTTTTAGTTCACACACCATTAGGGAAGGTGATGGCGTATAAGTAACTCCATTTTGTCTTATTCAGCCACATGTATTACGATTGCATCAGGCCAGTGCACTATTCTAAGATTTCCATTTGTGTCTTTCTCCCTCTGTAGTATTGAGACCAGATTAGAAAAGGCCCATACATTTGTTTAACCAGCCTTACTTCACAAGGTCATTCTCATGTTTATACCTGAATGATTAACTGTCGCTACTATGAAACATCTATTTCTGTAAGTGCAGAGCTCATGTGTATTCAGGCCATACGATAAGACTAATGCTAACATATGATTGGATGTAATGGGAGGCCAATCCTCCCCTATATTAAGTGTTGGCACGCAGTGAATAAACCAGAATGGATCAGAGAAAGACACGTGTTTTTGGTCTCCATCTAATTCATTCTCTCGGTACCGAATAGGGCTTAATTCAAGCTGATCACCGAAATCTTGTGGGACACATTTAGGCAAAGGGCCTAATTTAGCCTTACAGCTTTTGGGGGCTCGTCCGGGATCGAGAGGGCCATCTTTAGGTACAAGAGACATCAATTGTCTTCTTCGGACCTGGAGGCACTGACCAAAATCTCGACTTAAAGTAAGTTGAACCATCTATTTATGATTTCGGTGAATTGCGGTGTCTGGGGTGTCTGGGGCACACGCAAAAGTTGATTGTAAGAGGCTCCGGGAGTCCATATCGTGAGATATAAAAAGTGCACTATGAATATGAATAATCTGTTCCGGGAACAGAAGGTACAAGCTTGGATTAACTCCTATATATATATATAGTATAAGTATTTTAGAAGTAATAAGATTATCTGTTTGTGTGAGATACTGACCGGGTGGTAAGTGTACGGTCGCATCCCACTGTTATTATCAAATTGATGTATTTTGGGTTAAACTACTGTTAATGTGTAAAATTGTTTGTGTTGTGGAGGACTGCAAGACGCCCCAGTTTTTCGGCTAAGAGTAATCTGTTGACCCGGAAAATTTGAACGCAAGTGGCGGTCCGAAACAACAATAGTCGATAGGGGTCCAAAGAGTATAGAGAGACATTAAGATACGAATCAGCTGATCAGTTGACAGGTCTTGTCGGCGCTATTTCAGTGCAGTACAGCCAGTCCTGACAGTGATTGTCTCACTTATTCTTTGAACTATAAATACTAACATGGGAGGACAAGGGTCTAAAACTAAATTCCCTAAACCAGAACCAGGAGAGACTTGCAAAATCTATGTAGCCCGTGTTAGTCCAACAAACTATTACCTGATCAACCCGTGGGTAGATAATCTAGCAGGATGGACCGAGGTAATGGATGCTGCAGATCCATTCCCCAGGGACGGTGATAATAGTATTTATCATATGGATATGGTCAAAGGACTATGTCTAGGTGATAAAACAGCCTGGCCGCATTTCAATGCCGATCCTTCCTGGGACATGGATTACATGTCCAGGAGTGCAGAACAATGGCTGGAAATAGCCCCCCACTGGTATGATGCAGGTAATAGCAAGAAGAATAAGAATCTAAAAAGTCCCAAAAATGATTGGTCTCTACATGAAATAGAACAGGAGGTAGGTACAAAGAAGAGAAGTCAGAAATCCCCTCCACCTTATAATAAATCCAGTTCTGACTCAGATTGAGGAAGATGCTGTAACAGCGGTTATATCATTAGAACTAGAAGAAAAATACCGACCCCCCATGTCAACATTTGGAAACATAATGGAGCACGGTCTAAATATTGGCACACCGCATACTAGTTATACTACACGCAGTATAAGTAGAATAAAATGTGAAACAGAATGTTATGCTAGGCTGGCAGGATTGAAAAGCTGCAAAAAAATCTGTTAGAAGCTTACAGACAGTGTACATCAGAGCTCCTGTGATTGTGAAGGGGGGCTATAGTGAGTGACAAGACACAGCAGAGTCAGGAAGTTAATTCATGGCAAGGGAAAAAGTGTCTCAGTGTTTGCAATTAGAAAGGGCTTGTGTTAAACGTTCAGAAATGAACTGGTTAAGTTTTGTTGCCCTAATGATCTGTGTGTGTTTAAATAGTGACGATTTATAGTCCCTGGAATTAGAGATTACAGCACTAAAAGATGGACAGTTAATGCATAAGTGTATTGATAGTTGAAGAGAGAAGTTGTTAAAGGATAATAATAGCCTGGTGCAAGCTGAGTTATGGTGAAAAAGTGTATATGGAAGTGACTGAGAGAACTTGAAGTTAGAGAAATGAAATGAGCAGCATTTCTTATTTCAAGATGGAGGATTTTGAATCCTATAGAGAACAAAGGTTGCCATGAGGCATCCCTCCCCCCCACCACATTCCAAAATGTCACTTGTAGTACTACAAAAAACAAACAAAAAAAAAACAAAAAAAAAAAAAAAAAAAAATTCTTCCTGTCCTGTTTGAGATGTGTTTTCAGAGAGAGCCCCCTCCCATCTCACCCCCCTCCTCTGCTCAGGAATTTCATATGGGGGTTGAGGGGGGAGGGGGGCTGCTAATTGGTAATGCATAAGCAGCAATGTGAAGATACTAACCTGTGTTATCTATAAGATATTCCAGACAGGGCTCCAGTATTGATTGTATCTTTCCAAATTGCATGTTCCGATGGTTTAAAATGTGCCTGCAGTGATGATGCTAATTAGAAGTGTCCACTCGTATCAATCTAAGGTTGCACCCAATAAGTTCTTATTCAGATGTGAGTAAAAGTTTGAGGAACATGTGGTACAGCTGAATGTCCTTGATGTATTGCTTTACTTCCCCTGTTTCAACACTCCTGAAATAGGAGACGCAAGGCAGAGGAAATGGGGGAAGTGTTAGTTATATACAATAAGTGGCGATTTGTGTAACACTAAAAAAAAAAAAAAAAAAAAAAAAAAAAAACGACATGGCATATAAGATGATTTGTTAATTTTAACAAAATGACTGTATGATTAACATGTATATTGTTTTACAGCGACAGACCATCAGCAATTGCTGTGTTTGTCTGTGCTGCAAGTTTTGGGATGTAACAAAGAGATTGTGTGATTGGGTGAAAGATACATGATTCAGTGGAATGTGAATGGGTGTGGCTCTGAGTTATATGTACGTAGCAGAGCTGTGTGTGTAATTCATATTTTATGTATAAGGGCGTGGTATGAGCTGGTTTGTGAAGATGAGTACATGAAAATGTATATGAATGCGTATGGAATACGGTATTTGTTTTTAAATATGCGCATTAAGAATTTTATTTTATTGGAAGTTTTTTGGGTTTTTTATTGGTACCAACAGCATTGATCAAGCTGTACATTTTTATTTCAATGAAAAGTTTTTATGGGCCCTTTGTGTGTTCATGTCTGTATTGTCAGATCTGTTTGTTTCAATGTTTGCAGTTACATGTTACATGTTCAGTGTTGTGCTTAACATCAGAGCTCTGCTCGTATGGACAGCTAAGATACTAATGGCTGAACAGAAGAAAGACCAAAGCGTCCACCAAAAGGGGCGGACTTAGGTGACTCAGAGTGTCAGGAAGGAAATGTGAGCCCTCTATGGGAATAAATGGGGTACTGACAAGGACATACAGAACAGATTCCTTACCAGTAGAAACCATGGACAGGGAATACATCATGTCATGTATTTAGCATTATACTAGATTGCCCAGTCAGCCTATTAGGGAGAGATTTGTTCATTAGGCTTAACTTGCAGGTATCAGCAAAGAATCAGGACATAAGAGTACACTCAGGTCTCATTCCAGTCTCTACACCAGTGCCACTGATTCTTGCAAACATACAGGACCACCCAGAATAACATTAACCCTGCATTATGGTCCTCAAATGAATATGACACAGGATTCATAGATTGCACACATTACACAGCTACTGTGAAACCAGGTGTCATCTCAGTGTTCCAGAAACAATACCTGCTGTTAAAGAGAAACTTGATGGGTTTAGGCCAATGATAGAAGAATTCCTACAAAAGGGAATCCTGGAAGAGGTGATTTCACCCTACAGCACGCCCGTGAATCCAGTGACAAAGGCAGCTGAGCTTATTGCACTCACTAGGACATGTATTCTACATGCTGATAGACCTGTCACCATTCATACTGAGAGTAGGTACACACATGGGGTAGTGTGGGACCATGGTATGATCTGGCAGAGGAGAGGATTTACGGCAGCAGATGGTAAGGATCATGTCTCACAGGGCAATGCGCTGGCAGTTAAGATGGCGAAATGAGTTGCCAAAAGCAACCTCACAGGTTTGTATAACCATTGGGAGATGCCATGTTTGGCATCTCCAACCCCTGAGATGCTGCAAATACTTACTGATCTTCAGTGGTATGTCACTGAACAGGAACAGCAGGACTGGTGTTATCCAGTATTGCAGAAAAATCCTGAGATAGGATTAGTCTGCGAAGAGGGGAAGTTATGCATTCCCCAACACAGTGCTTCCATCTTAAGTAGCACATTTCCACAGAGTAGGACATTCCACAGAGTAGGACATAAACAGCATTGAGATACTCATGGGTAGGCCTTTCCCCACACCATGGGCAAGACGCCCCCTGGTGGTGCAGGAAGGGGACTTGGACCTGATCAGAGAGAAGTACTAATCTGATCAAAGTCCTCAGTCAAACTGAAGAAAAAGTGGCTTGTAAGTCTCCTTCTCTTTCACAGGAATGAACCCGTCCATTCCGGATAGGCAACCAGGTGATGATCAAGATTTTAAAGAAGGGAAAGGAACCAGGAAGTTTCACCTACGGACAACCCACCGAGGTAGTCGCGATCACCAGAACAGCGGTCCTCACTGAACAATCGCCCACGTGGATCCACGCCACAAGGATTAAGTTGGTGAAGAAAAGAGAGGTACTAACGGGGGCAGACAGCCCTGACCTCCAACGAGGCCCAGAGGTACTAACGGAGGCAGACAGCCTTGACCTCGAAGAAGATACAGAAGGGGTACTAACGGAGGCAGACAGCCTTGACCCCCAACGAGATGACGCAGTCGGGAAATTCCTCGAGATGGCTGAGATGCAGTGCCTTAATAATTGTAATTTTGTGTCTCCTACTTACTGTCCCATGGCTGTGGAACAGACAGATATACCTGGAAACAGAATGCAGAGGGGAAGACAGTCTATGCAAGACAAAGGAGAACTTATGGCTGTACCTGGCCAAAACTCTGAACTTAACTGACTTTTGTCTCCAAACCACTTTATCGGCATCTAACATTTTGGAGACATGTCTGGTAGTAGTCCCCACCCCACTAGACGTATGGACGGAGCTCCTACGTTCCCAATGGAACGACACAGACTTGGAGGATCATGATGTTAAATATGGATATGTAAATCCTTATCATGCTTGTTATGACTGTCCTACATATGAGAATCTGCAGAGTAATATGATAGAAGTAATTACAGGTCTTGTCACAGCAGCAGAAATATGTTATAACTTCACCTGTGATGAGACACTATTGCCTCCCTGCATACAAGCAAAAATGCAGAATAAGATTAAGCCAAATATTTGTGATAGAGATTTAGGTAGTTGTAAAAAGATAATATCAGGAAAGAATATGCAATGTAATATTACAAAAACAGTACCATCCCTAGACAAACATGTACCTCTACCAGCAGCATGGGTATTGGCCTGTGGGAATACTAGTTACACATACATACCGGCCAATATTACAGAGGGACCCTGTACAATAGCCAGGTTGACATTAGCAATGATACCACTATTCCCAGCAATGCAGACACGACACACGAGAGACACTTCCCTACAGTTACCGGAAAATTGTGATTATAATGTGAATCTCCTCTCTAGATCAGAATATATGAGTTTAGGGGTATCTTTGATAGGAGGACCAGGGTTGGCCATATATAACTACAGGACAATATCAAAACTTGCCTGTTTTATGATAAAACAGATAAATGTCACTAGTGCAGTTCTGCAAGATATGCTGCTGGATATACAATCGTATGAAAAGGCTATCCTGCAGAATAGGGCAACTATTGACTATTTATTGCTCCAGCATGGTGTAGGATGCTCAGCGTTCGCAGGGATGTGTTGTTTCAATTTATTAGATCACTCCCGTGGAATAAAAGATAAAATAGGCCAATTAGAGGAGATGAGGAAACATATAAAACAGGATGTTGACCAAGGTTGGTGGGACTGGCTTTTTGGCTGAATACCTGACTTTGGTCAAATAAGATATGTTTTAGGAGTGGCACTCGCCGTGGTCGCTGCAATAGTGGGTCTCTGCTGTTGTCTGTAGTGTGTGCCCTCCCTTCTAGCCATATGTAAAAAAAAATGTGGCCGAAAGAGGGGTACACTCAACATTCCTCTATACACCGGTAAAGGTAGAAGAGGTAAACCCAACCTCAACCAAACCTGAGGATTATACTCCTGAAGGGTATATGGAATATCTAAAGGCTTACAAGCAAACAAAGGAAGAGCAGAGAAAGAACCATATAGTTTAAGATAAATATAAGGTTCTAAAGAGAGGATTGATGGCGTATAAGTAACTCCATTTTGTCTTATTCAGCCACATGTATTACGATTGCATCAGGCCAGTGCACTATTCTAAGATTTCCATTTGTGTCTTTCTCCCTCTGTAGTATTGAGACCAGATTAGAAAAGGCCCATACATTTGTTTAACCAGCCTTACTTCACAAGGTCATTCTCATGTTTATACCTGAATGATTAACTGTCGCTACTATGAAACATCTATTTCTGTAAGTGCAGAGCTCATGTGTATTCAGGCCATACGATAAGACTAATGCTAACATATGATTGGATGTAATGGGAGGCCAATCCTCCCCTATATTAAGTGTTGGCACGCAGTGAATAAACCAGAATGGATCAGAGAAAGACACGTGTTTTTGGTCTCCATCTAATTCATTCTCTCGGTACCGAATAGGGCTTAATTCAAGCTGATCACCGAAATCTTGTGGGACACATTTAGGCAAAGGGCCTAATTTAGCCTTACAGAAGGAGTAGTGCAAAAAGTCAGAGAACTGAGTTTTGTAAATTAGTCTTAAAGGTGTCCATCACAGTACTTATGCCCCCATTGTGCCCCCCTTACAGTAGTAATGTCCTCATTGCACCCCTTCACAGTATTTATGTCCTCATTGCGCCTCTTCACCGTAGTTATGCCCACATTGTGCATTCTTCTCAGTAGTAATGCCCCCTCTGTGACTCCTTCACAGTAGTAATACGTTCCTGATGATCAGATCCAGCATTTCCCAGCAGGCACAGATCGTTGCAGCACTGTGTCAGAAGCAGATTCCCAGGCTCCTCCTACACAGTCCGACAGCCCAATCTGTGCCTGCAGGGCTGAATGGGCAAGCGGTCGGCCTGGAGTAGGGAAGGAGCATGGGGAACTGAGTGGTCTGTAAGTGTAATAACTGCCAGTTCCCCAGCTCTAGCAATGAGCCCCTCCATCTGTATTACATAGTAACATAGTTTATAGGGCTGGAAAAAAAAATCTGTCCATCCAGTTCGGCCTATTATCCTGCAACTTGATCCAGAGGAAGGCAAAAAAAAAACTGCGAGGTAGAAGACAATTTTCGCCACTTTAGGGGAAAAAATCCTTTCCCGACTCCAATCAGGCAATCAGAATAACTCCCTGGATCAACGACCCCTCTCTAGTAGCTATATCCTGTAATATTATTACACTCCAGAAATACATCCAGGCCCCTCTTGAACTCCCCTCTTGAAATAGATGATGGGAGTGATCTCTGTACTCACCCCTAATATACTGTATGTATACAGTACATAGTAACTAGATCTCCCCTAAGTCGTCTTTTTTATAAAGTGAATAACCCTAATTTTTAAAATTGTTCTGGGTACTGTAGTCTACCCATTCCAGTTATTACTTTAGTTGCCCTCCTCTGAACCCTCTCCAGCTCTGCTATGTCTGTCTACTCCATGTGTGGTCTGACTAGTGATTTGTAGTGTTAGGACTATGTCTCATCACCGGCATCTATGCCTCTTTTGATGCAACCCATAATCGTATTGGCCTTGGCAGCAGCTGCCTGACACTGGTTTCTACAGCTTAGGGTCCATTCACACGTCTGTAGTGTATTGCGGATCCGCAATACACCCGTCCGGTACCGCCATAGAAATGTCTATTCGTGTCCGCATTTGCGGACAAGAATAGGACCTGTTCTATTTTTTTCCGAGCCGTGGACCGGAAGATCGGCATCGCGCTCCGGAAAAACACTGTGTGCTATCCGCATCCATGCCGTCCCCATAGAGAATGTATGTGAAATTGCGGAACAGATGCGGACCCATTTGCAGACGTGTGAATGGAGCCTTAGTTTGCGGTTCACTAAAATTTCTAGGTCCTTGATGGAAGTGCTCATTGCATCCAGCACCCTCTAGACAGCTAGCACCAAGGGGCAGACCACCAACCCCGCACTCCCTTGGCATGCCACTATTGTGCAGGAAGGGGCTTAGAACAGCTGGGATCATCACCCATTGTGAATGGAAGATCCTGGATTATCTGTATATAGGTGTTACCTGTTATTGTAATCCTGGCTGTAATGTTTATTAGGTGACTGCTGAAAAGTACAGAACACAGACTGTCAGTCTATTATTAGCCTTACTGGAGTGGCCAGTGTGAAAAATGCTGGATTTTATGAATTAAAAAAATATACTGTATATAGATAAGAATACGGAAAACTAAAATTAACATCAACAAAAATTGTTAGCATAAATGTTTAAAATAAAAACTTGATTTAAACTGATATTCCCATCCATGACATCGACCCTAGGTCATGCCATAAATGTCAGATAGGTGCAGGTCGCACCTCTAGAACCAACTCCTATTTCCAATAGGGCCTTAAAGTAAAGGGCATTGAAGTAAAGGGAGAGCAGTCATGCTTGTGCGGCCACCCTCCATTTTCTGCTATGGGATTTAAAGAGGACCTTTACATTATCATATCACTAGCTGGCTGTGTAGGGCATAGTGAAGTAATGTTACAGTGCTTACTAGTTTATCTATGCGCCTCTGTGCCCCCCCGTATTGGTTTCCCGCCCTGTATGTAAATTCATACCATCGGCACAGGGAGGAGGAGACTCCCCTGTTTTTCAATGGGCGGCTCCTCCTCCCTGGCTGTGGGCTGTCCAATCACAGCGGAGAGCGTCACAGCCACCTTCTCCCTGTCTGTGATGCTCTTCGCTGCGATTGGACAGGGAGAAGGAGACTCCCACTGAGAAACAGGGTTGTCTCCTCCTCCCTGTACCGATGGTATGAATTTACATACAGGGCAGAAAACCAGTACGGGGGGCCCAGTGGGTGAACAGAGGGGAGCATAGAGAAACTAGTAAGCACTGTAACATCAATTCACTATGCCCTATCACAGCAAGCTAGTGATATGATAATGTCTGGACTCATTAAAGATCATCTTTAAAATATCCAAGCATTGAGAGCTATTTTCAGAAGTCCCATTGCGGTAAATAGAGGGATGACCGTGCTTGTGTGGCTTGTTCACCGTTCACTGCTATGGGACTTACAAATTTAGCCAAGCATGATCATTTAGCTATTTTTTGAAGGCCCATAGCAAGGAATGGAGAGGACGCTGCAAGTGTGTGGTGTGCTGTCTGTGAACTTCGGGGCCCTGATCTGGGCAACACAGGTTTGACATTTATGGCATTTCTTAGACAAAGCAGGCACCTGTGGCTAAAATAGCGATCAGCAAAAATGCTGATCGCAGATATTTAACCCCTCAGATGCCGTGGTCAAATGTGACCATGGCATCTGAGAGACCGAAAACCTGGAAGAGCGCGCTTCCCGGGCAGGAATGCCTCCCCAGGGCGGAGATCTGAGAAGGTGTTCCATGTAAGAGCCTGTACTAGGCTTCTAGGTTCATTACTTGTATATTACAATCCAGGCCAGCAGGTGGCAGCAATGAATTGTGATACAGCAATTTCTGTATAGGATAATGGAGAAAATTCCATTACTTTATACAAATTGCAATGTAATGATTGCATATTGGGGTCCACTTGGGGACCTAATAAAAAAGTTACGAAAAAGTTTGAAAAATATAAAAATAAATAAAAAATATAAAAATTCAAATTACCCCCCTTTTCCCAAAAACATCCATACTATTAAAATTAGAGATGAGCAAATTTTTATATTTTGAAATTCATTTACGCTTTGTTTGGTGGTAAATTGCGTTATAGATTCCATTACCACAAACCATAACGCAATTCTATGACGGAATGCATAACGGAATACCTTTAGAGGCATTCCGTTATTCATTCCGTCATAATAGAAGTCTATGGCTTGCATAACGGATCCGTCCCGTTTCCGTTATGCAGGGGAGTCCTCTCCTGCATAACGGAAATTGGACGGATCCATTATGCAGGCCATAGACTTCTATTAAAGGCATTCCGTTATGCATTCGTCATAGAATTGCGTTATTGTCCGTGGTAACAGAATCCATAATGCAATTCTGCTTTTACCACCAAACGAAGCGCAAACGAATTTCATAACATGAAATTCGCTCATCCCTAATTAAAATATTAAAAAACGTATCCCATACAGTGCATGGCATAACGGGGGGAAAAAAATTGCCGATTCGCAAAAAGTCATACACCCCAAAATGGCATTGTTAAAAACTACAGATCGTCCCGCAAAAAATGAGCTCTCACTCATCTAAGTAGACATAACTATAAAAAAGTTATGGGGTTCAGAATATGGCGCTGAAAAGAAAAAAAATGTTTCAAAAGTTCTTTTTTTCAGTATTAAACGCTAGTAAAACTATACAAATGTGGTATCGTATCGCCATAATTGTACTGATCTGGAGAATGAAGAGCACTAGTCAGTTTTACCGCATAGTGAACACCGTCAAAACAAAACACAAAAAACTGGTGGAATTGCATTTCTTTTTTCTCAATTCCATTTTTTTTTTCAGCTTCCCACTACATTCTATGCAATGTGTGAAGGCCGATTCATTGGCCTGTATTTGTGGGAGGGGCGCCGGCTGCTCACTTATACCCAGCTAACGCCTCCCCCTGAGGCTGACGTTCCATTGCAACATACCCTCTCAATCCTCCCTCATTTTCATCTACACATTACAGGGTATGCCCACTTTAGGCTTTCCCCCCTACGCAGCGGTTACGGCACAACTCAAGCCGCTTAGTTAGTTAGTCAGGCAGGTAGAGGGTGCCATGTCTCCAAGCCCATGCATCACAGGCAAGCCATGACCACAAATTAAATGGTGCCACTAGAAAATACTATTTGTTCTGAAAAAAAAAAAGTTCTCATACAGCTATGTGAATGGAAAAAATTAAAAAGTTAGGGGGGCGTGTCCGGACGCCGACAGTGATGGCTGCTTGAAGGAGCTGCTCCCGCCTGCACCGCAACTTTCTGGCCAGCGACACATCTCTCTGGGATCCTACAGGGAAGAAAGTGGCTCCGAAAAAGACCCCTAACCCTCCCCGATCCCCCTCACCTACTAGGACCCTTGAGCAGTGCTGGGATTGTACTCCGGGTCAGGCGCTTCCACCTCGCAGCACCAAGGCACAGAGGGCCTCCCGCCATTCCTCCCTCCCCCCGCTGGATTCCCGCGCCCTGACCAGGGAAAGGCACTCCGCGCTACTTACCCCTGCTGGATTTCTTCCAGGAACCGGGCCGCCGTCCACAGTGTCTGCACGCGGATCCTCTGACCTGGGGCTCTCACCGGCCGCCCCGGACTTTTGGCCTGCTGCTGCTGGAAGGAGGGATCCCGCCATGATGGCTCCTGGATCCACTTCTCAGGGGGCGACTGCAATTAAAGGTACTGTGGCCACTAGGGGACGGGATATTATCCCAGGGGACCCTGCATCCAGCCTTCCTGGGACCCCCCCCCCCCCACATGAGCCCCGGCGAAATAAGCAGCCCCCAGCCCCTCCATTGCTGGACCAGGGGGACAGCAGCTCTACTCTCCCTTCTGACATCTGGGCCAGATCCCCAAGCCCTCAATCACTTGCCGTTATGGACCCCCCACCCCTGCCTGAACCTCCACAGCCCTGGGCGAGCTATTTTAGCCGCTTTCCTACAAAAGAGGACTTTCAGGTTCTTATTTCTGATGTTACGGAAGCCTGCAGAGCTGAAATTGCGGCAGTTCGCACAGATATTAAACATGTGGTGGACCAGGTTGACTCCCTAGAAAATGCCCATGACGATACCAGGCAATATATTTCTACGCTTCATGAATCCATTTCTGCCCAAACGGCTGTGCTCAGGGGCATGGGGCGGCATTTAGAGGACTTGGATAACCGAGGGCGCCGGAATAATATCCGAGTACGGGGTCTTCCAGAGGCTACCGGTGACGAAGATCTCTTTGCTACGCTGGAAGCAATCTTTAACATGATCCTGGGGCAACCATCTTCGCACAAGATCAAGCTGGACAGAGCTCATAGAGCACTCAAGCCTAAGGGATCTGCTGCGCGTCCTAGGGACGTAATTTGTTGTGTCGATTTTGCCCTTAAAGAATCCATCATGGCTAAGGCGAGATCTCTACACAACTTTGACTTTGATGGCGCTCCAGTTCAATTATTTCCTGACCTATCCTGGTTCACACTCCAGAAAAGGAGACATCTCCAGCCTCTCCTCACATTACTGAGGGACCACCAGATCGCCTATCGCTGGGGATTCCCTTTTGCCCTGACGGTCCGTCATCAAGGAAGAACAGAGACTCTCCGTTCCTTTTTGGATCTTCGCCCTTTCTGCGAATCACTTGGAATTCCTATCCCTGACATGTCGGATTGGGAGTTTGAGTCTCCAGCGCTTCCACCGCCCCGCATTTGGTCTCCTGTAACCAGGAAAAGAAGACCTGGTCCAAGTGCGTCCTCTTCCCCGCGGTCTCCTCCGTTATCAGGACATCGGCCATCTGCTTGATCGCCAATGGCTGAGGGGATTTGGTTGTCCAGAACTTGCCCTTAACCCCTTTCGTCCTCAGGATTGATGGTTCCTGATGGGTCCCCATATTGATCACTTATTTCCTCTGTCATTTCCAGTCATTGTTTTCTTGTTGCTACATCCCGGTGCAGGCTCTCTGAAGGCTCCACCTAGTTGTAATCTGTTTTCGTTTCTCTCAAATAATTGTGGTTGGCACCCTGGTCAGCCTTAAACTGTTGGTCTCCGACACATACACCCCCGAAGGGGCTTCTTATTTGCCCCTAGCATGGATTACATCCCTGGGAAAAGCTGTTTATTGCTATCTGTCTGTCTGTCTTTGTGTTGTCCAGTCCTGTCTTTTCCCCCTCCCCCTTGTGTTCTCTCTCCTGCTGTAGGTACCTGAACTTCTTTGCCTGTGGAGATCGTGTACCTCAGCTCTGCCTTTGACCCGTTGTTCCGACTGGTGCGAACCTGCTGACATATACGGACCTCCTTGGTGAGCTGTACCCTACATATATTGTGTATCATCTCATTCTCACACGATGCGGTGCATAACCTTTAATGTCAAGGGGCTTAACTCCAACGCCAAGAGGAAATTCTTGCTTTTGGAATTGAAATCCCTTAAAGCGGACATTGTGTTCTTACAGGAAACACACTTTGATGGCAGCTCCTCCTTCCGTTTTGCCTCTCACCTTTATCCTACCACTTACTCGGTTACTCATAGCCGTCGGAGGGCGGGTGTTGCCATCTTGGTGTCTGCACAGTGTCCCCTCAGTATTGAATCTTCAATATTAGATCCACAGGGTCGTTACATTATTCTCCGGAGCCGTTTGGCAGATAGACCTATCACCTTATGTAACATTTATGCACCAAACACGTCCCAGATTCGCTTTCTCGGCGGAATCTTCCGCAAGGTGTTTGGTGAGGGTACGGACTCTTCAGAGCCCCTGGTCCTCCTGATTGGAGATTTTAATGCAGTGTTCTCTAAATCGATGGATCGTCTGGCCGTTCCAGGTAGGCCAATACACTCGACACAGCAGCGCTTAGCCAGAGATTTTCGTAAACTGGTGCGGAAATACTCCCTGTATGACCTCTGGCATCTCACTTATCCCACTGATAGGTCCTTCTCCTTTTACTCTGCCCCACATGGTTCACACACCCGTATTGATTACCTCTTTGGTACCATTTCGACCCTCAGATTGTTGGAAGGAGCGGACATGGGCCAAATCACCTGGTCAGACCATGCTCTAGTACTAGTTGACATTAGTAGTGGGTCGGGCCATGTACGCCATTGCCACTGGAGACTTAATGACTCCCTCCTGAAACAACCTAACATTAGGGAGGAACTCCGCGAACATCTGAAAACGTATTTTGACCTAAATGAGGGATCAGTAGGGGATGTCTGTCCTTTGTGGGAAGCGCATAAAGCGGTCATGAGGGGTCATTATATTGCAATAAGCTCAAAATTAAAGAAGGACTCGACTGCCTTAGTCAAGACCCTTACGTCCCACCTTCAAACACTAGAAGACAAGATGGCTGCTCATCCCTTTACGCTGCACACTGAGAAGAATTGTAGATACTAGGACCCAATTGAAGAGTCTAGCCTTAGGTTGTGTCAGCAAGTTATTACTGTACACACTATTATGCTTGGGGGAACAAACCCCATACTTTGCTGGCCAGACAACTTAGGAACCACAGCTCCCAAACGGGGCCGAGAACTATTAGGGGATCTGACGGAAAAATTCACTATGACCCCCGGGTGATAGCGGAGCGGTTCTCAGCCTATTACTCTTCCCTGTATAACTTACCCTCCAACCTTCCCGCAGATGAAGGACTGAGAGATAGTACACTCCGGTCTTATTTGGCATCCTGTCGCCTTCCTACCCTATCGACTTCCGACCTTGTCGCCCTTAATAGCCCAATCACGCCGGAAGAGATTGGGGAGGTGGTGGAACATCTACCTGAGGGTAAATCCCCAGGGCCTGATGGCTTTTCGTACAAATATTATAAGACCTTTAAAACTGAACTAACCCCTCACTTAGTTACCCAATTCAATCATTTCCTAGCTGGCAATGCAGTGCCTGCCCCAATGTCTCACTCGTATCTCACGATGATTCCGAAGCCTGGGAAGGATCCGCACAAATGCTCTAACTATAGGCCCATTGCCCTACTTAACTCAGACCTTAAGATTTTCACCAAAACCCTAGCTACCCGACTAAATGTCTTTCTCCCCTCCCTGATTCAAAAAGACCAGGTGGGATTTGTCCCGGGCCGTCAGGGGGCCGACAACACACAAAGAAACATTGACCTGATAGATGTCATATCTCGCTCGGGTGAGGAGGCATTACTTCTTAGTTTAGATGCAGAAAAGGCATTCGACCGTTTAGGTTGGCCTTTCCTCTTTGCTACCCTCCAGGCTTACGGCCTTTCTGGCACATTTGTTAGAGCCATTCATAGTCTATACTCCTCCCCCACAGCGACGATCAGACTACCTCATGCTCAATCTCGACCCATAAGCATTGCTAATGGAACGAGGCAGGGTTGCCCCCTATCTCCCCTACTTTTTGCCATGTGTATCGAACCCCTGGCGGCCAAGATCAGAGCTTGCCTGGATATCAGAGGTGTTATGGTCAAGGATAGGGAGTTTAAGCTATCGCTATATGCTGATGATATCCTCCTTACCCTTACCAAGCTTCACATTTCCCTACCAAACCTCCCCTCCATCCTACGGGAGTTTGGTCGTCTCTCGGGGTATAAGGTCAACACTCATAAAACTGAGGCCCTCCCTCTTAATCTTTCTCAGATGGCCCTGAGCTCTCTCAAGGTGAACTTTCCTTTCCATTGGAAGACGGATTCACTGCGATATTTGGGGGTTGACCTCACTCCCCGATATGGAGAGCTTTACAAAGCTAATTTCCCACGTATATATGCAGAGATTAGGGGTCTTCTAGATAGGTGGCACCCTCTCCCACTCTCTCTCATGGGGCGTATTTGTCACAGCCAGACAGCTGAGAAGCGCTCACAGGAGCTTCTCAGATCCTCCTCCTTGAATTTCTTTGTTTTGGTTTAGTTTCTCATCTCGTTAGTCTATCTCAGCTGTCATGCAGTCAGACTGATCGCTACCCTTTAAGTTCCTCCCCATAATGCAGTAGTGTGCGGCTGATACAACTTCCTGGAGTGTGTGTGCATGCTGCTCCCAGTTCCCAGTCCTCAGTCGTCAGTCGTCTGCAGATAAGTGCTGTTTATGTATTTATGTTTTTGTCTTTTCTGGATCCAGGTGACCCTGACTCCCTCCGTGTCAGTGTAGGGAGCCGGTGGTCGTGTCCCTTCACTATTGTAGGGTCTTCAGGTAATAGATAGCCAAGGAACGTGGATATGCGGCCATCCACCTTTGGGGTGTTCGCATAGGCTGAGCAGTGAGGGAGAGCGGCAGCTCTATTGCAGGGGTCTCCCTTTGTTCCTTAGTTGTGGATCCAGAGAGACATTGTTTATATGGTATTGTCTTGTTTCCTGTACACCATCCGTGACATTATCAGCCGCCAAAACCGTCTCAAGCATGGATCCGGTTTCACTTTTGGCTGAACGCCTCCAGGGTCTTTCATTGGAGGTAGCTGATCTCCGTAGGATTTTTTCTCAGTTTCAAGTGACCGGTTCAGCTTGCGTTCATGGAGTTTGTGCTGAGCCCAAGGTCTCGCTCCCGGATACGTTCTCTGGGGGTAGTGAGAATTTTGTGCGTTTTAAAGAGGCTTGCAAACTCCATTTTCACCTTCTTCCCCATTCTTCTGGTGATGAAGAACGGAGGGTGGGGATCATTGTATCGCTGCTCAGGGGTAACGCTCAGTCTTGGGCCTTTTCGCTACCGGAGGGGGCACGGCCCCTCCGCTCAGTGGATGAATTCTTTTTAGCCCTGGGTCAGATATATGATGATCCGGATCGTATTGCTCTGGCTGAGTCTAGACTACGTCTGTTATTCCAGGGTAAACAATCCGCAGAGATATACTGCTCCGAATTTCGAAGATGGGCAGCTGATACTGGTTGGAATGATGCTGCACTCCGAAGTCAATTTTGCCATGGTCTTTCAGAGGGATTGAAAGATGCATTTTCCTTTCATGAGAGGCCTATCTCCTTGGACTCTGCTATGTCTCAGGCCGTTCGTATTGACAGGCGTCTTAGAGAGAGACGAGAGATCTCTCCTTCCTGTCCTACTCAGTCTCGGAACAGTGCAGCGGTCTCATTCTGTGCGCAGGAGTCTCAGTCGCTGTCAGCCCCTTCTGAGCAGGAGCCAATGCAGCTGGGGTTTATTGCCTCTGACAATAGAAGATTCAGCCCGCATGGGAGGGTTTGTTTTTGTTGTGGAGGTATAAATCATTTGGCAAATGTTTGTCCCTCAAGGAGATTAAGGCAGTTTTCTGGGAGTAATAAAGAGACAAAAAGGAAAAAATCTTTTAAAAATGTTCCGTCTGTTACTATTGGCAGGGTTGAGGCGGAAATTGAAGGTTTTCCGTTTGCTTGTAGTTCCCGTTTTGTCCTGCCTGCTAGGGTGGCGCTAGAGAGCAAGAGCATTTTTTGTGAGATTTTTGTGGATAGTGGAGCAGCTGTCAACCTCATTGATAATCAATTTGCAATAACTCATGGTTTCCAGGTATGCACTTTGGGAAGGGATATTCCTGTTTTTGCTATTGATTCAGCTCCACTTTCTCAGAAATCATTAAAGGGCATAGTTCACAATATCCGTTTAATTGTGAGTGATGCTCATGTTGAGGATGTGTCATGTTTCGTCCTTAGCGGTTTGCCTACTCCTCTAGTGTTGGGGCTACCCTGGCTCACTAAACATAACCCCACCATTGATTGGCAAGCGAGGCAAATAAATGGTTGGAGTGACTTTTGCAGAGAGAATTGCCTCATAACATCTGTTTCTGAGGTTTCTACTAAGACTGTACCACCTTTCCTCTCTGAATTTTTGGATGTCTTCTCTGAGAGTGGAGTTCAGGGTTTGCCTCCGCACAGGGAGTATGATTGCCCTATTAATCTCATCCCAGGCGCCAAGCTGCCTAAATCTCGTTTATACAATCTCTCCCAAACTGAGAGGGTCGCTATGCGGGCTTATATCTCTGAGAGTTTGAGAAAAGGACACATACGACCCTCAAAGTCACCTGTTGCCGCTGTTTTTTTCTTTGTTAAGAAAAAAGATGGTTCTTTAAGACCTTGTCTGGATTTCAGGGAGCTGAACAGTATCACTATTCGTGATCCTTATCCGCTTCCTCTGATCCCGGACCTGTTTAACCAGGTTGTTGGGGCTAAAGTCTTTTCCAAATTAGACCTAAGAGGGGCATACAACCGGGTTAGGGTCAGAGAAGGAGACGAATGGAAGACGGCCTTCAATACCCCTGAGGGCCATTTTGAGAATTTGGTTATGCCTTATGGTTTGATGAATGCCCCAGCCGTTTTTCAGCATTTCGTCAACAGCATTTTTTATCATTTAATGGGAAAATTTGTATTAGTGTATTTGGATGACATTTTGATTTTTTCTCCTGATTTCAAGACTCATAAGGAACACTTACGTCAGGTCTTGCTCATTCTGCGGGAGAATAAATTATATGCGAAACTGGAAAAATGTGTGTTTGCGGTTCCAGAAATCCAATTTCTGGGGTTTCTTGTCTCCGCTTCTGGTTTTCGCATGGACCCCGAGAAGGTCCGCGCTGTGCTTGAGTGGGAGCTTCCTGAGAACCAGAAGGCGCTGATGCGTTTTTTGGGCTTTGCCAATTATTACAGGAAATTTATTTTGAATTATTCCTCTGTTGTTAAACCACTCACTGATATGACCAGAAAGGGGGTAGATTTTTCTTCCTGGTCGGTAGAGGCGCGTAAGGCCTTTTCTAATATCAAGGAGAGTTTTGCTTCCGCTCCCATCCTAGTACAACCTGATATTTCGTTACCCTTCATAGTTGAGGTTGATGCTTCTGAGGTAGGGGTGGGTGCGGTCTTGTCTCAGGGTTCCTCTCCTGCCAAATGGCAACCGTGTGCCTTTTTCTCAAAGAAACTCTCCTCCGCAGAGAGAAATTATGATGTGGGAGATAGGGAATTGTTGGCCATCAAGTTGGCTTTTGAGGAATGGCGCCATTGGCTAGAGGGAGCCAGACACCCTATTACCGTGTTTACTGACCATAAAAATCTGGCCTATTTGGAGTCAGCCAAGCGTCTGAACCCGAGACAGGCCAGATGGTCTTTGTTCTTTTCAAGGTTTAATTTTGTTGTTACGTTCCGCCCTGGGGTTAAGAATGTGAAGGCAGATGCCCTGTCACGTTGTTTTCCAGGAGGTGGGAATTTTGAAGACCCGGGTCCCATTTTGGCTGAAGGTGTGGTGGTCTCTGCTCTTTTTCCTGAATTGGAGGCAGAGGTGCAGGCAGCCCAGTCAGAAGCTCCTGATCTTTGTCCTCCTGGGAGGTTGTTTGTGCCTCTCGCTTTGAGACACAAGATTTTTAAAGAACACCACGACACGGTCCTTGCTGGACACCCGGGGGCAAGAGCCACACTGGATCTCATCGCTCAGAGATTCTGGTGGCCTGCGCTTCGTAAGTCGGTTGAGGGTTTTGTGGCAGCTTGCGAGACTTGCGCTCGTGCCAAGGTCCCTCATTCACGGCCATCAGGTCCTCTCCTTCCTTTGCCCATTCCTTCCCGTCCTTGGACACATCTGTCCATGGACTTCGTAACGGACTTGCCTCGTTCCTCGGGGAAGTCTGTGATTCTGGTGGTGGTGGACCGTTTTAGCAAAATGGTGCATTTTATCCCTTTCCCTGGTTTGCCCAATGCTAAGACGCTGGCGCAGGCATTTATTGACCACATTGTCAAATTGCATGGGATTCCTTCAGACATAGTCTCTGATAGGGGCACGCAGTTTGTTTCCAGATTCTGGAAGGCTTTCTGTTCTCGCTTGGGGGTTCGGTTGTCATTCTCTTCTGCTTTCCATCCGCAGTCGAATGGCCAGACAGAGCGCGTCAATCAGAATCTGGAGACATATCTGCGCTGTTTTGTGGCGGAGAATCAGGAGGATTGGTGTTCTTTTATGTCCCTTGCTGAGTTTGCTTTAAATAACCGTCGTCAGGAGTCCTCTGATAAGTCACCATTTTTTGGTGCATATGGGTTCCATCCGCAGTTTGGGACTTTCTCGGGAGAGGGCTCTTCTGGTTTGCCTGATGAGGACAGATTCTCCTCGTCTTTGTCATCTATTTGGCAAAAGATTCAGGATAATCTAAAGAGCATGAGTGAGAGATATAAGCGTGTGGCGGATAAGAGACGTGTGCCTGGTCCGGACCTGAATGTTGGTGATCTGGTGTGGTTGTCTACCAAGAATATCAAATTGAAGGTTCCCTCCTGGAAGTTGGGTCCTAGGTTTATTGGGCCTTACAAGATCCTGTCTGTCATCAATCCTCTTGCCTACCGTCTTGATCTTCCTCAGACTTGGAAGATCCATAATGTTTTTCATAAGTCCTTATTGAAACCTTATGTTCAACCTATTGTACCCTCGCCTTTGCCTCCTCCTCCGATTATGGTTGATGGAAATCTTGAATTTCAGGTCTCTAGGATTGTGGATTCTCGTCTTGTCCGCGGTTCCCTCCAGTACCTCGTTCATTGGGAGGGTTATGGTCCTGAGGAGAGGATGTGGGTCCCAGTGACGGACATTAAGGCCTCTCGTCTCATCAGGGCTTTCCATAGGTCCCATCCTGAGAAGGTGGGCCCTGAGTGTCCGGAGTCCACTCCTAGAGGGAGGGGTACTGTCACAGCCAGACAGCTGAGAAGCGCTCACAGGAGCTTCTCAGATCCTCCTCCTTGAATTTCTTTGTTTTGGTTTAGTTTCTCATCTCATTAGTCTATCTCAGCTGTCATGCAGTCAGACTGATCGCTACCCTTTAAGTTCCTCCCCATAATGCAGTAGTGTGCGGCTGATACAACTTCCTGGAGTGTGTGTGCATGCTGCTCCCAGTTCCCAGTCCTCAGTCGTCAGTCGTCTGCAGATAAGTGCTGTTTATGTATTTATGTTTTTGTCTTTTCTGGATCCAGGTGACCCTGACTCCCTCCGTGTCAGTGTAGGGAGCCGGTGGTCGTGTCCCTTCACTATTGTAGGGTCTTCAGGTAATAGATAGCCGAGGAACGTGGATATGCGGCCATCCACCTTTGGGGTGTTCGCATAGGCTGAGCAGTGAGGGAGAGCGGCAGCTCTATTGCAGGGGTCTCCCTTTGTTCCTTAGTTGTGGATCCAGAGAGACATTGTTTATATGGTATTGTCTTGTTTCCTGTACACCATCCGTGACAGTATTGCTGCGACTAAAATGACGATCTTGCCCAAGCTTCTGTACCTTTTTGAGACCTTACCGATTAAAGTCCCCCTAAAGACCTGAGATCCACTCAATCCCACCTCCTTAGATTCATATGGGCGGGAAGGCGGCACAGAATCCCGAGGTCGGTTCTCCTATCTAGTAGGCACCAAGGCGGTCTAGGGGTTCCGGATCTGTCTAAATATTACTGGGCGGCCCAGCTACGCTCTGTCACAGCCTGGGCTTCCTTGCACCCTTATTCTGTATGGATGCAGGTAGAAAGACTCTGGCTGGCTCCTGTACACCCTAACTCCTGCTATGGTCCGGACCTGACAGGACTCAGCCAGCCAAGGATCTCCTAGGGCCCATGGCGTGTACCAGACGCATCTGGCAGCAGTGCAGTAGCAAATTCCCTTTGGAGTCCACTCACTCCGCCATGACCTCCTTCTTATATCACCCCACGCTCCCTGCTAGTCTTATCACGTCCACAACGAGACCATGGTTTCTGCGGGGGGTGTTTCGGTTCGCTGATATTGTGGACCCCTGCACTAGGGTCCTTATGCCATTTACTACTCTGCAGGCCAAATATGATCTCCCCCCCCTCCTCCAACTTATTTTATATCCAGATTAGGCACTTTGCCCAGTCCATCTTTTCAGGGGTCACAGTTTCCCTCCTGACTCCCTTTGAACGCCTTTGCAGGGAAGGGGTACATGCGAAAGGTTTAATTTCTGAGATTTACTCCATATTGCTGACTCCCTTCCCTGATCGGGTCCAAAGGCATTCCTACATGGTGCGGTGGGAGGAATATCTGGGGAGGGCCTTGCTGGACTCACTCTGGCACCTTATATGGAGGAGGGCAGCGAAATCATCTATGTCGGTACTTCATCAGGAAAACCAATATAAAATCTTAATGTACTGGTATCACACTCCTGACCTCCTCCATAGAATGAATCCAGTAGTCCCGGGTGATTGTTGGAGATGTGGCTTACATAGGGGCACATTGCCTCACATTTTTTGGGACTGTCCCAAGATATGCCCCTACTGGACTGAAGTAGGCGCCCTCCTGAGTGATGTCTTTGGAATTGAAATCCTGCTCAATGTGGTCCCCATACAAGGTAAAAAACATGCACTCAAGCTGCTGCTACTGATACTAACAGCAGCTCGTTGTCTAGTTTCCCGAGCCTGCAAAAGCTCCGAACCACCACGGGTCTCTGATTTGTATGCCAGGGTGATGGAGGTCCGAACAATGGAGTACTCCACTGCTATGTTTCAGGACAAAATGTCACTCTTCAATGCCATATGGGACATATGGCATAATTATTGGGCCACTAGGCAACCTTGATGATCTCTTGTGAAAGGAATGTCCCCCCCCCCCCCTTTTTTCTATGTCTTTGTCCATGTAATTTGTCTTGCCTGTTGGGTATCTGTTGGGTTGGGTATTATTGGTTGAGAAGCTCTGGCCCTTCGGGTCCTTAAGGCTCTCCCGCTTCTACCTGATGTCTCTTTGTTTAGGATACATTGCACAGCAGTCCTTCCTCGGGCTGGTTACAGATAGACGCAGTCTCAGTTAGTTCAATTTAATGCTTTATTATTGTTCGGTCTTCTATTCTTCATCACTGACTATTATCAAGTGGTACATATGCCCATCCAATATGTATGTGATATATTTTGTGTATTATCCTTACTTTGTACTTCTGTGCATTATTCTACTGTAAAAGTGTATTCACGTTTCTGTTTTACACCATAATAAACATACAATTATATAAAAAAAAAAAGTTATGGGTCTGGGAAGGTAGGGTGTGAAAAACAAAAACGCAAATACGGAAAATCGCTCCATCAGGAAAGTGTTAACGGCAGGTTATTCTGTTGGGAACTGTGAACCAAAAAAGGAGAGGCGCCTTGTCCAGCTCTTCTACGGGTTCTGGTATTGCTAGTTCAGCCATTTAGTCCACTTCTAAGAATCATAAATAATTGCTCTGGACATGATCCAGTGGTGATAGACAACCTAAAATGTGCCTCACATGAAATCTGGTTTGTCAACCTTTGCTTTCATGACTGCACACATTACACAACATGGTGTCTCTGCCCAGTTACTCTGCGATCTTCCATTCTGTAATACACTGATGTGGAGATGTGAGGGAGGCAAAAAATGATTGCTTGTGTCCTCGCACACCCCTCACACACCCCTCACACGCCTCCTTTATGTCTCTATGTCACAAGATGGCCAGACGTGACTAGCATGTGTCATGTAAACTTCCAGAGTGCCGTATATAGTACTTGCTGTCACACCACCGTAAATACAGGGATTAGGTTATTCCGAATGCTCCCACTCCACATGCACAGTAGAAGTCGTTCTATGGCGGTGGGGCTATCAAATGACAAGATGCACTGTTTTCATTGCACCCATGCAAACCAGTTTTACTGTAAACATTGTTGCCTCATTCATGTATATTGCTGAACTCGTGAAATCCCAGTGATTGCTTCTTCTTAGTTATTTTCTAGGTTACTTTTTGTTACATTTAGCAATATTCAGTGATAAATCTTTAGCTGCAAGGCCTGGCCATACCATACAGTATGCTTCAAATTCCCTGTGGTAGAAACAGTTTATTTCCTGTGTCCTCCACAGAATGAGCCGTCTCTCCACTTTCTTAGTACTTGACCTAGGGCAGAGCAATGCAATGACATCAACAAAACCCATCTGTGTAAGGGCTCATGCACACGAACGTATTTTCTTTCCGTGTCCATTCATTTCAATGGGTCCGGAAAAAAAAAAAAATATGGAAGTTACCCTGTGTGCATTCTGTTTCCATATGTCCTCAAAAAATTGAAAATGCCCTATTATTGTCCGCATTACGGGCAAGGATAGTACTGTTCTATTAGGGGCCAACTGTTTCTCAAAATACGGAATGCACATGAACGTCATCCGTATATTTTGCAGATCCATTTTTTGCGGATCGCAAAATACATACGGTCGTGTGCCCTAAGGCCTGTATTAAACCAGCAGAGAAGGCTGATTGTCGGAAGGGAAGCGTTCCTTTTCGTCAGTGGAGGAGACTGCTGCTATTACACGCAGTGATCACCTCCACAGTATGGGGAGGATCCATCACTAATGCCATCATTCTTCCCCATACAGAATCATTATTTGCCAACAGCATGATCTGCCACCAGCAAACGATGATTTTTCAGCCTGCTTAAAAATATTAAGTGCCCATTGAACAAGCGTTTGCTCATTGTCTGCCCGACTATCTTCTGGTCTAATACATCCCGAAGACTGAATGTTGCCTAAAGTTCTATTATAGGATTCATTACATATTGTATTATTCAAAAACCTAGACCCTCTTCCATAGAGAAATTTATAGCCTGATGGAGGCGCCAGACAGTGGAACACGGGGTGCCTATGGGTCCATAATACGGAACTGTATGGACCTCTGTGGATCCTCCGTGCACCCGGCTTTGCCTTGCACATAAGTGAGACCTTAATGAAAAACTAGATATATTATTATGCCTAATGCCAGGCCTGAGAGGAGAAGCACAACACAGGGGGATTCTCTTTGTGTTCTTTGAATCCTGGACATCAGTATTTTACTGTTTTTGCTTACAAGCATAATTTACATTTCTAATGGTGCCCGTTCGGCCGACAGCTATTCTTCCAGACACCCCAGTACACACATACACTTGGCTCATGCATATTACTTAATGGACTGAGAGACATAGTGTAATCCACTGCCAGACACCTTGGAGGCAGCTTGTCTCTTTATAAATGGTTTAAAAAGTTCTTGCAGGACTTTCAATTGATATCCGTTAATGTATGGTCATGAGAGGGTGGACTCCTAGGACCCCCATAATCAGCAGAGCCAACAGACTGTGGCTTCCCCTTTAATGTTTATCTAGGCACAGCGCCATACATACATACATGTGTGGCTGTGCTCGGTACTACAGATTGCTGTATTAGTAGTTCATTTGGGCACCGATGGCAGGTTTACACAGCTTAATATTCGGGCCAATTATTGGAAACAAAAGTTTGTACAAACGCTCGTTCCAGCTAATCAGCCATGGCAAAGGTGCCGCAAAACGCTTGTTCATTGGGTGAATTCATGGTTGATGGGGACACCTCAATCAAAGTTTCTGGGTAACAGATTGTGCTGTGTGATCCCTGCTGCCCAGAAACAATGAATTTGTATGAGGAATAGCGATAGCAGTAGCCATCACTCTTCTCCATACTGTGGAGGAGATTGCTGCATGTAAATGTTGCGCTTCATCACCATTGACAAGCAGGCAATTATCCAACTTCTGGGACCCACGCCTATACTAAGAACGGAGGCTCGAAAGTTGTTGAGGGTGCACTGTGCATGCGCAGACGCCCTCCATTCATTTCTATGGGGCCGCCAAAAAAAGCCGAGCTATTTCCGTCGGCCCCATAGAAATTAATGGCAGCGGTGGCCGTGCAAGCGTGGTGTGCTCCCATTCAGTACTATGGGGAGAGTGCTTGATGGTGGCCGGACCCGGTGAAACCTGGGGTCCTCCGGCCACCACTTTCTTGGTGTAGGTGCGGGTCCCAGCAATGGGATAATTGCCTGGTTGTCAATGGCCAATGGGGCGTATCCTAGCGACATGCTCCCATTGTCTCAGATGGGAATACCCCTTTAAGTGGCTTTTACCTGCTTTATGAAGCCGTTGGGAATAAAGAAGTCATAGTTTAAGCTAAACATGTCATCCTTGGCTCCTTTGGTTCAGCTTGGCTGTGCAAGCACTTTTACTTCAATGGAGGAGTCAGCTGCCAAGTACCACTTAGGCCGGGTTCACATCTGCTTTGTGAACTCCAGCACTCTGTTCCGGTTTCCGTATCCGGCATATATGCCATCTTTCTGTTTGCCAAAAAATAATACACGCAGCATTTTTTGTCCGCCCGAAAGCTGGCATAAATACCGGGAAGAGGCTGGATCCCTGCTGGATGGAGATCCAGTGGTGCGTGGTGGTATCCAGGTACAGCGTATACAGTAAAATCCACCAGTCTGTTCCTCCGGAAGTGAACGCAGCCTACAAGGGATTGACTTTCCATTGATAGCCTATCTTTAGAATCATATGGCCAGGTCACTCTGTCCTCTGAATTGTCAGCGAGCAGGTGAAGGTCACTCATTGTCCACATGTAATAAGACACTGAATATAGACGTCATCAGATAATCAATAGTAAGCAGAGGTTTGGACAATAACCACACTATAAAGAAGGGTCTTCTAAGTATTTATTCCTGTTAGCTAGACCAAGGTTTCGGAAGATAAACTCAGCAGCAGACAGCATGTTACAGATACAGATCTCACCTTGATATTACTGGATTAGCAGTCATTTCAATTCTGAGATATAGAGTAAAACCTCTTTTGAACACGGGTGTTGTGTTTGTTCACTTAATCCTCCGAAATTCTCTCCTGACTTCACAGCTATTGTGTGTACTATAACTCTCATTGTAGTGTGCAATGCCAATAAAGCAACAGCTAAGGGTACTTTCACACTTGCGTTTTTCTTTTCCGGCATAGAGTTCCATCCTAGGGGCTCAATACCGGAAAAGAACTGATCAGTTTTATCTCCATGCATTCTGAATGGAGAGCATACTGTTCAGGATGCATCAGGATGTCTTCAGTTCAGTCTTTTTGACTGATCAGGACAAAGATAAAACCGCAGCATGCTACGGTTTTTGTCTCTGGCCAAAAAAACGGAATACTTGCCTGAATGCCGGATCCGGCATTTTTTTTCCATAGGAATGTATTAGTGCCAGATCCGGCATTAAAAATACCAGAATGCTGGATCCGTCCTTCCGGTCTGCACATGAGTAGAAGGAAAAAAAGGTGAAAGAAATAAATGCCGGATCCGTTTTTCCGGATGACACCGGAAAGACGGATCCGGCATTTCAATGCATCTTTCTGACTTTCAGGCATTTTTCAGACTGATCTGGATCCTGAAAGTATTGAGTGTTGAGCGAAGAGAAGAATTCGAACGGAATTTGGTCTAAAGTTTAGGAAAACTTTCACTCGTAACAAATCAGTTTTTCCTATAATGGTGGCTGCACGTGTTACAAAGTGAAAGTAAGAGGCCGGGGAACACAAGATCACCCATAATGCTGTGCAGCCAACCAATCCGCAGATAGCCATCCCATGTGATGTCACAGCCCTATAAAAAAAAACTCATTCCGCATGGTCTCTGCCATTGTCCTGTGAGCTGAGCATAGGGAGAGATGTAGCAAGTGCTCATGTGCTAGGGACAGTGTTGCTGAGACCTATTAATAGAAGGAGAGGGAGGGAGAGCACAGGGAGGCTGCAGGGAGACTGCAGGGAGAGTACAAGGAGACTTATGCTGCGTCAGTATTAGTCATTCATTTACTAATTCCTACATCAGCCATAAATGTCGCTATTGAGTTATGAACAGCGCCCTCTATTGGTTTCACAAATATTCTTGTCAGAAGACTATGAAACCAATAGAGGGCGCTGTTCATAACTCAATAGCGCCATCTATTGGTTTTATAGTCTTCTGACAAGAATATTAGACTGAGCCTTATGACAAGCTTATTAGTGTAGCCTTTTGCATGGAAAATTCGCCATAAAAATTTGCGATTAGAATATTTGCGATCTACACTAGAATATCTGACACTGGGAAAGCCGGGTAATAACTGAGTGATAACCACTGACACTGGGAAAGCTGGGTAATAACTTGCGATCTACACTGAGTTATTACCCAGCTTTTCCAGTGTCAGATATTATCACTGACTTACTACATAATTATTACATAATATTCGCTATATTGCTATATATTCCTTTTTTAGGTTTGCTCCTTAAATGTCCCTCTTTTTCAGCTGGGAAGTAAATGTGCATTAATAAACTTGCTAAACTACCCCAGAAACTGTATTAGAACTCAAATCATATTTTTTTATTATTATTATTATTTGGTGCAGTTTGATCATGTCTATGATCAGATGCTTTTGTGCTAATATTTAAAGGGCTATTCCATTTGCTGCACATGCTGTAAAAATAAACCAGAACTTATACCCAACTTACTGATCCCCTGCTGCCGCAGTTCTGACGGTACCGAGTGTCTGCTTCAACACACTTCCTATTACAGTCGTATGTCCGTTTAACGGCACCCTTAAAAAAATACAACATGTCCTATTTTTGTCCGTTTTACGGACAAGAATTTGACTATTCTATAGATGGCAGGACGGACTGTATGAGCTCACAGCAGCCTATGAAAGTCATATTACACAAAATCCTGATGACAGGTTCCCTTTAACCCCTTAGGGACCCATGACGTACCGGTACGGCATGGATCCCGAGTCCTTAAGGACCCATGACGTACCGGTACGTCATGTATAGTTCCATTGAGCAGGCACCTAGGCTAAATTCCCGTGACCCCCCCGTGTCGGATTTTTATTGTGCGGCGGCTGGCGGAGGTGCCATTGGGTCCCCATGGGACTGTGGGGAACCCGATGGCATGGAAGGCAGCGCGATGTCTAAGGAAGGCATCGCGCTGCCTTCCGGTGACGAGCCTGTGAGATCCAGCCCCCTGGATCTCACAGGCCGGAAGCTGTATGAATAATACACACAGTATTACTCATACAGCCAATGCATTCCAATATAGAAGTATTGGAATGCATTGTAAAGGATTAGACCTCCAAAAGTTCAAGTCCCAAAGTGGGACAAAAAAATAAAGTGAAAAAAAAGGTTGGAAAAATAAAGTTTTTCCCCCCAAAAATTAAAAGTTTCAAGTAAAAATAAACAAAAACGTCATTTTCTCCAAATAAAGTAAAAAAAATTGGTAAAAAATAAAGGAAAAAAAAAAGTATACATATTAGGTATCGCCGCGTCCGTATCGACCGGCTCTATAAACATATCACATGACCTAACCCCTCAGATGAACACCGTAAAAAAAAAAAAAAAAAACTGTGCTAAATAAACCATTTCTTTGTCACCTTACATCACAAAAAGTACAACAGCAAGCGATCAAAAAGGCGTTTGCACACCAAAATAGTACCAATCTAACCGTCACCTCATCCCACAAAAAATGAGCCCCTACCTGAGACAATCGCCCAAAAAATAAAAAAAACTATGGCTCAGAATATGGAGACACTAAAACATCATTTTTTTTGTTTTAAAAAAGATGTTAGCGTGTAAAACTTACATAAATAAAAAAAAGTATACATATTTGGTATCGCCGCATTCGTATCGACCGGCTCTATAAAAATATCACATGACCTAACCCATCAGATGAACACTGTAAAAAATAAAAAATAAAAACTGTGCTAAATAAACTATTTTTTGTCACCTTACATCACAAAAAGTGTAATAGCAAGCGATCAAAAAGTCATATGCACCCCAAAATAGTGCCAATCAAACCGTCATCTCATCCCGCAAAAAATGAGACCCTAGCTAAGATAATCGCCCAAAAACTGAAAAAACTATGGCTCTCAGAATATGGAGACACTAAAACATGATTTTTTTTTTGTTTCAAAAATATTATTGTGTAAAACTTACATTAAAAAAAAAGTATACATATTAGGTATCGCCACGTCCGTATCGACTGGCTCTATAAAAATCTCACATGACCTAATCCCTCAAATGAACACCGTAAAAAATGTAAAATAAAAACTGTGCTAAATAAACCATTTTTTATCACCTTACATCACAAAAAGTGTAATAGCAAGCGATCAAAAAGTCACACGCACCCCAAAATAGTGCCAATAAAACCATCATCTCATCCCTCAAAAATCATACCCTACCCAAGGTAATCACCCAAAAACTGAAAAAATTATGGCTCTCAGACTATGGAAACACTAAAACATGATTTTTTTTGCCTCAAAAAAGAAATCATTGTGTAAAACTTACATAAATAAAAAAAAAGTATACATATTAGGTATCGCCGCGTCCGTGACAACCTTGTCATGATCTAACCTGTCAGATGAATGTTGTAAATAACAAAAAATAAAAACAGTGCCAAAACAGCTATTTCTTGTAATCTTGCCTTAAAAAAGTGTAATATAGAGCAACCAAAAATCATATGTACCCTAAACTAGTACCAACAATACTGCCACCCTATCCCGTAGTTTCAAAAATGGGGCCATTTTTTTGCAGTTTCTACTCTAGGGGTGCATCAGGGGGGCTTCAAATGGGACATGGTGTAAAAAAAAACAGTCCAGCAAAATCTGCCTTCCAAAAACCGTATGGCATTCCTTTCCTTCTGCGCCCTGCCGTGTGCCCGTACAGCTGTTTACGACCACATATGGGGTGTTTCTGTAAACTACAGAATCAGGGCCATAAATATTGAGTTTTGTTTGGCTGTTAACCCTTGCTTTGTTACTGGGAAAAATGGATTAAAATGGAAAATTTGCCAAAAATTTAAATTCTGAAATTTCATCTGCATTTGCCAATAACTCTTGTTGAACACCTAAAGGGTTAACGACGTTTGTAAAATCAGTTTTGAATACCTTGAGAGGTGTAGTTTCTTAAATGGGGTCACTTTTATGGAGTTTCTACTCTAGGGGTGCATCAGGGGGGCTTCAAATGGGACATGGTGTCAAAAAAACCAGTCCAGCAAAACCTGCCTTCCAAAAACCGTATGGCATTCCTTTCCTTCTGCGCCCTGCCGTGTGCCCGTACAGCAGTTTATGACCACATATGGGGTGTTTCTGTAAACTAAAGAATCAGGGCCATAAATATTGAGTTTGGTTTGGCTGTTAACCCTTGCTTTGTAACTGGAAAAAATTATTAAAATGGAAAATCTGCCATTTGTATCTCTATTTTACATTAATGCTTGTGGAATACCTAAAGGGTTAACAACGTATGTAAAAATCCGTTTTGAATACCTTGAGGGGTGTAGTTATTAGAATGGGGTCATTTTTGGGTGGTTTCTATTATGTAAGCCTCACAAAGTGACTTCAAACCTAAAAAGTTGGTTTTTGAAAATTTCAGAAAAATTTCAAGGTTTGCTTCTAAACTTCTAAGCCTTGTAACATCCCCAAAAAATAAAATATCATTCCCAAAATGATCCAAACATGAATTAGACATATGGGGAATGTAAAGTAATAACTATTTTTGGAGGTATTACTATGTATTATAGAAGTAGAGAAATTGAAACTTGGAAATTTGCAAATTTTTCCAAATTTTTGGTAAATTTTGTATTTTTTTATGCAAAAAAAAAATCTTTTTTGACCCAATTTTAGCAGTGTCATGAAGTACAATATGTGACGAAAAAAACAATCTCAGAACGGCCTGGGTAAGTAAAAACGTTTTAAAGTTATCAGCACTTAAAGTGACACTGGTCAGATTTGCAAAAAATGGCCAAGTCCTTAAGGTGAAATAAGGCTGAGTCCTTAAGGGGTTAAATAAACTCCCCAGTTTATTATTATAGACACGATCAGAGTTGAGACGACTTCTAGGTATAGAGGAAAGCTACCAGTGTCCTTTTCTCCCCAGGACCTACCTTCTCAAAGTTGCTGCAGGGGCCCAATAATCAATCATCTGGTGGCATCTTGCTGCTGTGTGAGCAGGTAATATTTGAATGTATCTGTACAGTGGGCCCCCAAAATAAATTTTACTGGTGGGCCCTAGGAACCCCAGTCCGATACTGTATATTTCTCTGATATTAGAAAAACAACCTGGAATTAAGCGTCTAACCTCACAGAATTACAAGTGTCGCTGAAATTGGAGTACAAGCCCCAAGGCCTTTCAGCGCACATTCATAGGTTCACCCAAGTCAAACACAAGCAGTCACTTGTTCTCTTTGAATAACTTCTGTTGAATATGTGAATTTGTCCACACATCCAGGACTCCTGATGGCACTGCAGTGCCCTGGCGCAGAGTGGCCCAAATAGCATCCATCTAAACACGTATCTGAAAGACGGCATTGAGCAGTCCTCACGCAATTACATATGGTTTGGCAGCAGGAATCAAGCATTTTATCTTTCGCTGCCAAATGGACAAAAATCAGACCAAACACTAACTAAATAAGGATTGTTGTACTTTGCCCTTAGTGAAAAGACTTCAGTTCACATTCTCCAGCTACAAACAGGGTTACGTAATTCAGCTGGATGGTGACATGTCAGAAATGTTTGTACATTAGTGATCTGTAACCTGATCATGGCGGCTGCATTCTTGAACTTTGGTGTCTAAAACGAGAATTTTTACTTTTAGATTTTTTTTTCCATTTTTTCCAAAGTGGAACCAATGGTTTTTAATTTTGCAATTTATCTATGGGAAATGGGTTCACATCCCGTTTGATGCCTCCATTTGAAGTATACATTAGAAGAAAAAAAAAGATACAAAAGCGCAGCACACCACGTTCTTGTATCCTGCACAGTACAGTAAAAACAATGGTAAAAAAAAAGAAAATGTTTTATTACAATGGAACTCTATGGTGAACGGATGCCATTGTATGGCATCAGTCTAAGGCCTTCATTTAATGTATACGTTAAACGGATGGCAAAGATGTAATGGGAACCCACCCAGCCTTAAAAGGGTTTTCCAAGATTGTATAACCGATGAACTATCCTTTGGATAGGTTATCAGTGTCTGATCGGTGGGGGTCCGACACCCAGGACACCCATTGATCAGCTGTTTGAGAAGGCACCTGTGCTCCTGTGAGAAATGTGGCCTTCTCTGTGCTCGGAAAAGCTGTGAGGGCGCCACTGCCTTCTCAAACAGGTGATTGGCGGTGATCACGGGTGTCGGACCCCCATCGATCAGATACTGATAACCTATCCAGAAGATAGGTCATTAGTTATAAAGTCTCGGAAAACCCCTTTAAACAGGGCAAAACAGTTATCTTTGTTTTAAC